>NC_057811.1:262854984-263154984 GCF_018294505.1 Triticum aestivum
CATCTCCTCCTCCGGCCTTCCTCGCGCCGCCCTCCTTCCTCCCGCCGGCGAGCGCACCGGAGCCCCAAGCGCCGTCGGGCTCGAGCTCGAGGAACGGCTCGATCCAGATCCAATCGTGAGCGTTGACTTTTTCGAGCCCTTTTTTTTCTAAGTCCCGAGTATTTTTCAGGAAGTGCTCATGTTCCCGATGCTATAACTTCTTGCATGTAGCTCCGATTCGCGCGTGTAATATGCAAATTGTTCGTCTCGTGATGCTCTACATTTTGTTCAATTGCACCATGTTCATTAGAGGTCATCTTGATGCCCAAATCTTCGTTGGAAGAGGGCTAGTTGCTGTTATTCTCTGGTTCTTATCAGAAGGTGGAGATTTGTCATTTTTGTATCATTTATTCTGTGCATCTTTTGAGCATGAGCTCTACATGTGTTTTGAAGTATGCCATGCCATCTTTCCAGTGGTGTAGTCCATGTATTTTTGTGATCTTTGTGGTGACTAGCACAAGCATGCAAAGTAGGCCCCGTAATATTTCTGATTTCAGGGACTTGGTGATTTCTCCAAGTCCTTGTCTGCTGTAATTTTGTTGCCGTGTAAACTTGATGGTACAGAGAGATCCCTGCATATTTTGGAGATGATCAGTAAGGATGTTTTGTAGCTATAGTTGTAATTGATCCATTCCCTAAATTGTTTGCAATTATAGAGTGCCATAGCATGAGTCAATCTTGCTCTACTTTTGCTATAAAATATTTCTGGCAGATTGTTAACATGACATGCATTTTTGCCAAGCTTATTGTAGTTGATCGATACATGATATGCAATTGTTCTTGCCATGGTTAGCTTCATAAACATGCCATCTTTTTGTAGGTATGCTTGGTTTGTCATGCATTGCTCTGTAGTGAGTGCATCAAGCTCACAAAGAGGCCTACATATTAATATTTCTGCCATGCTCTGTTTTCTGCCAAGTCTGAAACCTGATAACGAAACTTGCTATGTTTACATGCTTGCCATCATATCTTCTGTTCCTTTTTGGCTTATGGTCAGTAAGGGACTTTTGTCATGTGCATTTAGTAGAACACTACCATGCCTTGTTTTGCTATGTTAAGTTCCTGTAGCATGTCGATTTCGTGCTCTGAACATTGCACCTGATGCTGATTTCTGCCATTTCCAGTTTTTCAGTGTCTGTGAACCTGTAATCTTTTGCACTTTTGCCATGCTTGTTTGAGCTTGATATGTTGTGAACTAGCCGTAGCTCAGTGTTCATCTTTTGTCAAGCATCTCCTATAGATTACTGCCATGTGCTTTGTTGCTATGTTCGGTTGCCGTAGCATTGTTACTTGTTGCATTTTAAGTGCTATCTTGCTGTTTATCGCAGATTAGTGTCATTCTTGTTTTGCTTGCCATTTGCAAACCGTGCATCCGATTCCGGTGATCTTTATATCGATTTCGACCGAAATCATCTCATCTTTCCAGTGGCATGATTGGTTTGCCAAGTTACTGCCATGTTCATCATTTTCCTTCCGGAGCACGCATATGTACCGCATATCATATCTTGCATATCATACATGTTTTGCATCATGTTGCTTGCGCATTTCTCGTTGTTGATTGTGGTTCCGTTTGTTTGTGTTCTTGTCTTGGGTAGAGCCGGGAGACGAGTTCGTGAATGAGGAACCTGTCGAGTACGCTTACGAGGATCAAGCTTTCGACAACTCTGAAAACCTTGCAGGCAAGATGACCACCCCTCAAAATCACTTCTATCTTTGCTATGCTAGTTGTTCGCTCTATTGCCATGCTCGCTACCTATCACTTGCTATATCATGTCTCCTATTTAAGCCATGTCAGCCCTAACCATCCTTTCCTAGCAAACCGTTGTTTGGCTATGTTACCGCTTTTGCTCCGCCCCTCTTATAGCGTTGCTAGTTGCAGGTGAAGTTGAAGTTTGTTCCATGTCGGAACATGGTTATGTTGGGATATCACAATATCTCTTATTTAAATAATGCATCTATATATTTTGGTAAAGGGTGGAAGGCTCGGCCTTATGCCTGGTGTTTTGTTCCACTCTTGCCGCCCTAGTACTGTTATACCGGGATTATGTTCCTTGAGTTTGCGTTCCTTACGCGGTCGGGTGATTTATGGGACCCCCTTGACAGTTCGCCTTGAATAAAACTCCTCCAGCAAGGCCCAACCTTGGTTTTACCATTTGCTACCTAAGCCTTTTTCCCCCGGGTTTTCGTGAGCCTGAGGGTCATCTTATTTTAACCCCCCCGGGCCAGTGCTCCTTCGAGTGTTGGTCCGAACTGAGCAGACTGCGGGGCCCCCTCCTAGAAACTCGAGGTCTGGTTTTACTCGTAGGATGTCTCATCCGGTGTGCCCTGAGAACGAGATATGTGCAGCTCCTATCGGGATTTGTCGGCACATTCGGGTGGCTTTGCTGGTCTTGTTTTACCATTGTCGAGACGTCTTGTAAACCGGGATTCCGAGACTGATCGGGTCTTTCCGGGAGAAGGTTTATCCTTCGTTGACCGTGAGAGCTTATGATGGGCTAAGTTGGGACACCCCTGCAGGGTATTATCTTTCGAAAGCCGTGCCCGCGGTTATGAGGCAGATGGGAATTTGTTAATGTCCGGTTGTAGATAACTTGTCACTTGACCCAATTAAAATACATCAACTGCGTGTGTAGCCGTGATGGTCTCTTCTCGGCGGAGTCCGGGAAGTGAACACGGTCTGTGTTATGGATGACGTAAGTAGGTGTTCAGGATCACTTCTTGATCATTGCTAGATGACGTCCGTTCCGTTGCTTCTCTTCTCGCTCTCATTCGCGCAAGTTAACCACCATATATGCTTTTGCCGCTGCAGCTCCACCTCTTTGCACCATCCTTTCCTATAAGCTTAAATAGTCTTGATCTCGCGGGTGTGAGATTGCTGAGTCCCCGTGACTCACAGATTCTACCAAAACAGTTGCAGGTGTCGACGATGCCAGTGCAGATGATGGCGTCGATCTCAAGTGGGAGTTCGACGAGGAACGTGGTCGTTACTATGTGTCTTTTCCTGATGATCAGTAGTGGAGCCCAGTTGGGACGATCGGGATCTAGCATTTGGGGTTGTCTTATTTTCATCTGGATTTTGATCGTAGTCGGTCTATATGATTGTATTTTGGATGATGTATGATAATATTTATGTATTGTGTGAAGTGGCGATTGTAAGCCAACTCTTTATCCCATTCTTGTTCATTACATGGGATTGTGTGAAGATGACCCTTCTTGCGACAAAACCACTATGCGGTTATGCCTCTAAGTCGTGCCTCGACACGTGGGAGATATAGCCGCATCATGGGTGTTACACTTGTACACCGCTCCAGATCTCCTTGACCGCCATCATGGTGCACCGAACCGGATCTGCTTAACCGGCACCCTTGTCCACCACAGTGTAGGCCCTTCACTGACTCCCTCGTCCGTCCCTTCGCTGGCCCTTCATACAAGCCCTAGTCCGCCGCAACAGATCCGCCTCACCGAAAGCACTATACAACGCGCCCGCCGAAGCCTTCGTCCACTGCACCGGACCCGCTCCACAGACGCCATATTCAACTCCACCGGCCCTGCTTTACCGACGCCGCAGCCTCATCATGTTATTTCGATCAGTACTCCTTCGGTTTTTCTCTTTATATTGCAACTGTTCACTTACCACAGATGAGCTTTCTTGTATGTCAACAGGTGCCGCAACCGTAGCACCGGAGCCGCTTCAGCGACGGTGACAGCCGGCCCAAACTCAACCGCAACACGAGCACCATCGACGATCCTTAGCTATCAAGTATGCCAGCGATACCCATACGCCACCGAGAATCAGGTACTATTATCCAACGGCCGGCGCCTACGTTCACTTTCTTAGCATAAGCACCGCACCTTGGAATTTCTTCAGGGCATCATTCAGTTTTTCATGAGACGCGTTATTCTGCTTGCACCTGCAGGGCCATACTTCTGGAAGTGAACATGTTACATGTGCTAAATTACATACCAGTGCACGTATAGTTAATATGCTTTAGTTTTGTCCTAAGTATTACTGTACTTCCTAGATATCACCGCCTACTATTTTACTTCTTGCATGCTATATTTATGATAATGGTGTTGTTCTGATGCCACCTGTTGGTTCCATCAGACTGCTTCATGTTCTCTATGCTTAATTACACATCAGCAAACTAGCATGTGGTTCCGCTGGTTTTTGTTCGTTTACCCTACATTTTCTGATGCTAGCTATTACATCACTGCTATGAGCCTATGTTCATTACTTTTTTGTGTGTTCTTGATCTTCCCAAGTTGCATGACTAATTTGATGCTTCTATTAATTATGGAGCTGCCAACCCCATCAAGCAAAATATTTGTTCTTTTGGGGCTGGCACCTCGAACAAGCATGAAAATAGAGGGAAGGAGATATATTGTCATGTATGCACACAACCTTCTTTCATTAGTTTAGATGAACCACTGATCATCAATTTGAACCAGTGCATGCGATTAAAATTAATTTTACCTAAATAGAGGGTGCAGAATAAACTACAACAAGTAGATTTGCAACCACGGGATGCCGATGATATCTTCAAAGAACATTGCAACATCAGCGAGGCTTCACAGCAACATATGGTAAGCCAGTGTGTTTTAGTACATGTGAAATGTAATGCATGTGGGCTGCTTTCTTGGCTTGTGCCCTCAACCTGTAATCCTACAGAATAAAAAATAGTTCAGTTGTCTGCTTTCCTGTATTGCTTGATTCGAATGCTTGTTTGTTACTTGTTACACTATACCCGAGTTGGCCAATATGTCAGCAGTGCCTGCTGTACTGTCGTAAAGAAATGCATGCCTAGTTTATTTGAGTCCTTAACTTTTCCTCTGAACTTCATCACAAGACTGTCTTCGTAGTTTATATGAGGCCACACTTTTACGTGCTTTCTCAGATTATTTTAACTGCTTAGATGCCTTGGCAACTTAAATATAGCGGTGGTACACTCCCTTTCAACTAGGGATGTCAACTGGGTCCCGGTTAATCCCGATTAAAGTCCACCAGTGGTATGATAGTTCAAAAGAGTTTTTGTTTTTTGAGGAAAATGAACCAGGGAGCTAGCAAAAACTAACTAGATGGGACTGGCGGATGTCGTTTATTTGCCACTTACATCCCTAGTTTCATCTTACCATTTTAATTTCTTTTCGGCTGATGCTGCTTCGAACCATTTAAATACAGCTTGCCATGCTCCGCAATAATTCGTATGTCATTTTCCATGTAAGATTACTGCCTGATCATGCGATAACTATCTCTTACTTATGTCCAGCGGAAACCTTTCAGGATGCCGTTCACACTAGGACACAATGTACAACCCCAGAATCTATTTGTGGAAGCAGTGCGCCATCCATGTTACCAGATGGTAGCAGTTCAGAGGCAACACCGCCGGAGAGCAGTCTGAGCACAAATATTATAGTTCTTGAGGCTCTACTAGAGGCAGAAAGAGATGGTGTGGCTGCCATGAATGAGGTAATCTCGATCTTGAAGCTGGAAATTATGCAATTAGCTGCACACATTATGCAAGCAACCCAAGAATTGGAGGAAGTAAGAATGTTGCATTTGAAGATGGAGGATGTCCCGCTACTTCTACTATCTGAAGCCCAGGGTAATCCCAGTTCTTCTATAGATAGCAGTTGAAATTGTCATTAGATTATTGTACTTGCATGTTGTGTCATGTCTCTGAATGGATTATGGTGTAAGACCCCCTATGTTGTCCATGTGTTGTAATGATCTGAATTTTTTAGGTGAGGTAATCCTCAGTACTTGTATGATTTACATAAGGTGAACTGTTTTTCGTGTGAGCATATTGTATTGGATGAAATAACTGTTTGACTCAAAGTGTATCCAACCTACTGAATTCGAAGATCACAACATTTCTAAATCATAATCATATATAAAGGTGGAATAAATCTTTGTTGTGGTTTTGAAGAAATAAATAACAAAACATAGAATTATTTGTGGATATTCGTAATCGAATAAAAATTGGATTTGGATTTAGTTGCCAGGGCCCTGGGCAAACGTGAATGCTAATTCTCCCATGTTTTGAACGAAGCGGCTAAACACCCACTATCATTTGTGGGCTGCCCGAAGCAAGTGTTTGCGAGATGGAAATTACTGTCTACACCTGACACTTGACATCCTTATCGACCGAATTTACACTGCTGTCGATAGGGGTAGACTAGTAACTTCAATCAGACGTGACACGGCGGCCTCTGAGCCCATTCAGACACGGTGGGCGCCAAACCTGGGCGGCAAAACACATTTGATTCAAGCTCGTCCGAAAGACATGTGTCTCTCCCTCCATTTTCCCATTCATCCACGATGGGCGGCAAAACAAACTCTCCTCGTCCGAAATTGATGTAGGCTAATATTTTAAATAGGGGCAGATGTGTAACTTCCCTCAGACGTGACACAACCGCCCTACCTGTCAGCCCCGTTCATACACCGTGGGTGGCAAAACACCCTCTCCTCGCCTGAAATCATTACCGGCAAATATTTGGGAGATGCGAGATACCGTCCTATCCCCAACCGACGTGATGTCCGAAATTTTAAACGGGGGATAAGTTCGTAACTTTCCCACATTTCAGACAAGCGCGTCCCAAAGTTTGAGATCCCCCTCCCCCTCCATTTCCCCGTTCATACACCGTCGGCGCCACGACAACCTCCCCACTGAGGGCAGCTTCCTCCGTCCGCCACCCCATCCTCCACTTTACCGGACCCGCTACCCCTACCCCGTCGTCCACTGCAAGAGATGGACGTCTCTCATCCACGACGCCGGACCAGGATCCTTTCATCGCGTCGTCTCGCTTCATCGGTGCCGTCGTCCACTTTGCCGTTGCCGCTCCTACGACCGCCTCGTCCACGGCAACAGGATTTATCCCCCAACCCGGCCGTCTGCCATCTAAAGTCTTCTTCCCCGCCGCCGACAGCCATCGCACCCACAACACCCTCAACGTATCAGCAGGGGCCTACACGGCATCGCAAGAGAGGTGGTACTCTTCCATATGTGCTTAAGTTATTGATCTCACCGGGAAAATAGATCTTAAATTGTTTACTGTACTTTTTTTGTCCGTACCAAATGGTAGTGGCTAGTTGAATGCAAACATTGGTTGCAAAGTAGCTTTGTCCGGTTTGCACCTTCAGATCCGCCATGTCACGGTCACTATACTCGTAAAGCTTATGGTTTCCCCCCTTTATATTCACTACCATCATCGTAGGTGCTTCACTACTTCGTGTCGTGCTAGCACTGCTCCTCAAGACCTCAACCCATCAAGCGAAACAACATGCCACTCATAATTCCAAAGCTTACGTGTTGAAATACGAATCTGATATAATGCTCATATTACTAAAACAGAGAATGTTTAATTGGTCACCTAATGTTCCTATATTCGTTTCGAAAAGCATGTGCGCCACCCACTGGTCCAGCTAGTTCCACTTTCCTGATTTTACTCTTGATGCTTAGGGTTTTCCCCTTTTATCTACTCTACTATGATCTGCGTAGGTGCTTTCTGTCATACTAGCATTACTCCACCCTTCAAGCTAAACAACACAACACTCAAAATTCCAAAGCTTAGTTGTTCAAATATGATTGTGATATGATACTGATATTAGTTAACAGACACATTTAATTGGTTAGCTAAAGGTCCCACTTGAGTTTCCAAATGCATGTCGCGACATATAGAGAGACAGCAGAATTGCATTTCTTTGTCACTTGTTGACTGTACTTTCTTGTCCATACCAAATCTTAGTTGTTATTTCAAAGCAAATATCGGTTGCTAACTACCCTTTGTGCGGTTTGCAGCTTCAGATCTACCATCCCACTGCCACGATCAACACTATACTCATCATGCTTACGATTTCCCCGTTTTATGATGACCACGATCAGCCTACGTGGTTCGTGTCGTAATAGCACTGCTCCACCCATCGAGCTAAACAAGCTTAGTTGTACAAATTCAAATATGATATTATGCTGATATTAGTAAAACTAAGAGATGTTTAATTGGTCAGCTAAATGTTCCTACTTTAGTTTCGAAATGCATGGGAGCCACGTATGGAGAGACCGGAAGGAATAGTATTTCTCCGTGCGCTCTGGTTCATCATGGGTGGCCAACCGACATTGTATAGAAAGACTTGTAATATCTTCAATCTGCTTGCTCTTCTGCTCTTCTTTAAGATGGTCCTCTTCTCTTGCGGTCGACTGGTCAGGTCGAGTTATTCTCCCTTACTATATTTTGAATCTGTCAGGTCAGGTCGACTTGTTCTTGTTTACTATACGTTGAAGCTGTCATCTGCGAAGTATCATCACTTCTGGAGCTCTCATATTTTGAGTAGTAGGCCACATTATATTAATGCACACACCAAATTACAGCATGCATGGCACCTCTTAGAAGAATTGCAGAGATAGCACAAAGGGGTTTATAGGGACGAAGTATTGGATTAGAATCACTTCTGCATTACAAAGATAATCTCACTTGTTTTTATGTTTTCATGCATGTCAGGTATTGAACATTATCAAAATGAATATGAGAATGCGCGCACGAGAGGAATATTGCGGAACAATCCACTGGCTAACAAACTTGACATGGTGGAGGATGGCCTATCTTATTCACCCATCAAGGTGCATGCTCTAACTTGGCAAGGTTGTATTGGTCACACAGATTTTGCATCTGGCCTCTTGCATTACTTCTACTTTGTTACACCATCTGCTTAGTTTAAGCATCATATATGAGTATATGACATACCTATCCATTTTCTGTACCTATTCCATGTGTCTTCATACTCTGTTTTTCCATTCAAATGTTGTTCTTTCGTAATAAGTGTCCAAAAGGAAGTGGGTGATTGGAGATCCTCAAGGAGTACAAACTAGGTATTTGGAAAATGTAGTGATACCTGTTAAATCAGATAGATCAGTAGCCACAGAAAACACAGGCCCAAGTGTAACAGACTTTAACCCCACTCAAGTGGCCAAACCCCTATAAGAACTGCTGACAGCCCAACGTCAGGTACTGTCTATGATATCAATTCAAAATTTGAACTCCTAAATTTCTGCATGTGCCTTACCTTCTCTCTTGTATGAAAACTAATTTCAGATGAATCTCCTTGCTCAAAGGATCATTGGATCACACGACAATACCGGGCTCTGCATTGCTCTTGTCAGTACCTCTTGCCCTTTGTCAGCATACTTACACTCATTGCTGCTTGATTATGTAGCATCACCGTAAATGTTCACTGCTTTATCCTCCCTTTGCTTGAAATTATAAGATCTATATTTACTCTTAGATAAATGTAGAATTAACACAATGGTTATGAAGTTTTGGATTGCTCATGTAAGTACCTGTTGTCATGTACTCCCTCTATATCGAATTAATTGTTGATCAATTGGATGTATTTAGAACTAAATAGTGCTAGATACATCCATTTGAGCGTCAACTAATAACGGACGGTGGTGGTATTACTGTACATGCATCGCGAGATAGTTGATTGTCTAGCGTTACTCTGCATCTTATCTGCCCTGCCCTCCACTTTCTCCAAATTATCGTATCTACATTTACTCTTACCAAATTGTTGAATAAAGCCAATGCCACTGCACACGTTGATGTCTGCATTCCGCTTGTCAGTACATTTTGCCTTGTAACGATGTACTTAATTAATTGCTATTTGATTATGTATCATCAGTCTGCACCTGAGCTTCATTATCTTCTATTTCTTCCAATATTATTTGATCTATATTTACTCTTTGCAAAATGTAGAATAATGGCAACGCTTATAAAGAATTTTCTTTGGGGAATTTATTGAATTATCTTTCCATCAACATGGAGAAGGGCTTTGTCCAGCCCGTGTTAACATGTAATGTAAGTTCATCCTTCTCAAGCCTTCAAACTTTGTTCTAGTATAAATTTGGATAGGCATCATTTCCTGCGCTGTTGTTTACATCTGATTGGATGTTTGCAACAACTACCAGTTTTAAATTGTAGTTGTAAAAACATGTTCCTTATGCAGAACAGATCCATTTATTTGCTTATATAATTGTGAAACCTGTTACGTGTCTCCTTGTTTCTCTTTCAGAGTCGTATCTCTTATGCCAGGCAGAACTTTTGGAAAGATAGTGAGCCAAACCATCTTGAGGACAGCGAGATGACCCCAAGGTCCTGTCTTGATGAAGACAGTGAGTTGAAGCTACTCACCAGCAGGTGTGAGACAACCTCTGTGCAGTCGCTGCCTCAATCAGTTCGACTTCTTCAGTCTCAACTTAAAGCGGAAAGGCTTGCTTCAGCTCAGCTCCGACTTGAAGTCAAAGATGTAATGAAGATGTCAGGGGACTGCCTTGCGCACTATGGAGCCATACAGCTAGGGATGAAGCATCTATCGTTGACACAACTGAGGTCTCATCAGCTTGTTCGGCTGCTTGCAGGGCCCAAGCTTTCGAGGTCTAGTGCCTTCCGAAGTGCTCTCAGTTTTGTATATTCTTTTGTCGGCGAGTTTATATGCACTGGTGGCGACCTTTGATGCCCAGTGTATGTAATCCGCGGTCATGTTGCACTTTATTATCACCGGTAGCGAACTTTGATTCCCAATGGATGTAATATGTCGTAATTTCTTTGTTGTGTAGTCTAGGTTTATTCTTTGGTCGGCATGCTATAATTTAGGCCGGAGGGTTCAGTGGATCTCAGAGTTGTCGGTCTTCAGGTCGGCCCGTTACTCATATGGGCCAAAACGTGGGCCTATAATCATCTTGGGCCATTAGTAGGTCTAAACCTATAGTAGTTTCCCGCCTTTAATAGGCCATGGGCTACATATTTACTGTAGTGACACTGGGCTTCCTACGGGCCGTAGAAACAATGGGCCTTCTACGGTCCGTAGAAACAATGGGCCTTCTACGGGTCGTATCATCAATGGGCCTTAGACGGGCCGTATGATTGATTGGCCAAACATGGGCCAAAAAACAGACCACATTATGGCCGTAAACAGGCTAGAGTTGGAGTCGTCCGTTCATGGGCCGACCATAACGGGCCGTCATTAATAGGCCGTATTTGATGATGCTATGAAAACGGCCCAACGTATTAACGGGCCACAAATGGGCCGACTGTAACCACAGGCTGAATTTGGCCCACAAGCAGAAAATGGCATTAACGGGCCATAAGTAACCGAATGCTGGAAATGAGCCCAATAATAAATGGGCCCTGAGAAGGCCGAAAGATAACATGGGCTGCAAACGGCCCAATGGATTAATGGGCCGTTAATGGGTATAAAGTGACACACTGTTCATTACGGGCCAGTTTCACCACGGGCCGTTAATGGGCCAAGAGTTACAAAGTGCCTCATATGGGCCGAAAGACGCCATGGGCCATACATGGGCCGAAACTTAAAATGGGCTAGAATCATATTGGACGGCCCAGATGACGCTACTGGGCCTAATTTGGATAGGTCGTAACGGGCCCTGCGTTAGCGGGCTGTAAATGGGCTATATGCGAACATGCCATTAAACAGGCTTTTCGTGGGCCGGCCCGCCACATTTTGACCAAGTCAAACGGGCCGGCCTTTTCACAGGAATGGACCTCTGTTCGGCCGTGCCACATGTCGATGTATCATAGGCACCTTCGGTCCAATGAGTGGATGACATGTGTCCCAACAGTGAGCCGACACGTGTTTCCTCCAGCCAATGATGATTTTACACGTGGAAAATCCCCGTTGGTCGGGGCTGTTAGCGGGTTATCGGATCCAAAACCGGACCCGATAGCTTAACAGCCTTCTGTTACGGTGGATGCCACGTGTCAGTCACCCTTGACGAAAGCACTTCTGTGACGGGCGATTTATCGTCATGGAAGTGGGCACTTCCGTGATGATAATTTTGGTAATGTCATGGAACACTTCTACGACAGCACATGTATGACTATCTTGATTCTGTCATGAAATTGTCATGGAAGTACATGCATGACAAAAACGCGACCTACTGTGACAAACACGTATCATCACGGAAGTGTATTTTTTTTGTAGTGTCAAGCAGCAGCCAGGGGAAACCTTGCAGAAGTACATCCAGCGCTTCAACAGCGTTCGCCTCAAGATCCCCAAGGTGACGGATGAGGCCATCATCTCCGCGTTATCCAACGGCGTCCGTGACGTCAAGATGAAGGAGGAGTTCGCCATCCACGAGGAACTATGCACGGCCCTGGAGATGTTCAACATGGCGACCAAGTGCGCAAGAGCTGAGGAAGGGCGCCTCACCCTCCACGAGCTTCTAGCCGCTGACATGGAAGACAAGAAGGCCAAGGCCAAAGATGTGAAGTGCAACGGGGTAGCTGTGCTCGCGGCCGAGCCAGAGATGAAGCGCAGCCGAGACCACCCCGAGTCGTCCAAGAGCAATTGTCCGTTCTGCGCCTTCCACAACGTACACAGCCACAACACCAATGACTGTCAAGAGCTCAGGGCCATCCGCGACGGGCGCTTCGGGCGACGCCTTGAGCGTAGCGACCGCTACTACAGCAGAGGAGGAGGACGCAGTGGGGGACGCTGGGATGACCGCGGCCCCCGCTAGGAGTGGCGCGACCAACCTCGTGAGGATCGCTGGCAGGACCAGCCTCGTGAGGGCGCCTGGAGGGAGCAGCCTCGTGAGGGCCGCCCTCAGGGCAACGCCGGCCTCCCTCTGCTACCGCCGCCACCGAGGAGGAACGATGACCATCATCAGGACGAGGGGGCTGGGGGCTTCCAAGAGCCTCGTGCCATCGCCTGCATCTTGGGTGGTGCTCAAGCCCCAGCCTCTATGCGTATCTTCAAGCAGTTTGCTCGTCAGATGTATGTTGTCTTTCCTCTAGTGGTGTAATGTGGACGTCCACTACATGACACTTCACCATTGTTTGGGCCTAGAGGAAGGCATTGGGAAGTAATAAGTAGATGATTGGTTGCTAAAGTGACAGAAGCTTAAACCCTAGTTTATGAGTTGCTTCGTAAGGGGCTGATTTGGATCCATATGTTTCATGCTATGGTTAGGTTGACCTTAATACTTCTTTTGTAGTTGCGGATGCTTGCAATAGGGGTTAATCATAAGGGGTATGCTTGTCCAGGAAAGGACAACACCCAAGCACCGGTCCACCCACATACCAAATTATCAAAGTAACGAACGCGAATCATATGAGCGTCATGAAAACTAGCTTGATGATAATTCCCATGTGTCCTCGGGAGCGCTTTTCTCTATATAAGAGTTTGTCCAGGCTTTTCCTTTGCTACAAAAAGGATTGGGCCATCTTGCTGCACCTTGCTTACTTTCATTACTTGTTACCCGTTACAAATTACCTTATCACAAAAATATCTATTACCGATAATTTTAGTGCTTGCAGAGAATACCCTACTGAAAACCGGTTATCATTTCCTTCTGCTCCTCGTTGGGTTCGACACTCTTACTTATCGAAAGGACTACGATAGATCCCCTATACTTGTGGGTCAGCATGTATCCTTTGGCATCTTTAGCTTACTCTGTTGGGAGCGCCTCTTGGGTTGCATCATCCCTAGGCCGCTCGGGTCCGTCCCAGTGGCATGTATTGTTCTTACATCTATCTGAGCTAACCTGCCTTGTTGCTTGAGTCATTTCATTATTATCACCTGCCTGTCTGGTACTTCGATACCATGAACGTTGCATGCCCTTGCAAGCCCGCCCACAACCGCCTCATGATTAAGGACTGGGACGGCGTTTGTGCTCGAGTCCGTCCCTGCAGCGTCGCCAAACTCGAGAGGCTGAGCTCTGGCTCGCAGGCCCGCTCCCGTGTACGTCACCTCCCATGGCCCTTGGTGCCTTGTTCTCGCATGAGCTAATCGTGGACGGACAGGCCAGGGCGCGCGACTCGGTGCCTCGCCACCACGGGAGCCGCACGTCGGTCGTCTTTCTTCCGGATTCTTCGCATGAGAAGACTACGCACGACGTCTGTGCTCGGGTCCGTCCTTGAAGCATCGATAAACCCAACGACTGAGCTTTGTCTGGCCGGCCGGCCCCGTTCACGTCACCTCCTGGGGTCGTTGGTGTCTGGCCTTCTCATGTGATCGCCTCAGGAGATTCGTCTGGCGCAGGTTGCCTAACCATCTCGCAGGGCCACCGCAGCCATCAAGTATCAAGACCAGGCGCAACCCGCCTTGAAGTAGGGCCTCGTGAGTCCCGTGCTGGCTCACGAGTGCCCAGACACACCTCATCTAGCCCTGTCGTGCAAGCCACGTGTCAAGGCGGGGCTGCACACGCCCTGGGGGCTCCACTCAGAGGGAGCCCTCCCCCACGCACCAGTGGAAGCACCATGCTTCGCGTTGGCAGACTACACGATCGAGGAGTGGCTATGCCCGTGCAAGTGCGGAAGCGCTACGCTCCAAGATGGTGATAAACAATAGAGGGCGGCCCCATGGCCGTACCAACCTCAAGGAGCCTCCGGGCACAGTGTCCAGCCTCGTCGCAACACCTCCACTCGGGAGAGTCGCGCTAGGGGGCGGGGCACGGGGGCTGTGCTTGGGTCAGGCCCGAGTATACGCCACCCTGCCAGGTCCCTCGGACCTGGTCGTCAAGCGTCCCTCCTGAGTGGAGGCTCGGCGAAGGAAAAGGTATGAAGGCCGTTTGAACGTCAAGGGAGACGCCTGAGCATCGCGACTCAGGAGCCTAACTGGCCACATAGCCCCTCACTCCTTGGTCTCGTCCTGGTGATCCGGACGGCCCAACGGCGGCTGAGGTATGCGCGGGGTCGGGCCCTACCGACGTAGAATGCCAAGGCCAACTTTCGAATCTCCTCCCCGTAAGCCATTTGCGCGTTAAGGGGGACTCCTCAGCATCATGGCTCAGGAGCCTAACTGGCCACGTAGCCCTCACCCCTTGGTCTCATCCTGGTGATCCAGACGTCCCAATGGCGGCTGAGGTATGCGCGGGGTCAGGCCCCGCCAACGTAGAACATCAAGCAAACGGAAAGGAAATCGCGGAATCCTAACCAAATATTACAAAACATATTGTTCCCCAAATACCAAACAAAGTTTTAACGCCTCCACGAGGCACGTTGCATACTGCAGGAAAGTAAAAATAGGAGGGAGCGTCACCAGCAAGCCTCCTCTTCAGCCCCGAGCGTTGTCGCCAGGGAGCGCCTCCCCGTCGACAGCATCACCGCTGCCTGTGTCATCAACAGCGGCAGCGGGATCGACGACACTGTCAGCCGGAGGTGCAGGATTGACGGTGATGAACTTCTTCAACAGGGTCTCCACCTGGCCCTTCACCGCCGCGGCAGCAGCTCTGCAGCGCTCTTCCTCCATGGGCTCGAGCAGCTCGCCAAGATCGGCGTTGGGGTCGCGAAGATGGAGGTGGCTGAAGACGTCCGTCAGAGCTAAGGAAGAAAGCATGCGGGCTTCCCCCTCCACCATGGGGCTGATCCCGTCGACGACGCCCTCGAGCGCCGCGGCAAGATGAGGGAGTAGCTGGGCGGGGCCCTCGTCATCAGTTGCCAGTGGCTTCTGCAAGCCCTTCTCGTAGAGCTCCTGTAGTGCCTTGCGGGACCTCTACTCGAGAGACTTGAAGGCCGCGCGATCCTCCGCCAGAACCTTCGCCTTGGCTTCTAGCAGAGTCTTCTCCGCCTCCACCTTCTTCTCCAGCTACTCCAGACGGCTTCGGCCTGCGCCCTTGCCGACTGCTCCAGCTCGGCGTCACGACCGGTGACTGCGTCTTCTTGGGCCTTCATCTTCTCCTCCTCCGCCTTGCAATCGCGAGCCTCGGGCGCACGCTCATTGCGCATGGTCTCCAGCTCGGCCTCCATCAGCCGGCAGCATTCCCTGGCGGCTTGGGCATCCTTCTCCGCCGCCTCACGAGCAGCAGCGGCCAGGTCGGTGGCCCACTCCCCTTCCTCGGAAGCTACCACGGCCTGGCTCCACGCGGCTCTGACGGACGCGTCGAAACACAGCCAGCCCGAAATCAGCTCCAGGTGCCCTGACGCCGGGCGGCGGTCAGGGTCTTGGAGGTCGTCCCGGAGCTGGGTCAGCACGGAGAGAGCCTCCCCCAGGACATCAGGCGAAGTGGAAGGATCATCGGCCAGCGGCATGATGGGACGAGGAGGAGGCAGCGTTATCGCCGTGACTTGCGTGCTAGCGGTGGCAAAATAAGAAACTAGGGGCTCCTGACCATTGAAAAACATCGACGGGCGAGCTGGGGGTAGGCGCCTCCGGAGCCGACATGGCGGTGGAGGTCGCCTTCTGCTGAGCCCGGTCCACCGGGCCTTGCGAGGAAGACCAAGCTGGAGAAGCATGGGCACTGTCCCCACCCTTCCGCGCCAGAGGAGGCATGGCCGCGACAGGCTGCTGGGTCACATAAGGCTTAGACGCTCCCTCTTTCTTCTTCTTCGCTGCCGACGTTGGCTTTGCGGAACAAGGAAGGTCGTCAGGAGCAGAAGGAAGAGCAAGGACAAAATCAGGGCAAAGCACTTACTGGTCCATGGCGGCGTAGTCCCTCGGCCTCTTCTGGAGCGCGAAGCCCGAAGGCTTCGTAGCCTGGGGCGTGGCCGCATGGATCTCAGGAGCAGACGAGAGGGCAGTAGTTGGGCCCGCGGCGACACCGGCCGACGTCAGGGTAGGAGCATCGCCTCGGCAGATCAGCGCCGACCTGCTCTTCATCGGGACCCCAGCCGGCGGCTTCTTCGAGGGGGTAACCCAGGACCTCGTGGTGACCCCAGCGGAGGGCAGGACCTCCCTCACAGGATGGTCGTTAGCATCGTTGTCGTCGGGCAAGGTGCGAAGGAGATTGGCCTTGCGCGGAGGGGAAGTCTCCCCTGCCCCCTCCCAGGTCGCTTCCGAGTCCCGCTCCTCCTCCTCGTCAGAGTCACTGGAGGACACCATCACCGGAGCCGTCGCCACCGGGGCCTCGAAAGGCGCCGGCGATGCGAGCCCGCGCCCGTCGAAGATAGGCATGGCAGCGGCTACCTTCACCCCATCCAGGCGGCGGTACAAGGGAACATGGGTGTCCGGCGGATACCACTGATCATCCCCGACCAAGAGGCGGAGAGCCGCACCCAGCTCCTCGTCCGACAAGGCACCTGGGTGCATGCGGAGGTCGTCCTCCTCGTCCCCGAGGCTCCACAAGGGGCGCGAGCGCGCCTGGAGTGGAGCTACGCGCTGTGCCAGGAATTCCTTGGTGATCATGGCCCCCGTCAGCTTCCCCGCCTTTGGGTCGTCAGGCTTCAGGTCAGCAGTCATCTTCTCCAACACCTGATTCGCCCGGGGATCGGTGAGCTTTGCGCGGAGCCACCCGTCGTGAGGCGAGGGCATCTCCGTTAGCAGCGCCAGCGAAGGGTGGGAGCACTTTGTGTCCATAAGGACCCACTTGCTCCTGAATCCCTCGGCCTTCTTCCCGGCCTTCGAGATCGCGTTGGACCCGTTGGCTGTGACGAAGTTGGCACACCCCGAGCAATGGCCGTCCTTGTTCTGGAGGTAGAAGAAGTGGCGAAGTACCACCATGGACAGCATCACCCCCACGAATGGCTCGCAATAGAAGGCGAAGATCGACAGAAGGAGGACGGAGTTGGGATGGAGATGAAGGGCATGCAGCTTGTAGTGGCTAAGGACGGCGTAGAAGAAATTGGAGAAGGGGGGACCAGCCCTACAACAACACTACTCACAAAGAAGGGGTAGAAGGTGCTGCCTGAGGCCTCCGGCTCGGCGGAGCCTGCCCGGAGCGCGGTCTTCCCTTTCTCGTTGCTGCTTTCCGCCGTCATCAGGAGCGTGGCGGCAAGGTTCTTCTTTGAAACACAAGGCGTGCTCAAAGCCGGCTCGTTCCAGGAGAGCGGGAGAGCGGCTTTGCCTTGCCGGACGCCATCGGCTGCAGGCTCAAAGGGGGATGCATGCGTATCTGAAGTCTTTAGGAGCAAGGAGCAGGAAAGGGGATCTGGAGCAAGACGAAGGGAGGCAATGAAGGGACTGCGGCATGCGCCAGCCTTTTGTCAGTCAGATAGTTGCCGAGGCAGCGTGGGGAAGCGGAGACGCCCACCTCCTGTCAATCGCCACGTGTCAATCAAGGTCGCAGGCGGTTGGGGCCCGCGGCGCTCTGCACTTGCCCTTTGGCTTCGCCTCAAAGCCAAGTCTCAGCACGCCTTGGGCCCAGGGGCTATTGTCGTCGTCCTGGGAATGGGGGTACCCAGACTTGCCTGCCTGCGGCCCAGGGCGTGGCTCAGCCAGCGGCCTGGTACGGCCCACCGTCATCAGCAACCACTCAAGACCATCGCGAGGGGGTAAGCCTCGTGAGGCGGATGACACCAAGACCTGCTCAGGGGCGGCCTCGCTAGGCTGGCTCCTGAGGAGAGGAAATACCTATGCAAGGGGCACCTTGCGAGGTTCGCGTGACGTGTGCCATGACGACTGAAGCCAGGCGGGCGCCAGCGGGCGCAGAGTGCCAGTTTCCTCTTTGGTGCTAAAGAGGGAGGCACAGGCGAGGAGTCCCGAGGCATCAGGCAAAGGTTTCCATATCGGTGCAATGAGACCAAGACCAGCAGGACGGCAGGACGGAGGTCACCACGGAGCCCAGAACAACATCACCACCAGAGCCTTTGGCAGGCGAAGACCACCTTTTGTCAGCATAACTTGTACTAGTTGTCTCCCTTCAAATTTGGCCGTTGTGGGATCCCTTCCCGCCTAACATTTGGGAAGAGGACCAGGGCCTCTATAAATAGGACTAGCCACCACCCTAGCCAGGGGACGGATCATTTACACCATCCTCGCACACACAAGCTCACCGAGCTCAAGAACACCTCTCCTCAGGAGGTTGTTCATCCCTTGTACTTGTTCATCCTCAGCCAACAAGGCAATCCACCACACCAGACTGGAGTAGGGTATTACACCACAACGGTGGCCCGAACCAGTATAAACTCTTGTGTCTCTTGTTCCTTGGGTTCGGCGAGCTAGGCCTTGAGATCGTTGCGAGAGCGAACTAGGGAGAGAGAGATCTTCGTGCGCACCCCAGAGTTCGAACCTCAAGGGTTTGCCGGAACCGTAATCCGACAGCGATTTTCCATGTGTAAAATTCTCATTGGCCGAAGGAAACTCGTGTCAGCTCATCATTGGGTCAGATAGGCGCCTATGATATGTTGAC
Organism: Triticum aestivum; assembly: GCF_018294505.1. Taxonomy (NCBI): domain Eukaryota; kingdom Viridiplantae; phylum Streptophyta; class Magnoliopsida; order Poales; family Poaceae; genus Triticum; species Triticum aestivum. Next base: position 262,874,100 of record NC_057811.1, read on the forward strand.
ACGTGCGACAGCCCACAAGTGGCCCATGTAGCTTACAAAGAGTGGCCCGTTTGACTTGGTCGAAAGTTAGCGGGCCGGCCCATGAAAAGCATGCGGCCCGGAAACTCATGGCTCGTAAGGGCCTTCCCGAAATTGGCCCAACGGCGTCATGTGGGCTGTCGAATATAACACCAGCCCGTTTCACTTGGCCCATGTATGGCCCACGACGTCTTTCGGCCATATGAGGCCTTCCGTATCTTTAGGCCCTTTAGTGGCCCACTGTGACTCTAGCCCATAATGTACAGTAAATTTCTTTGTACCCATTAACGGCTGTCGGAGTAAATGGCCACGGGTAGCCTAGCCGACTCCCCCTGGCTCTTTGAAAAATTATCAGGCCGATTGGGCCTTCAAGTATCCAAAACACAGGGCGGCCTTCCCCTGGTCGGCTATATCACAGGCCGACTACCCGAAGGCAACCCGACCTCCAAAAAACTTTCCCGAAGATAACCATAAGATGGCCGACTCCCAGAAGCCGGCCATAAGTAGACCGACTCCCAGAAGCCAGCCATGAGTAGACGACTCCCAGAAGCCGGCCACAAGAAGACCGACTCCCGGAAGCCGGCCAAGACTGCACCCACCAGGGCTGCGCCCACATAACGGTGATGAGACGGGGCGTGGCCACAGTACAGCCTACCACCCCCGAATCCCGGAGCATGCATGGCCACAGTGCGCCGTACGGGTCAGCCATCCCCTGTCCGGCGCGGCACTGTTGCCCTGTTGACCGTGACGTCACCCACGACAGGCGCCAGTACGGCCCGCGGGCGGCGGGCCCCTTCAGCCAGAGAGATGCTCAAAGGCGGCCAGGCCTCCCCTAATCGGCCTGAGGCGTAGCCGGCTCCCAATAGCCGGCTACCTCCCTCCCTCGAAGTATGTGCATCATTAAGGAGACAAGACGAGGTGAGGCTACAGTGAGAGCCCGCCAGGCGGTGGCACTGTAGCCATGCTTACCTCGACAAAGCCCTCGTCATCAGGGGTGAGGCAACAGTAACCAGCCGCCAACAAGGCCCCCAGGCGGTGGGGCTGGCCTGTCGACCAAGAGGCCGGCAGCCAGCGGCACCCACTAGTCGGCGGGCCCCAACGGCCGGCAGAGAAGCCGGCGAGCGTAGACACAGACGGCTGGGACCCGCACCCAGTCGGATTACCATTGTATCCCTGGGGGTAGGCCTATATAAACCCCCCAGGCCACCCATGCAAAGGGTTGATCTCTAAGATAGTTTTAGCCACCACGTAGAGGGAAGAGGAGAGCTACCCTTGCCTTTCTTCCTCCTCTAGCCAAACAGCTCAAGGAGCACTTGTAGCTACTTGTGTTGATCTAGTGATAATGCGGAGACCCCGCAGAGCAAGACTAGGGGTGTTATCTCCACGGAGAGCCCCGAACCTGGGTAAGATTCACTGGCGTGCATGTCTTCGCCTTATCCCGTTTCTAGGCACCGACGATGTCTTACTAGCTCCCGGAATGATAAGCCACCCGTTGGCATATGTCGCACCTACCACCCGACATTTGGCGCCCACCGTGGGGCCAGGGGCACCGTCGTCCGGAGACCTGTTCTGGACGGGAACCCTTTTCCTCCCCCGCGAGCGTAGCCAGCCCGCTATGCCCGATGGCGCTTGCCCTGACGCGCTGCAAGGCGTCGACGACGCCTGCGCGGCGAACTGCCTCGCCGATCTTCTTGGCGAGGCCCGCATCTCCGACGAGCCTGCGTCCGACGCGGGCACAGACTGCCCCGAGAGCCGCCTCGTCAGCCTCCTCGACCAGCTTCACATCTCCAGCGAGCTTGCTGTGGACTTGGAGTCGGTCGGCTCCACCGACCCGATGCTTGTCGACTCCGACACGGCATCGCTTGACGCCTTCCCCACCAACGTGGTGATCATCGACGACCCTCTCCCTCGAGCCGACAGTGGCAGCAGCGCTGTCACTGAGGTGCTGGTCATCAGCCACGGCGCCGTCTCGGGCGAGAATGCCCACGACGCCCTAGAAGCGGCGCTGCACGACTTGTCCATCCCCATCCCGGCCGACGCCGATGCCGAGACTCTGGAGGCACGCCGCCTCTCCCTCATCGCGGAGGGCCAGAAGATAGCATCCATGAGACGCCTCACTGAGGCTCACCAGCGCGAAGTCAACCGCGCCGCCTTTGGTACGCCGCCTCCGAGTGGGCCGAGCCGAGCCGGCCTCGTCAAGAAGCGCGGTGCGGCCATCGCCAGCATGCTGGGAGCAGACCGCCCAGTCTATGCCACGCGACTCGAGAACTTGCATGCCGCTCAGGCGGCCGTAGACGAGCTGAATGGGCTAGGGGCTGATGAGCTCCCCTACATGACTAGACGCATCCAGCAGCTAATCGATGCGGCCGCAGAACGGCATGAAGCCAGCGCCCGCGCTGAAAGTCCTCCCCTACGCCGAGAGCACGCCGCGACATCCCTGACGCCGGCTGCAAGCGGCGCCCGCGCAAGAAAAGACAAGGAGCCGGCTGCTAGCCGTAGCCGGACTCGGGTCACCATTGAGCGCGACGCAGAAGGCCGCCCCGAGCGGTGGAATGACAAGGCAATTTGCCTCCCCCCCGCCTCGTGCGGAGAGATATCGCACCCCGCCGCCTGTCACGGATCCGACTCTCGGTGGCCGACTAGGCCACCGCGAAGGAGTCTGCGAGAATGATGCCCGCCACCGGATCGACCGCCTAGCGCGATCCCTGGCGCTAGAAGAAGATGATGATGTCAGCCCGCCTTGCTTTGGCCCCTGCATCCGTGACGAGCCCTTCCCCAAAGGGTTCTCACTCCCAAGAGACACGCCAAAATACAACGGCTCCGTGAAGCCGGAAGATTGGTTGATCGACTACTCTACCGCAGTCAGCATAGCAAACGGCAACAGGCGCGTTGCCGTGAAGTACGTCCCTCTCATGCTTCAAGGCACGGCACGCACCTGGCTGAACAGCCTCAAGCCCTACAGCGTCAACAGCTGGCTAGACTTCACGGAAGTCTTCGTCCGCAACTTCACCAGCACATACAAGCGGCCTCCCAAGCCCCGCCAGCTCTCCTTATGCGTCCAAGGGCCCAGCGAATCGACTCGCGACTACCTCACGCGTTGGGCCGAGCTCCGCAACTCCTGCGAGGGGGTGCACGAGGTTCAAGCCATAGAGTACTTCACCGCCGGGTGCCGAGAGGGCACCCTCCTCAAGCACCGACTCCTCTGCGACGAGCCGACTACCCTCGACGAGCTGCTGATCATAGCAGACAAGTACGCCACGGCCGACTCCTCAATGAAGACCGAGCTCCGAGTGGACGCCTCTGGAAAGGTGCTCGCTCCGGCTCCCAAGACGCCGGCTGGTGACTCCAACCGACGCCCCTACCAGAACGACCACAAGCGCAAGGCCCCTATGCCGCCTTCCACCAGTCGGCAAGTAGCCACCGTCGAAGACGAACAGCCCGAAGAGCGGCCCGCGCCCAAGAAGAAGGGCGGCAGGCCGGCTTGGCAGCCGGCCTTCTCCTACGAGCAAACTCTTGATGCCCCCTGCAAGTTCCACAGCGGCGCGAAGCCGTCCAACCACACGACCCGGAAGTGCCATTGGCTCACGCGGATCTCCAAGGGCGAGGGGCTGCTGCCGCCTCCACCTCCTGGCCCGCCGCCTCCAGCCCCTCAGCAGCCGGCTGTTCGACCAGCAGTCGGAGCCATTCAAGATGAGTTCCCAGATGAGCACGCCGCCTACGTCGTCTTCACGAGCCAAATTGAAGACAAGCGCAGTCGGCGCCGACAGCACCAAGAAGTCAACGCGGTCGCCTCCAGCAACCCCGAGTTCATGCATTGGTCTGAGAAGCCTATCAGCTGGAGCCGGGCCGATCACCCAGAGGTGATGCCGTCTCCCGGCTCTTATGCATTGGTGTTGGACGCCACCCTCGCGACAGAAAGGCGAGCTGCCCGTTTCTCCCGTGTGCTGATTGATGGTGGAAGCAGCATCAACATACTGTACCGCGACACCATGGAGAAGTTGAACATCAAGGCGAAGCAACTCATGCCAAGCCGGACTGTGTTCCATGGCATCGTACCTGGCTTGTCCTGTTCCCCAATCGGCAAGATCAAGATGGATGTTCTCTTCGGAGACAAGGATCACTTTCGCCGAGAAGCGATCTGGTTTGAAGTAGTGGATCTAGAGAGCCCTTACCACGCCTTGCTTGGCCGACCTGCCCTAGCCAAGTTCATGGCTGTGCCCCACTATGCCTACCTCAAGATGAAGATGCCGAGTTCAAAGGGGATCATCACCATATCCGGAGACTACAAGAAGTCCACCGAGTGCGCTGCGGCCAGCAGCCGACTGGCCGAGTCCCTCGTGATTGCTGAAGAGAAGAAGATGCTGGACCGAGTCGTGGCCATGGCCGGCAAGCAGCCAGCCTTGCCCCCCAACCCCAAGGAATATGATGCTCAGGGCTCCTTTCAGTCGGCCAAGGAAACAAAGAAGATACCTCTAGACTCGGAGAACCCGGAGAGGTTTGCTGTCATTGGTGCAAACCTGGACAGCAAATAGGAAGGCGAGCTCGTCGACTTCCTCCGTGAGAATCGGGACATCTTTGCATGGTCCCCAAAGGACATGCTGGGTGTTCCAAAGGATTTCGCCGAGCACAAGCTACACGTCCGAGTGGACGCAAAACCAGTCAAGCAGCCTCTCCGCCGACTGTCGGAGGAGAAGAGATAGCCCCGCTCCTGGCAGTCGGCTTCATTATGGAGGTGTTTTTTCCAGAGTGGCTTGCCAACCCGGTCTTGGTGTTGAAGAAGAACAATAAATGGCGTATGTGTATAGATTACACCAGCCTCAACAAAGCCTGCCCCAAAGATCCGTTTGCCCTACCACGGATCGATCAAGTGATAGACTCCACAGCCAGATGCGAGCTGTTGAGTTTCTTGGATGCTTACTCAGGCTACCACCAGATCAAGTTGGACCCAGCCGACCGCCTGAAGACCGCCTTCATCACACCATTCGGAGCTTTCTGCTACCTGACTATGACATTCGGCTTGAGAAATGCCAGTGCCACTTTTCAGCGTTGCATGCAGAAATGCCTCCTCAAGCAACTCGGCAGAAATGCCCACGTCTATGTAGACGATATTGTGGTGAAGACGGAGAAGCGCGGCACCCTGCTGGAAGACCTCAGAGAAACATTTGCCAACTTGCGCCGATTTCAGATCAAGCTCAACCCTGAGAAATGCATGTTCGGAGTACCAGCCGGCCAGCTTCTAGGCTTTTTGGTCTCCGAACGCGGCATTGAGTGCAACCCAGTGAAGATCAAGGCCATAGAGAGAATGGAGATTCCTACCAAGCTGCGAGACGTTCAGAAGTTTACCGGGTGCCTGGCCTCCCTAAACCGCTTTATCAGCCGGCTAGGGGAGAAGGCTCTCCCCCTGTACCGACTCATGAAGAAGTCCACCCACTTCGAGTGGAACGACCAAGCAGACCAAGCTTTCCACGAGTTGAAGAAGATGCTGACCACACCGCCTGTCCTGGCAGCGCCGACTGAGAAAGAGCCCATGCTCCTTTACATTGCTGCGACTAGCCGAGTGGTCAGTACAGTCATCGTGGTCCAACGCCCAGAAGAAGGCCCAGCTCAGTTAGTCCAGAGGCCGGTATATTATTTGAGCGAAGTACTGTCCACCTCGAAGCAAAACTACCCACATTACCAGAAGATGGGCTATGGAGTGTATTTCGCCGCCAAGAAGCTGAAGCCCTACTTTCAAGAGCATCCCATCACGGTCGTATGCACTGCCCCGCATGCCGAGATCATAGGCAGCCGGGATGCATCCGGCCGGGTGGCTAAGTGGGCCATTGCGCTGTCTCCTTACACGATCTTCTACCATCCCCGCACCGCCATCAAGTCCCAAGCATTGGCCGACTTCCTTGTCGACTGGGCCGAGACCCAGTACCTACCGCCGGCTCCCAATTCCACTCATTGGCGGATGCACTTCGACGGATCCAAGATGGGCACCGGCTTAGGAGCCGGCATCGTCCTCACCTCTCCCAAGGGCCACAAGCTCAAATACATATTGCAAATTCATTTTGCCGCCTCCAACAATGTGGCCGAGTACGAGGAGCTCATACACGGGCTCCGGCTAGCCAAAGAACTAGGCATACACCGGATCCCGTGTTATGGCGACTCGGATTTGGTGGTCCATCAGTCATCTCGTGACTGGGACGCCAAGGACGCAAACATGGTGAGCTAGCGATTCCTCGTCCAGCAAATCAGTGGATACTTTGAAGGGTGCGAGTTCCTCCACGTGCCACGGGCCGACAACGAGCAAGCAGATGCCCTGGCACAGATCGGCTCCACCCGACAAGCTATACCAACCGGCGTCTCTCTCGAACGCCTCCTCAAACCGTCTGTCAAGCCGTCTCCAGAATCGGACTCCATCTTCGTACCGCCTGCCCCCGATGCAGTCGGATCCGACTTGGGGAACCTAGCAGGCGGCTCGGGGACTTCGACAAGCGGCCCGGGGACTGCCGTAGTCACACCCGGCTCGGGGACTTCAGAACCCGGTCCGGGGACTACAGCAGTCGGCCCGGGGACTGCAACGACACAACAGGCGGTGGCCGACTCCAACTCTTCACCACCCAACCCACCCACCCGGGTCACAGTAGCCGTAGTGACAACAGAAGAAGTCACAGCTCCATCATGGGCCCAGCCCATCCTCAACTTCCTAGTAAACAGAGAGCTGCCGACTGATGAGATCTCGGCAAGACTAGTTCAACGCCGAGCCGGAGCATACACAATAATAAACAGAGAACTTGTTAAGCGTAGCGTCACTGGAGTCTTCAGCGCTGCGTCGAGCCAGAGAAGGGCATAACAATCCTCAACGATATCCACGAAGGCGAATGCGGCCACCACGCGGCCTCAAGATCACTTGTCGCCAAAGCTTTCTGCCATGGTTTCTTCTGGCCGACTGCTTTGGAAGACACCAAGGAATTAGTCAAATGCTGCAAAGGATGCCAAGTCTTCAGCTCCAAGCAACACCTACCGGCTTCTGCACTCAAGACCATCCCCCTCACCTGGCCATTTGCCGTTTGGGGGCTGGACATGGTGGGCTCATTCAAGACAGCCTGCGGCGGCATGACATATCTGCTTGTCGCCGTGGACAAATTCACCAAGTGGATTGAAGCGAAGCCAATCAAGAAGCTGAACGGGCCGACTGCCGTGACATTCATCACAGATATCACCACTCGGTATGGTATACTGTAACACCCACGATGCGGCTTTATCTCCCACGTGTCGAGGCACGACTTAGAGGCATAACCGCATTGTGGTTTTGTCGCAAGAAGGGTCATCTTCACACAAACCCATGTAATGAACAAGAATGGGATAAAGAGTTGGCTTACAATCGCCACTTCACACAATACGTAAATGAATTCATACATCATTCAAGGTACACACATAGGTCCGACTACGGAACCAAAATAAAAGAAGACAACCCAACTGCTAGATCCCCGATCGTCCCAACTGGGCTCCACTACTGATCAACATGAAAAGAAACAACACAACGAACAAGATCTTCATCGAGCTCCCACTTGAGCTCAGTTGCGTCACCTGCACTGGTATCATCGGCACCTGCAACTGTTTTGGAAGTATCTGTGAGTCACGAGGACTCAGCAATCTCACACCCGCGAGATCAAGACTATTTAAGCTTATAGGAAAGGATGGGGTAAAGATGTGGAGATGCAGCAAGCACTAAGCATATATGGTGGCTAACATACGCAAATAAGAGCGAGAAGAGAAGCAACGAAACGGTCGTGAACTAGCAATGATCAAGAAGTGATCCTGAACTCCTACTTACGTCAAACATAACCCAGAAACCGTGTTCGCCTCCCGGACTCCGCCGAGAAGAGACCATCACGGCTACACACGCGGTTGATGCGTTTTAATTAGGGTCAAGTGTCAAGTTCTCTACAACCGGATATTAACAAATTCCCATCTGCCACATAACCGCGGGCACGGCTTTCGAAAGATAATACCCTGTAGGGGTGTCCCAACTTAGCCCATTATAAGCTCTCACGGTCAACGAAGGACATTCCTTCTCCCAGGAAGACCCGATCAGTCTCGGAATCCTGGTTACAAGACATTTCGACAATGGTAAAACAAGACCAGCAAAGCCGCCCGGATGTGCCGACAAATCCCGAGAGGAGCTGCACATATCTCGTTCTCAGGGCACACCGGATGAGCCAGACATCGGGTTGGCATAGACCCTGGTTGCCCAGGGGGCGCCGGACATCGCTCAGTTTGGACCAGCACTCGAAGGAGAACTGGCCCGGGGGGGTAAATGAAGATGACCCTTGAGTCTGCAGAACCTAAGGGAAAAGGGGATAGGTGGTAGCAAATGGTAAAACCAAGGTTGGGCCTTGCTGGAGGAGTTTTATTCAAAGCGAACTGTCAAGGGGGTCCCATAAATCACCCAACTGCGTAAGGAACGCAAAATCAAGGAACATAACACCGGTATGACGGAAACTAGGGAGGCAAGAGTGGAACAAAACACCAGGCATAAGGCCGAGCCTTCCACCCTTCACCAAGTATATAGATGCATGAATTAAATAAGAGGTATTGTGATATCCCAACATAAACATAATCCAACATGGAGCAATCTTCATCTTCACCTGCACCTAGCAACGCTATAAGAGGGGCTGAGCAAAAGCGGTAACATAGCCAAACAACGGTTTGCTAGGAAGGGTGACAAAGGTTAGAGGTTCATGGCAATTTGGGAGGCTTGATAAGCAAGTGGTAGGTAGCGCGACATAGCAATAGAGCGAAATAACTAGCAAGCAAAGATAGAAGTGATTTCGAGGGTATGGTCATCTTGCCTGAGATCCTGCTAGGAATAAGAACGAGTCCATGAAGAAGACAAACAGACGGAGTCGAACGAATCCTCACAACTCTGGAACGAAACCGAAGCTACCGAGAGAAGCAAACCGGAAAGAAGCAAACAACATGGTAAACAACCAACACATACACACGGCATGATGCAAAAACAAACATGATGCATGTTCGGTTTAATGAGGCATGGCATGGCAAAGTGAAACAAACAACACTACAAATTAAGTGGAGCTCAATATGCAACGAGTTGCATATTGACGAGACACCACATCAATTGTTTAGTTCTCTCGGTTATGTACGCAACAATATTAAATGTTATTAAACATGGCAAGGGGTGAAGCATAATTAAACACCCTATCTAGGCAAGTTTAAATGAGGCCGGAAATAACAAACGACAATTCCGATAAATCCTCATGTCATATAGCAATTTAAATGCAAACACAATTTTAAACATTTAAATGTTGTTATCATGACGTGAATGACATGTGCAAGTTTTATGCAATTTAATGAAAATATTGACATGAGCATGTTATGAAGCATTTGTCACCATGGTGGAAGAAAGGGGTGCCACGGCAACGAATCCGAAAATGATGCCACGGCAACATATCGGTTCCGTAGCTCATGGAGATACCGGTGCAAAAGGAAGCGAGTGAGCGGATGTGCGAAACATGCAAAAGATGGTGGGGGTGCTCCCGGATTCCGGGTTCCCACGGTACGGCGGCATGGCAATCGAGGAACGTGCAAAGACCCCTCTCGGACACGGTGCAAACACGAGCATCTCTTACAACACACACGCATTCGTTCTCGGACATCGTCTCGGGGTTATACCTTCGAACCGTGCATTCAGGGCGGAACGCGTTCGAAGGGGAAGTAGTTGTTCACGTGTCGTAGGGGAAGTAGTCGTTCTCGCAACGGAAGTGGAAGTAGTGGTACATGTTTCGTAGTCGTACACATTCCGTAGATGTTCGGGGTCACGGCGAGGAACTTGAAGTCCACGGAGTCTTCGAGGGTCGACGGTAGTCGTACGCGGCAACCGTAGTTGAACTTGTAGGGCCGTCAATGTCGTGGTACTTGGAGAGATGCACGGGATGAAAGTTGTACATGTTCGTTTACATCCAGTGTTGTTCGTAGAGGTACTTGGCGTCCGGTGCGGCACTTGGCGTCTCGTACTGGCCGATCCAAAACGAAGCAAGACAAAGGGCCTCTAGTTTGTGCAGCAGCAAGGCAACTCGTGCCCGACAGTGAAGCAACGACAACGGCCACGACGTGGTGGTGGTGCAGAACACCAAGAGGCAGGGCAGGGCAGCTGCAGCAAGCAGGCACGGAGGTGAAGAAGACAGCGCGGCAGCGGGGCGATGGGGATGGGCGGAGGAGATGGCTCGACGGCCAGAACGACGACACGGCGACAGAGGAAGGGAAGGAAGGCGACGCAGAGGACGGGGAGGCCGGGCGGCGCTCGAAGGAGAGGGGCGACACACGGCCAATGCAGGGAGGCGACGGGCTTGGCGCGCTAGAGGTGGGGACGGGGCCCTGCTGGAGGGGTCCGGCTGGGAACTGACAAGGGCGGCAGAGACAGGCGAGCTTGGCGAGGCCGAGGCCGCGAGGCGGGGCGCGATGGAGGTCGACGGCGTGGAGAAATCGCAGGCGAGGGGCGGTCTTGGCGCGGGGCTCCAACGACGATGGTGGACCAGAGAGCGGGCGGCAGCCTGCTTCTGCGGTGGCTGGAGCGAGGTGGGAGGAGGGGATCGAGGAGAGGGTGAGGGGATCAGGCACTGGCGGCGCTGGAGGATGGACGAGGGGGAGTGGGGGATCGGTGAGAGGGCTAGGGTTAAAACAGGGGAGCCGGATGGGCTTCTAGTGGCTGGTTGCTGCTGGGCCTGAGTGGCCTGCTGGGCTAAGCTCTCTCTCCCTCACTCTTCTTCTTTTATTTCCCAAAACAGAAAATATGAAAGAAAAAAGGGGAAGAAAGGAAGTGTTCGGGATAGAATTTGCGCGTGTGGTTAATTTTTCCGGACTCATAAAAATGAGCTAGATCCAGGAAAAATAGAAGTGGGCATGATCGAAGTTTAAATTCAAACTCTTTGAATTTAATTCAAATGATTTGAACTAGAACAAGGTTTTAGAAGTGTCCAAAAATGTTGAACATTTAGGAAGAGCCTTGATAAATGAGATAATAATTATGGAGAAAGTTTGGAGAACAAACATGAAGCAAAAAGGCATGCGAATTAAATTGCAAGTGTGTTATGATTAATTCCAAAGTTAATGGAATATTTTAATATAGCTCCCTAATAATATTGGGAGGATATATGTTATAAAGAGAAATCACCATGTGCATTTCCCTCGATTTAAATGGATCGAAGATCCATGCAATTTTACTTGGTTGAGTTTTAAAAAAAATAATGACATGATGGCATGATGACATGATGCAATGCAAAAATAAAAGAGCAAGCACAAATGAAACACACAACGATCACGAAATATGGAAGTCTTCTGAATTGTCGGTCTCGGGGCGTTACATATACCACACAGCATCATCACCGACAACAGCACAAATTTTGCCAAGGGAGCACTGGCACGTTTCTGCGCGACACAGGGCATCCGAATGGACTTAGCGTCCGTTGCCCACCCGCAGTCAAACGGCCAGGTCGAGCGAGCAAACGGCCTCATCCTCTCTGGCATCAAGCCCCGACTAGTCGTACCACTGGAGCGTTCGGCCGGCTGCTGGCTCGATGAGCTGCCGGCTGTCCTCTGGAGTCTGCGTACTACCCTGAACAAGTCAACCGGCTTCACTCCTTTCTTCCTTGTATATGGTGCCGAGGCTGTCATCCCAACCGACATCGAGTTCGACTCGCCTCGGGTCACCATGTACACGGAGGTGGAGGCCAAGGAAGCGCGAGAAGACGGTGTCGACCTGCTGGAAGAGGGCCCGCTGTTAGCACTCAGCCGGTCCGCCATCTACCAGCAGGGTTTGCGCCGTTACCACAACCGGAAGGTCAAGCCAAGATCCTTCCAAGAAGGTGATCTTGTGCTCCGGCTGATCCAGCGAACAGCCGGCCAGCACAAGCTCTCGGCCCCTTGGGAAGGCCCATTCGTCATCAGCAAGGCCCTAGGCAACGACTCCTACTACCTGATCGATGCACAGAAGCCGAAGGCACGCAAGAGGGATGATTCCGGCAAGGAGACGGAACGACCATGGAACGCCAATCTCCTGAGAAGATTTTACAGTTAAAAGCAGTATGTATCACGCTACCTTTTTGTATTAAATACAAGACAACGGGCCCCCCGAGGCGCAATCGGGGACTACCCTCTTTTATCTATGAATGACGAGTGTCATACCCATGAATGTACTATTACATTTGATTTTCTATCTGGCACCGGGTTCGACTAGTCGGCCCGGGGATTGGCCGCCTTGAGTTATATTAAAAGTTCTACCTGAAGTCAGACAAGTAGTGTGCCGGCACCCGAGCCCTCTCTTATTGAAAGTCGCAGCTCAAAGAACCGACTGTCCGACTGGCAAGAGCCAAAGGCAGGAAAGGATGCCCACACAAAAAATGGCTAAGGACTAACGAACCTATATAACACAAGCCGGCCTCCCACCACACCTACTGGCTGTCAGAACAGCCGGCTGGCCGGCTTCCCAGTCACTTCGCTACAATCCAAGAAAGCTAGAGTACTTGCCCTCCCAACCGGCCAAGCACTTCTCCAGCCACAGACTGCAGAGCAGCGGTCCGGCTGGGAAGGCGACAACCAAGGGAGGGCAGCAAAGGAAACAGCCAAAGGATGAAAAGCAAGAACAATGGGAAGCCAAACACATGCATGATTATATTTACACATAAGGCCTTCGAAAGGCCGGCACTTAACATAGTTTGAATACACCCCCAGTGGGTGGAACTGCACAAATTTAACAAAATATTGTTCAAATAGTAATAAAACAGGAAAGTAAAGGCGGAAGATTAGGATAAGGGCGCAACAGGCGAGCCGGGCTGGTCGGTGGAGACGGCAGCGCCGGCTGGAGGAGTGTCCGGCTGGCGAGTCTCGGCTTGATCAACGCCGGCTGCAGGCGGTGCGCTCGCACGCGCCTTGTTGCTGGAGGCACGGTTAAGCTGAGGCTGGCCGGCTGCTCCACCATCTGGCACGGCATCTTCACCATCCTCCTCCTCCTCCTCGCCCTCGTCGCTGGAGTCGATCTCCTCCGCCGAGTCCTCGCCATCTGCTGGGTTCAGCCCGAACCACTCCTCCGCCTAAGCAACACCGTTATCATCCACCTCAGGAGCAAAGGTGCTGGTGTCGGTGTAGCCGGTGATCGCCAAGGCACGCTGGATGATAGCCGGCTGCGCCGGCTCCAGCTCCGTGTCGGCCTCCTGCCGCCAGGTGGCCAGCTGGTCCAAGCTCAGCTCAGGATACCAGGCTTTGACGAACTCCAGCGCCCGCCTGGCGCCTGACCGAGCTGCAGAAGCCTTCCAAGCCTCGAAGCGGCCGGCCGCTACCTCCTGCCAGTCGGCAGTCCGACTGGGGGTGCGGGGAATCACCTCGCTGGGCCAGAGAGCGGCCAGCACTTGCACCCCAACACGTTGAAGCCGGCGGAGCATGCGGTGAGCCGGCTGGAGGCGGGCTTGAATCGCCAGGAGCTGTTCCTCAAGTGACCGGCGAGCGTTCGGTGCGATCTCAGCGCCAGCCTGCCTTTGCGCCTCGCGGTGGGCCTCGACGACCTGGTTGGCGGCAGTAGAGTAACCAGGGAAGTACTCTGCACAAGAAAGAAAGAAAGAGAAAGAAGAGAAAAATACAAAGTTAGAGAATGAACCAAACGGCAGGCGGCAATCAAGGAACGAAGAAGAAGGCGGCCTACCGTCAACCAAGTCTTCGATCTGGCCGTAGCCGTTGATCAACGACTGCCTCGCCTCAGCCCAGCTTGCCGCCTCGGTCTCGTACTCGGCTTGGAGGGCGGCCTCGCTGTCCTGCACTGCCTTCAGGGCCGCCTTGTGGCTCTCCTCCTGATCGGCTAGCTTCTTGACCAGGCGGTTACGCTCCTGAGCCAAGGCGTCGAACTCGGCTTCCTTAGCGCGAAGGGCGGCCTGGGTCCCACCCAGGCCGCTCCCTCAGTTTGGCGTTGGCCGCTGCAGATATGGCAGAGAAGAAAAGAGCAATAAGAAAGAAGTCGCCAGGAAAGATCCGGCCCGACTGCTCAGCAGTCAGCCCGAATCTCGGGGACTACACCCAGTGGGTGCGCTGACGCGCCCCCACGTGAGATGAAAGAAAGGAAGCACCTACACCGGCTCTCCGTTAGATCAGCGGTCTTCTGGGACAGCTCCCGAGCCTAGGAGTTGAAGGCAGCCGCACGGAGGTTTTGGTAGTCCTGCAAGTCGGACAGAGAAGCGAATGAGAACAAGATAGCAAACAAAGTCTACCAAGAAGTTCGAAGCTGCCTGCTCAGCAGCCGACTCGGAACTCGAGGACTACACCCAGTGGGTGTGCTGACGCGCCCCCACGGAAGAAACCAATATCAAGAAGCAAAAAACGGGAAGACTCACCCGAATGCCCGCCCGTGTCGCGAGGAACTCGTCATTATACTGCCTCAGCACTGCGGCCTGGGACTGAAGCCGGTTCCGGACTTCTTGCGCCGCCACATTCACCACGGCCGTCCCACCACTCGGCGTCCACCCCGAGCTGGCGCTGGCCGTCTCCACGTCCTGGGCCAACGAGCTGGAGCCCGCGGCCTTCTGCGGGTCCGGAGCCGAAGTTGCCTTCCCCGCGCGCTGGCGCGATGGCGACCGGACCACTAGGTCCGTCCTCACAGCTGGCTCGCCTCCAGCCGATTGCACAGGCGGCGCGTTAGGCCGGCTGCCTTGGGCTGCCCCAGTCGGCGATGGCGGTGCCGCCTCCCTCTCCTGGACGACGACGTTGTCCTCCTCCCTCTCCATCCCCGGCAGGTCGCCACCGGCTTCCTCCCGGCGGGGGCTCCGGGATGTCGGGCGCCACGGCACGCAGGGGGGTGACAAGCAAGGCCCCGGCCGCTGCGGCTGCAGCCTCCGTCTGAGCCTTGGCCGCCGCGTCGGCTTGTGCCTTTTCCGACTCCTCCGCCTCCTCCTGCGTCGCCTTGGCGGTAGCCGCCCTCAGCTCTTCCGCCTCCCGCTCCTCCCGCGCCTCCCCCGCATTTCGCTCCGTCGCCGCTTGAAGCTCAACGCGGGGGTCCACGCGGCGGGTGCTCCCGGATCCTCCCGGCGATCCAACCACGGAGGCGGCAGCGACCCGCTCAAGAGAAAGCGGAGCCCTGTTTTTTGAGTCAAGACAAGGATTCAGAAACCGACTAGAAAAGAAGAAGGAATACGCGAGAGAATCGACACTTACGCTGAAACCGTTTGCGGCTGCTTCACCACCTTGCGGAAGCGGGCCGCCTTCGCGGCCACCTCATCCCGCCTGGTCGCCGCTGCCCCGCCCTTGGATTTCTTAGGCCGACTGCTGAACAAGCCCGCCGCGGCCCGGCGCTTCTGCGCGCCGCCTCGAGCAGGCGGCGCGGCGGAGGAACCCGTGCCACGGTCGGACGCCGGCTGGCGGCGCGGGACGATTTCCGCCTCGTCCTCCTCCGGCCAGTCGTCGAAGCTGGCTCCAAGCCCGGAGCCGCCTGCTTCGCCGCCTGTTGCCTCGGTGTTATTGTCCATGGCGGCCGCCCCCAAGTCGGGGTCCTCCAAGTCATGCTCCGCCCGGTCAGGGAGAAATTGGCGATCCGCCCCCGTTGTCCCGGCCGCAGGTCGAAGGAGAGGGCTCTGCCAAGACGTGCCGACTGGTCAGGGTCGGCCAAGAAAAACTTGGTGACAAAAGTAAAAGAAGAGAAGATAAAGAAAGCATACCATAGGCGGGGGATTGGCATGGGAGTACGGCTCCTTGCCAAACTGCCACTCTGCGGAGAGCTTGCAGTTCGCGAGATAGTTCACCATATGAGCCACCTCGTCATGAGGCATCTCGTAGGTGCACATCCGACTCGGATCAAGTTGGCCGCTCATTTGACTGATCAAATGAGGGCGGCTTTGAAGCGGGAGCACCCGGCGGACCACGAAGGCGGCCAGCAGGTCGGACCCAGTCAGGCCCTCCGACTGGATCATTACCCGGAGTCGGGCGACGGCGGCGGCTCCAGCCAGCGACAGTGTCCTAGCCCGATAGGACCACTGGGGCCGCCTCCCAGCCGGCAGGCCGGCTACGTAAGCCGGCAAGTTGACGTAGTCACCTTGCGGGGCGACATTCTTCATGTAGAAGTACGATTTCTGCCAGCGCTTCACCGACTGGATCAGCATGATGACAGGGAAGGGGTTGTCGGCTGCCGGCCTTCGCATCATGATGAAGGCGCCGCTCTAAGCCGGCCGCATGAGCTTGGATTGGAAGAATTCCCCCAAGAGCTCGAGGGTGGGAAGAAAGCCAAGCAAGCCCTCGCACAGAGTGACGAAGGCGGACAGCAGCACCACCATGTTGGGTGTGAGGTGGTGCGGCTGGAGCTGATAGAATTCAAGGAAGGAGCGGAAGAAGGCGCTAGCGGGCAGGCCAAGGCCGCGCAGGAAATGCGAGCGGAAGATTACCCGCTCGCCTTCCTCCGGCCCCGGCGTGATCTCCTTCTTCGGCGCGAGACGGACCCGCACCTGGTCCTCGCCGGGCAACCGCCGCGTCTTGCGGAGGAAGTCGATGTGGTTCGCGTGGACGTTGGAGCTGTCCCAGTCTCCGCCGTACTGCATGATGGCAAGAAGCTTACGAGAAAGGGCGCGACAACGGCGAAAACACGGCCCCGCGGCGGCGAAGCTGCGGGGTAGTGCGAAGGGCTGCTGTGATGGAGAGAAGAAGAAGAAGATGGAGGAGCGAGGGTAAGCGTGCGAGCGTCTGCTGCTCCCCTTCCTCCCCCTACTTATAGCCTCGTGCGGCGAAGCCGAGGAGCCGAGGCGTGGGAGGGAACGTGGGATTAACTGCCCCCACTCCCCCACGTCCCGCGATTATTGTGCCCTAACGACGTGCAGAAACTGCCGTCGGAAGGCAAGCGGCCCGCTTTGGGCCACAGAAAATCCGCGCCTGGGCCTAGGCGTGGGAGTGGTGGGCCCCGGCCTGCGGCGGCGTCCCATCGCGCGCTTGGGTGGCAGGCTTTTTTCGGCCAGAGGGTGCCATGTGGCGCGCAGGCGGCAAGCGGCCGGCCCGCCACCCGGCGTGCGCACCAGCTGGCTCCCGCCTTCAGACAAAAAATCTCACCAAGACGGCATACCCAACCGAAGCCGGCTCCTAGCTGCTGGCTCTTGAAGATAGGAAGCTGACCGAGCTTCTCGTCCTCTTCTCAGCCTCGAAGCCCAACCAGCTTCGGGGACTACTGGCGGAGTAAATGGCCACGGGTAGCCTAGCCGACTCCCCCTGGCTCTCTGAAAAATTATCAGGCCGATTGGGCCTTCAAGTACCCAAAACACGGGGCCGCCTTCCCCTGGGCTATCTCACAGGCCAACTACCGGAAGGCGACCCGACCTCCAAAAAACCTTCCCGAAGATAACCATAAGATGGCCGACTCCCAGAAGCCGGCCATAAGTAGACCTACTCCTAGAAGCCGGCCATGAGTAGACCGACTCCCAGCAGCCGGCCACAAGAAGACCGACTCCCGGAAGCCGGCCAAGACTACACCCACCAGGGCTGCGCCCACATAACGGTGATGAGACGGGGCGTGGCCACAGTACAGCCTGCCACCCCCGAATCCCGGAGCATGCATGGCCACAGTGCATCGTACGGGTCAGCCATACCCTGTCCGGCGCGGCACTGTTTCCATGTTGACCGTGACGTCACCCATGACAGGCGCTAGTACGGCCCGTGGGCGGCGGGCCCCTTCAGCCAGAGAGACGCTCGAAGGCAGCCAGGCCTCCCCTAGTCGGCCTGAGGCGTAGCCGGCTCCCAATAGCCGGCTACCTCCCTCCCTCGAAGTATGTGCATCATTAAGGAGACAAGACGAGGTGCGGCTACTATGAGAGCCCGCCAGGCGGCAGCACTGTAGCCACGCTTACCTCGACAAAGCCCTCGTCATCAGGGGTGAGGCAACAGTAACCAGCCGCCGACAAGGCCCCCAGGCGGTGGGGCGGCCGGTCAACCAAGAGGCCGGCAGGACCCACCAGTCGGCGGGCCCCAACGGCCGGCGGAGAAGCCGGCGAGCACAGACACTGACGGCTGGGACCCGCACCCAGTCGGATTACCATTGTATCCCTGCGGGGTAGGCCTATATAAACCCCCCAGGGCACCCATGCAAAGGGTTGATCTCTAAGGTATTTTTAGCCACCACGTAGAGGGAAGAGGAGAGCTAGCCTTGCCTTTCTTCCTCCTCTAGCCAAACAGCTCAAGGAGCACTTGTAGCTACTTGTGTTGATCTAATGATCATGCGGAGACCCCACAGAGCAGGACTAGGGGTGTTATCTCCATGGAGAGCCCTGAACCAGGGTAAGATTCGCCGGCGTGCATGTCTTCGCCTTATCCCGTTTCTAGGCACCGGCGATGTCTTACTGGCTCCAACAATGATAAGCCACCCGTTGGCATATGTCGCGCCTACCACCCGACAACGGCCCATGATTCATATCGCTGTTTCCAGCCCGTGTTAGCTTTCGGCGTACTGACGGCCCATACGTTCTTGGGCTCCTTTCTGGCCCTTGATTACTTTCGGCCCGTTACTGGCCTGTTCCCCTAATGGGCCAAATTCGGACTGTGGCTAGAATCGGCCCGTTTGTGGCCTGTTAACCCGTTGCGTCGTTTCCATCCTGTCCTATATTCTGGCCCATTAACAACTCATTATGCCTGTGACAAAATTAAGCCTTTGCTGTCTTCCGGCCTGTTAAAGGCCCATTACCATGCTGGCCCTATACCAATTACGCTCGTTTACGGCCCATGTGGACCCATTTATCTGACGGCCCGATGCCCACCGATTCTACGGCCCGTTGGAGGCCCATTTATCCGACGGACCGTAGGAGGCCCGTAGATCCTATGGCCTGTAGTGGAGTCAAGGTTACCACAGTCCTTATATGGCCCATGGTTGTTGTGGCCACTAGCAAACCAGGGAAAAACAAGACTAGGAAATAAATAAGCCAGAAACTAACAATAGGCTATTAAGGCGATTGCACAGATTACATCCACTGGGCATCAAAGTTCGCCACCGGTGCAAATATAGGGAACACCCTACACTATACAAAAATGGCTTGCTGTTTTCTTCAGCCGGTGGTTACATGTTAAGAACAAATTTTGTACTGCAACAAAACAAATTACAACCATAAAACAAAAGGAAGGTTGGCATAAAAGTTAACAGTTTGGCAGATAAATGCACCACCAGAAGTTCAGAAGCTCGGTTCATTTGACCTGACTGTTACGTTTTCATGTTGTATTGTCTGACGGAGCACCATAACCTTCACCTTCATTTCTCCTAGGCTCATGAACAACATAGAAATGTCTGATAGTCTGGTTTCAAAATTGCATATCTTGACGACATCGAACAATGGTTGTCCTTGTTTCACAAAGGTTCTCCGTTAGGGAGTGGACTTTTGTCTGGAGCGTAGATATAACATTGTTTTGAGCTTGCATATCTTGACCATGAGGCAGTTTGGACAAGATTGCCTTAACAACCAACCCAGTATTACGCAGGACCGTGCTTTTGGCACTTTTGGTGGACATGTACTGACCCACTGTAGCAAGAGATGACATTACGGTTATAGTTGCCTCGTCACCTTCAGAAGTTGGCGGTTCCACCATTTTTCCATAGCTTGCTGAAAAGTTGAGTTTTTTGCATTAGTAGTACTAGAACAGAAGATATTAAGGAGGCAGCAAAACCAAACAAAATAGCTTTGGTCTATATACAGAACTTATTCTGGTGAACCCGTGTAAAATATTAGTTGTATTTTACTGCAAAGTACATAATAAAACCAGGTTCCATACATATGACCATCTACCATGCCTAATGTATTGTCTATTTCTTCACATTGTATTGACAGCTAAGGATAAAGAGACAAAGTTTATAATACGATAAGCGTAGTATGACATCATTCATATCACAAAACAACTGAGAACAGACAAACAGGCAATTGTAACGTTGTGTGGGCAAGTCCAGCACGGAACTAGATTACAGATCAAGATCAAAGGAACATCACTCCTCTCTTTTAAACCTTGTAAGGTGCAATGATACGCTAAGACAATTGTATATAAAATTGAAGAGAGTAATAGGCATTGGCTGCAAACCATGTAGTTCAATACACAAGTCAGAGTAAGTAGTAGTTAAAAGGCATGAGGATTAAGGACTTACAACAGCGGCTTTCACTGGTGTAGTCATGCCCTTCGTCTTGCTAGTGTGACAGTCCTTGAAGATTTCCACAACATTTGGTTTGGTACTTTTTGGTCCTTGCGGGCTTTCCTGTGCATTCGGAACAAGTCAATATAGATCAGATAATATGGCACATCGGAAAGAGTGAAACATCACCTAATTACAAGAGCCTCGCAGTGTCCAATATAGCTACGAGATCATGTCGTATGTTGGAATTTCACATTGGTATGGTTGGCCTTGTTCTTTGAACAGTTCACCTACAAGAAGATAGATTTGTGAGGCACATGCATAAATAGGAGTTCAACATGTGATCTGATCACATACATATAACGTACCTGATACTTTAGATCAGACCAGTGTTTAGTGAGGCCTCTCCAGTCTTCATCCGATATATTTTCCACTGGAGATATTTGGGCAAGTTCACTTTTAGCCTTGCCTTCAAAGTGTGTTTTCCTCAAGTTATACCGATACTGTCGCAGAGCAGACTTGAAAACATGGGTGCAAGCTTGTATGGTTGCATCATCTTGGCTATCCAACTTGAACCTCATCTGTTGAAAATTATGGGAGTCTCATTATCAGCAACCTAGAAAGTATGGGATAGAGCAAGACGATATTACTAGTTTCCATACATAACCATACTTATAGATGAATGGTCGAGGAAGGTGTTGAACTGTGTTTTGTCTTTGTCATTCCTGTACTGAATCCATGTTGGGAGGATACGTGCATGACACCTAACGGCAACCTCTACCTCTGATACTAACTCGGCTGACTCTGTAGCATCACGTGGCCTTTTTAAACCTGCCTCAAATCAGATCTCCATTCTTCCTCCTCTAGGTTTAGTTAACCTATCAAGCATTATCCCTAATGTTTGTTTCCTCTTGCGCCTAGGTGCTAGTCCAACAACGAACATAGGAAGTGTTAGTGTACATCAAACTGTGAGACTACATATGAAGAAGCATGCAACTGTAACTTGCCTCCAATAACTACCTTCTTGCTGTTGATGCTCACAAAGTTCATCTGATCTTGCCAACTCATCTTGTGTAAAGAGTGCTTCGTAAGTAGTATCAGGTGGCAAGGGAGCTTAGGAACGTGCTGCTAGCTGAGTTGGCGAATGAGTAACTCGTGCAGCTGGTGGTACTGTGGAAGGTGTTGCAACAACTAGGGTTGTCTCTGCTTGTTTGTGGCAACTATTGGTTTCTGTTTGTCTTGTTCTATAGCTCGTGTAGCATGGGATACCCTATTTGTAAAATTTTCCGCTGGACTTTGACCTTCTATTGCACCATCTATACCAGCAGAATCTGCAGAATTCTGCCGCTTCCCTTTTCGTGTGTCCTTAGTACTAACACCATCCCTGTCATTCTGTGTTCCTTCCTCTTTCTCTGTACCATGTTAAGTCAAGCCGACAAGAAAAAGGAATGACAATTTAGTTCTTCAGAACAAGTTGATGCGTGATACATGTCGGCGTTCTGGGAACGGGGGTACCCAGACTTGCCTTCCTGCGGCGTGGCTCCGTCAATGGCCCGGTAGGGCCCAGCTTCATCAACAACAACCCAAGACCCTCGTGAGGGGCCAAGCCTCGCGAGGCGGACGATGCTAAGACCTCCCTGGGGGGCAGCCTCACCAAGCTCGCTCTCGAGGAGCGGAGATATCTATGCACGATGCACCTCGCGAGGTTCACATGACGTGAGCCATGACGACCAAGGCCAGGCAAGCGACAATGGGCGCAGTGTACCAGTTTCCTCTTTGGTGCTAAGGAGGCAAGTGCAGGCGCGGGATCCCAAGGAATCAAGCAAAGGTTTCCATATCGGTGCAGCAAGACCAAGACCGCCAGGACGGTAGGACGGAAGTCATCGCGGAGCCCACCATGGTGTCACCACTAGAGGCTTTTGCAGGCGAAGACTACTTTTGTCAGGATAACTTGTACTAGTTGTCTCCCTTCGGATTTGGCCGTTGTGGAATCCCTTCCCACCTACATTTGGGAAGGGGACCAAGGCCACTATAAATAGGACTTAGCCACCACCATAGAGGGGGGATCGATTCCACCTTGACTATCTCACCATCTCATCGAGCTCAAGAACACCTCACCTCCCGAGGCTATTCAACCACTGTACTAGTTCATGCTCGGCCCCTCGAGGAAATCCACCACAAAGCTGGAGTAGGGTATTACACCGCAAGGTGGCCCGAACCAGGATAAACTGTTGTGTCTCTTGTTCGTTGGGTTCGTCTAGCTAGGCCGTGGATTCGGTGAGCGGGCAGACGGGGGAGGACGAGTTGTTCGCACGAACCCCAGAGATCAAACCTCTCAAGGGTCTGCGGAAACCAGAATCCAACTTTTGGCATGCCAGGTAGGGGTGCGTCGGAGCCTCTCTTCCCAGATTGAGTCGCCACTATTCCACCACTTCCATGGCTGACGCCCGCCAAGCCCATGCTGAGCGTCGGGCCTCCTCGTTGTTCTCCATCGCCTGCCGCCAGCACGAGCAGCAAGCTTCATCACTGCACCCCTCCGTGCGGCATGATGGGCGCATGGCCACCCCGTCGCTGACTCCGGCTGGTTCGTCGTCTCACGCTCGTCGCGGGCCGGCAGACGCGCAAGCTGCGCTGCTCATAGCGCGCGAGCTCCTGCAATACCGCCCCGTCGACGACTTCTACAAAGACTGGCCAGACCGCATCGCCGTGCTTGTCAGTGTCCCTGGGGGCTCTCATGCGCCGTCTCTCTCGCTGCCTCACCCGCTGCCTACCGCGGGCGACGTAGCCCATGGAGCACCTCCACCACCTCTCTGTCAAGAGGTCGCCCTAGGACCAAGGCGCGCGGCCTCGTGGCGCGACCCGCCGTGCAGGGCTCCCATGCGTGAAGAAGAAAGCTGCCAGGAGGTCCAGCGGCCGCATGAAGATGCTCCAGCGCTCCCTGCACCACCACGTCAAGACCGCGCGCCACCTCCGGTGGTGGCGTGCGAGGGCCAAGATCAGGCTCCACCTCCACAATGGGCCTCGTTGACCACAGCGGGCTGCCGCACCTTCACTCCCGAGCTACGCAGTGTCGTTTGGCCGAGGAAGTTCAAGCCCGACCTGCCTCCATGCTACGACGGCACCCCCGACCCTGGTGAGTTCCTGCAGCTCTACGAGCTAGCCAACGGTGACGAGAAGGTCATGGAGAACTAGTTTCCCATGGCCCTCAAGGATGGCGCGCGCTCGTGGCTCATGAACCTGCTCGTAGGATCGATCTCCTCCTAGGGCACTCGCGACTGCCCGCCTGCAGCAGGTCGCCTGCAGCGCATCAAGCAGCAGCCAGGGGAGACCCTGCAGAAGTACATCCAGCACTTCAATAGCGTTCGTATTAAGATCCCCAAGGTTTCGGATGAAGCCATCATCTCGGCGTTCTCTGATGGCGTCCATGACGTCAAGATGAAGGAGGTGCTCGGCATACATGAGGAGCTGTGCACGGCTCTGGAGATGTTCAACATGGCGACCAAGTGTGCGAGAGCTGAGGAGGGTCGCATCTCCCTCCTGGAGCTCCCGGGGGCTGATCTAGAAGACAAGAAGGCCAAGATCAAGGATGTAAAGCTCAAGGGACAAGTCGTGCTTGCGGCAGAACCGGAGATGAAGCATGGCTACGACCACCCAGAGTCATCCAAGGGCTGCCGTTCGTTCTATATCTTCCACAACATGCAGAACCACAACACCAATGACTGTCAGGAACTCAGGGCTATCCGCAACGGGCGCCTCGGTCGACGCCCCGAGCGCAACGATCGAGGCTACGGCCGCGGAGGAGGCCGAAGTGGAGGACGCTGGGACGACCGCGGCCCACGCTAGGAGTGGCGCGATCAGCCTCGCGAGGAGCACTGGCAGGGCCAGCCTCGTGAGGGCGCCTGGAGAGATCAGCCTCGTGAGGACCGTCCTCAGGGCAATGCTGGCCTCCCTCCACTACCATCACCACCAAGAAGGAACGACGACCACCACCAGGACGAGGGGGCTGGGGCCTTTCAAGCAGCCTCGAGCCATCGCCTGCATCCTGGGTCGCGCTCAGGCCCCAGCCTCTCATCGCATTTTCAAGCAGTTTGCCCGCGAGGTGAACGCAGCCCTCCCCAGGCACGAGGCCATCCGTCCGCTCAGGTGGTCCAAGTGCACCATCACATTCAGCTCATCTGGCAGCTCAAGCGCGTGGCAACTGTCGGTGCCCTCCCGATGCTCTGCTCGCCCCTCATGAGCAACGTCCTCGTCACCAAGACCCTCATCGATGGCGGTGCGGGGCTCAAAGTTCTTTCCATGAAGACGTTCGGCCACCTTCAGGTGCCCTACGATCAGCTGCAGCCCACCAAGCCTTTCTCAGGAGTGACCGACGGCTCCACCACCCCGATAGGGCAGATCTGCCTCCCAGTCACCTTCGGCCAGCACGACAACTACTGCACAGAGCTCATCGACTCTGATGTCGCCCACATTCGCCTTACGTACAATGCCATCCTTGGGTGTCCAGCACTGGCCAAGTTCATGGCGATGAGTCATCATGGTTACAATGTCCTTAAGATGCCAGGGAACCGCGACATCATCACGATCGCCTGTGAGGAGAAGGACGCGGTGTGCTCTCTCGAGCATGCCTACCAGGCTGCGACGGTAGAGAATCCAGACGACGAAGGAACCATCTACCCTCCTGAGGCTGTGCCCAAGAAGAAGAAGCAACTGCTCCGCCAAGAGCCTCAGGAGAGCGGTGTCTCCAGCGGCACCACCTCATGACCTGCGCCCACTGATGTGGTGCCTCCCTCTCTCAGATAGGGAGGCGCGCCCAGCGCCCCTCTCAGGCTGGGCTCGGGGGCTCTCCTCTAGAGGGCCGCTGACCTAGGTCACGTCACGAGAGAGGTGCTCAGGCACCACATGGAGGCATGCTTCATCGCACGCTTCCCCCGCGAGGGCACAGGGCACGGGGTGCCAGGTGCTCAGGAGTTCATCACCAAGGCAACCAAGGAGCTTCAAGAGGTGAGAGCCATGCGCAGCGACCGCCGCCCACCACCTGGCGCGGCTCCTTGTCCTGGCAAGGACACCGAGCTGCGCGTTTGCGTCAACATTCGAGGGCTCAACAGGGCCGCATCCCAGGAGCGCTTCTAGCCATTGCACGTTGGTCGGTGTGAGGGCCCCCCTCACAGCTACATTCGCATGTCCTTTGGCCCACCGAACGCGGCTGTTACCTTCTAGCGCCGCCTGCGGAGTATCATGGTGGCTCAGGAGGCAGGGCACCAGGCGGCCCTGGAGGAGATGGCGATGGTTCTTCACAAGCCCCCCTGGTCCTCCAGAGCCTCCCGAGGTTCAGGACCCAGGCGGCTCGTGAGGAGCGACTTCCTCAGCACGCGTCTTTAGCTACATGAACATCTGTTCAGCAACGGTGCCAGGTGACATGTTCCGGTTTATTCAGTTGGGGGCGCCCCTCCAGTTGCATTATCCCCAGGTCACATGGGCATGTCCCTTCAACATGTATCCTTTCATGTCTTTGATTTACTCTGTTAGGTGCGCCCCTCGGGCAGCATCATCCCCAGGCTGCGTTGGTCTGTCCCTGCGGCATGTATCGTTTTGCATCTATCACAACTAGCTCTACCTTATCCATGAGATGATTATGTTATCACCTGCTTGCCTATTGTTTATTGCCCTTCGCGGCCTCCCGCGTTGCTGAACGGCCTCCTGCTCATCCCACAACGGGGGCTACACATGCTGGCATGGTGCTTGTGCTCGGGTCCGTCCCTGCAATGCTGACAAATCTGAGAGATTGAGCTCTGGCTCATGGCCCGCCCCGCGCACGTCACCTCACTAGATCCTCAGTGCCTTCATCTTCTTGCAGAAAGATCAGCGGTAGGACAGCAAACGTGACTATGAGTTATATTCTCCTCTCTAACTAACCCGCAGGAACCTCCAGAGCTTAACTACAGGTGGCCCCGCCGGCCGCCCCTTTTTATGCAATTCGCTTGCGTGTTAAAGGGGGGCTCCTGAGCACCGCGTCTCCAGAGCTCCTACTGACTCTCCAACCCTCACCCCCTGGCCTTGACCATGGCATCGCGACCTAGCATACCAGCGGCAGCTGAGCCTCGCTCGAGGGTCGGGACCCGAGGACGTAGAGCACTTAGATGAGCGAGGGAAGAGGAGGCCGATGTGAGCCCTACCTGGTAGCACCACCGCTAAAGCACAATCAGGCGCCGCGCAAAGGAATCACCTTAGGATCATTAAGACAAGTCACCTATACGTATTAGCGTGAGGTCGCTGTCCGGAATTTTCGAGTCTCGCAACCTCGCTCTGGCAATACCGCTTCCCTTTTCGACCTTCAGGGAGCTGCTTGCACGCCAAAGGGGACCTCTTGAGCATCGCGCCTCAGGAGCTCTTACCGGACCTTGGGCCGCTCACCTCCTGGCCTTGACCACATCATCGCGACCTAGCATACCAGCAATGACCGAAGCATGCCTGGGGACTGGGACCAGCCGGCGCAGAGCGCAAACCTACCACGAGGAAGAAAAGGGGGAACAATTCCGAAGCAAGACACATTGCTGCAACCGTATACTAGGAGTAATAAACATTGGAGCAAAAGCATTACTAGTTCTTTACATACCCCCATGGGGTTTGTCTCAATTCCTCGCAGGGAACAAAAGAAGAAAGACCTCAAGTAGCCCTGGCTACGGGCATCGCCGTCGATGCCATCATCAACACTGGGCAACATGAGGCCGATGCCAACCCCATCCAGATCATCATCGACGCCGAGCGAATGCCACTGCCGCGCTCTGGGCACGGCGAGAGCTCGAAGGCACGTAGCTGTCGTCACTCGACTTCGGAGACTCGCTAGGCTCGGGAGAGCCGCTGGACTACCAGGAGTCGTCGCTGCTACTAGAGGAGCTGTTGGCAGGACTGGAGGCAGGCTCAACGCCCGCTGCCACACCATGCTGGCAGCTTTTCCCAGGGCAGCACTCCAGGTGGCGGCCTTCCTCGTCGAAGACCTTGAAGAAAAGCATGGAGGCGCCATCATACTTGAAACGGCAGGCGCGGGTGACCTCGCCCCATCCTCGGGTCTTGAAGATCTTGCCCGGGGGGACGACCTCGACCTCCACCCCCGTGGCCAGACTGCAGCACCCGGTGTGCTGCAGCCATAGCTCAAGTTCCCCCATCGGCGTCATCTCCTTGACGAAGAACCGCGGGAGCTGGATCCCCGTGTGCGGAGGCATCGCCGCCCACACAACGAACTCGCGCGAGGAGCCTTCGGCGTGGGTACATGGGTAGGTAGCCCGTGCAACCTCAGCCTGGCCACCACGGCCGCGGCTTGTGTAGCGTTGGGCACTGCCTCCTTCTCCGGAGCCTTGGGCCTGGGCATAGAGAGGAAGAGGGAAGACGGGCGGAGGTCGCTCGTACTAAGGCCGCGTCACCTCTGGCCTCTCCCCGGCATCGCGGAGGAGGCTGAGCCTTTTCTTCGGCGGGAGCGGCCCCTGCTCCTCACAGGGGGTTTTCCCTTTCTCTGCTGCGGAGAGCCTCCTGATTGGCGCCATGGGAAATATGACAAGACGGCAAGGCAAAGAGGAAGAATAGAGAGCAAACGATGAGAAGATGGAGATGAGCAAGGGGGCTCTGCCCCTCCCCCCATTTATAGCCAGAAGGAGGCCAACCGCCGGCCTCCACGATCACACACAATGATGGTTTTCTCTACATGCAGCAGGGTCTCGTCAAGTCGAACAGTTGCCGAGGCAGTGCATGGGGAAGCGGAGGCACCCACGTCCCATCAATCGCCACGCGTCAACCAAGGTCGCAGGCGGTTGGGCCCCGCGGCGCTTTCGCACTTACACATTGGCTTCGCCTTGAAGCCAAGTTCGAGCGCGCCTTAGGCTCGGGGACTATTGTCAGTGTTCTGGGAACGGGGGTACATAGACATGCCTGCCTGCGGCCCACGGCATGGCTCCATCAACGGCCCAGTATGGCCCAGCTTCATCAACAACAACCCAAGACCCTCGCGAGGGGCCGAGCCTCTTGAGGCGAACGACGCCAAGACCTCCCTGGGTGGGCAGCCTCACCAAGCTGGCTCCCGAGGAGCAGAGATACCTATGCACAGTGCACCTTGTGAGGTTCACATGACGTGAGACATGGCGACCAAGGCCAGGCGGCTGCCAGCGGGTGCAGTGTACCAGTTTCCTCTTTGGTGCTAAGGAGGCAAGCGCATGCGCGGGGTCCCGAGAAATCAAGCAAAGGTTTCCATATCGGTGCAACAAGACCAAGACCGCCAGGACGGAAGTCATCGCGGATCCCACCACGGTGTCACCACCAGAGACTTTTGCAGGCGAAGACTACTTTTGTCGGGATAACTTGTACTAGTTGTCTCCCTTCGAATTTGGCCGTTGTGGGATCACTTCCCGCCTACATTTGGGAAGAGGACCAAGGCCACTATAAACAGGACTTGGCCACCACCATAGAGGGGGGATCGATTCCACCTTTACCAGCTCACCATCTCATCGAGCTCAACAACACCTCACCTCCTGAGGCTGTTCAACCACCGCACTAGTTCATCCTCAGCCCCTCGAGGCAATCCACCACAAAGCTGGAGTAGGGTATCACACCGCAAGGTGGCCCGAACCAGGATAAACTGCTGTGTCTCTTGTTCGTTGGGTTCGTCTAGTTAGGCCATGGATTCGGTGAGCGGGCAGACTGGGGAGGACGAGTTCTTCGCACGCACCCCAGAGTTCGAACCTCTCAAGGGTCTGCGGTACCCTGAATCTGACAATACATACGAACTGAACTTTGATGTTAGACTACCACATGATAGGAGGATGTAATATGTACGAAAAATAGGACGGCATGAGATAACCAGAACTATGATGTGTAAACTAAGCAGAAGACATTTCACTAAATTAGAAGCAATGCAATGGAAGGTAGACACCATACGAAAGATGCTACAAATACCACTCTTCCAAGTTTACAATGTCTCGTCATAACTGGCGTTTAAACAAATGTGAAGCAGTACAAGAAATAAATCATATGCAAGATGCAAACAACATCACACTACCAAGTTAAAGGTCTCTCGTCATTAGTGCCATTGCATATTCACAACTTATGATTTGTAAACTAAGCAGAAGGGATTTCAACAAATTATAAGCAATGAAAGGTAGACACCATATTAAAGATGCAATGAATATCACTTACCAAGTTAAAACTGTCTCGTCATAAGTGCCATTTCAACAAATTAGAAGTAGTACAAGATAGAAAAGAATGCGAGATGAAAGGCAAACACATGATACCAGGATGGAATATGTACGAAAAATAGGATGGCATGGCATATTCACAACTGTTTTGTGTAAACTAAGAAAAGCCATTTCAACAAATAAGAAGCAACGCAAGCTAGACACCGTATGCAACATGCCAGACAATATCACACTGCCAAGCTACAGAAAGCACCTGGCATGCCGATTTGGCCGAAAAACCACCATCAGCCCCTGTTTTATTTTTTTCCTTCCTCTTTCTTAGTTGTATTGCCTTGTCAAGTCAAACCCACAAGAAAATGAATAAAAATTCACTTTTCAGAACTCATTGATGGAGGATGCTAACGAGCACTACTTTAATGTAAGGCGAGCACATCATAGGACGATTGAATGTGTAAGAAAGAAGGACATTATTGCATATTCACAGCTATGATGTGTAAACTAAGCAGAAGGCATTCCAACAAATTAGAAGCAATGATAGCTAGACACCATATGAAAGATGCAATGAATATCACTCTACCAAGTTGAAATTGTCTAGTCATAAGTGCCATGTCAACAAATTAGAAGTAGTACAAGCTAGAAAAGAATGCGAGATGTAACCTATAATACACTCCCAAGTCAAACGTGTCTTATGATAAGTGATTGTTGCGGGTTACACAACAGTAGTACTTTGATGTGAGAACATGGTGTGATAGACAGATGTTGTATGTTCTAGAAACAGGAACACATGTCTTATTCATAAGTATAATGTATAAAGTAAGAAGATGGAATTCAACAAAATTAGAAGCAATACAAGCTACACATCATACATAACATGCAACTACATATAATAGTGCCAAGTTAGAGGGAGGACCTGTGATGGTGCACTAGGGGAGACGTGCTCATCATCAACACAGCTACATTGAGTGTCTATGCATGTGTTGTCTTGCAAATCTTCTTGGGGGGTGGAGGAGTAGAATCTGTAGAGGCCCTCCGTTTGGAAGGAGCACCTTTATCCGTTGCCTTGTGAATTTCTTTCCGCTTTATTGATCTTGAATTGTCAAGTAAAACCGACAAGCAAAAGCAATAAAATTCACTCTTCAGAACTCATTCATGCATGATACTGACAATCAGTACTTTGATATAAGGAAAACACATGATACCAGGATGGAATATGTACGAAAAACAGGACGTCATGGCATATTCACAACTGTTTGTGTAATCTAAGCAGAAGCCATTTCAACAAATAAGAAGTAATGCAAGCTAGATACCACATGAAAGATGCAACCAATATGACTCTGCCAAGTTAAAAGCGTCCCATCATAAATGTCGTTTCACCAAATTAGAAGCAGTGCATGCTATAAATCATATGAAAGATGCAACTAATATCACACTGCATATACTAAAGGTGTCTCATCATATTGATTGATGCGGGATACAAAAAAACAATAGTTTTATGTAAGGACATGCTTAATAGATAGATGTACTATGTACTAAAAATAGGAAGGGATGTCACATTAACAGGTATAATGTACAAACTAAGCAGAATAGCACATGCAATTTAACCAGATTGGAAGAATTACAATCTAGACACCATATGCAACATGCAACCACATATCACGCTGCCAAGTTAGAGCAAGCACA
Source organism: Triticum aestivum (assembly GCF_018294505.1). Taxonomy (NCBI): domain Eukaryota; kingdom Viridiplantae; phylum Streptophyta; class Magnoliopsida; order Poales; family Poaceae; genus Triticum; species Triticum aestivum. The sequence continues at coordinate 262,905,096 of NC_057811.1, forward strand.
TGCGATGCTGGTGTAGGGGAAATGCGGTAATCAACTACAGAGCTACATTCACTATCTTCATCTAGCTTTGTTGTTTCTTGAGAATCATGTGGGGAGGCTGACGCTGCATTCTTTAAATGAGGATCTTTTCTCACAGTAGTCCATAGGCCTGACTGCCTCATCATAAGTGAATGATGAGGGATACACAAGAACATTAGTTTGATGTAAGAACATGGTTAATAGACAGATGTACTAGTATGTACCAAAAACAGGAAGGCATGTCATATTCAAAGGTATAATGTGTAAGCTAAGCAGATGCAATTTAACCAAATTGGAAGCAATACAAGCTCGACATCCGGTTGGAGTGGTGAGCATGACCATCGAGGACCTGACAGCTTGGTGGGAGGCGGGCTGCTTCACCACCATCGTGGCTTTTTAGTTGGCTTCCAGGTGATGCCTATCTGTGATGGGCTTGTCACTGGCTTGGCCAGTGCCCTGACTAGCTATTTGTCTTTTGGTGCTCCCGGGATGGTGGTTCATGTAAAAAGTACCTTCCCTTATCTTAATAAACACCAACTTTGGCCTTACGAATACAAGCTAGACACCATATACAACATACAACCACATATGACACCACGAAGTTAAAGCAAGCACCTGGGATGGTGGTTCATGGCGAGCGAGATCATGAACTCGAGAGCTATGTTTAACATCACCATCTGTTGAACATCCAACCTTTAAAGCGTGGAAACGTGTCTTGCCTGCCCGCGAAGCAAGCAGGAGTGACTTCTCTCTTTTCTTTTGTGCTTCTGTCAAGGTAGAGTCTAAAATACCATTGCGTAAAAACACAATAGTGAGAGTATGGGTGAGGTGAGTGCAGAACTAGTGCATTGTAAAAGTAGCAGAGAGCAGGTGGCTGAAAAATAAATGACAGGAGACATATGATAGCTCTACAACATTGCATGGCAAACAGAATTAGATTCTACTCCATATGATTTTGTAATATATGAGCACATGGATGGCTAGGAACTGCAGGTACCCCTCCAGCACACCACCACATGTGGTCCTATTAAAATAACAGTCGACTGAAAATAAATAGGCCAGTCGATTTTTTATGAACCGTCCGATCTATAAGGAACGGGAAGATGTCCTTCATCTACCTCCCGCCAGTCACTATTAACGATCTTTCTCGAACCGCCAGTGAGCACCGGACTAGACCCCTGCCTCCGTCGCCCCGCCCTCCCCTCTACCTCACACCACCGCGCCCCCTGGCCATCCCTTTAATCCCAGCCGACCTCCAGATCGGGCGCCAACAACTCCTAGGCCCCACACACCCCTAAGATAAACACCGAGGCGCTGCTTCCCCGGCGTAATAGGCGGACTAGCACCTATTATGTCGGGGAATGCTTCCTTTAATTGGGAATCAACTAACTAGGAATTGAAATCCAAGGGGCCGATGGACCTCTAGCTAAGGTGAAATAGTATATGAGGAGAAACCTTGTGCATCGCGAGTTACTAGGAACATATAGTATCAGGAAGAAGCGGTCAACTATTGTCTTCTGTGGGATGAATACCGTGCAAGCAGACACGTAAGATTTGCATGAATAAGGGAAGAGGAGTACCATTTCCGGTTGCCAGTGTTGTGTCCTCTGGATGTCGCGGCGATTTTCTTGTTTTTGCCGGGGGAACCGATATTTTGGAGGAGGGTCGAGCCTTGGACGAACCCATGGCTAAATTGTTGACCGCGTTGCGGTGGCCGTCTGTCGGCGGAGGGGAAGCAGATCCGAGGCGGCAAAGGACGGCTTAGCGGGAACAGCTCCGGTGCGGTGGACGATGGTGAAGTTGCAGCGGCAGCGGTGAGGCGCGGGACGGCGTGGTTGAACTGGCTCGGGTATGGACAGCTCGGCCTCGGCTTCAACTACTAGCCGTGCAGGGCGTTGCGGTTGCGGTTGCGGTGGACGACGACGTCGGGGTATCCGCTCCGGCGTGATGGAGGAGGCGGTGGTTGATGGGTGGGATGGGGTGGTGGACGGAGGACGCCGGGGTTTCGTGGCTAGTGGAGAGGTAGTTTTGGCGCCCACGGAGTACGAATGGGGAATCGAACAGGGGGCAGGGCAGCGGGAGGTAAGGGAGAACCATGTTTCGGTCTGGGACGCGCTTGTTTTTGGTTTTTTAGAATAGATGGGATGCGCTTGTTTGAAATTTGGGGAAAGTACAAACTTTGCCCCCTCTTAAATTTAGGACCTACTGCAGGTCGGGGGTAGGATGGTAATCCCACGTGTCCCAAATAGTGGGTGGGAGCTATTTCGTCCGTGCACATGTGTGCTTAGGCGGCCATTGTGTATGAATGTTTTTCGGAGGCGGTTGCGTGGCGTCGAGATGAAGCTACAAACCTACCCCGGTTTAGACCTTTGGACATTGGTGTCGGTGTCAAAACCAGAAGATCTCAGGTAGGGGGTCCCGAACTGTGCGTCTAAGGATCAAGGTAACAGGAGGTAGGGGACACAATGTTTACCCATGTTCGGGCCATCTTGATGGAGGTAATAACCTACTTCCTGCTTGATTGACTTTGATGAGTATAGGTGTTACAAGATTTGATCTACCTCGAGATCGTAATGGCTAAACCCTAGATGTCTAGCCTGTATGATTATGATTGCCTCTATGGACTAAACCCTCCGGTTTACATAGACACCGGAGGGGGCTAGGGTTGTACAGAGTCGGTTTACAAAGAAAGGAATCATCATATCCACACGCCAAGCTTGCCTTCCACGCCAAGGAGAGTCCCATCCGAACATGGGGGAAAGTCTTCCATCTTGTATCTTCACGGCCCATCAGTCCGGGCCACGTCACATAGCCCAGACGCTCAAGGACCCCGTAATCCAGGACTCCCTCAGTAGCCCCTGAACCAGGCTTCAATGACGATGTGTCCGGCACACAGATTGTCTTCGGCATTGCAAGGCGGGTTCCTCCTCCGAATACATCAAAATAGCTGATCAACGTTAACTATATCCGGCTTTGTTTAACAGCTACAACCCACTACCACAAGGGTATAATACTTAGTTAAAAAAACATAGTATGTCTATACTGACAGCTTTGCTAGAGAGACGTTACGTCTGGCCTTTCCATTATTTCGAATCATTTTTTAATTTTGGCGCTTTGAGTTTCGAGACGCAGCCTCCAGTGACACGTCTTGTCAAAACAGAGATCGTGTCCTCTTATCACGGGATTATCATCAATACGGGCCTGGGTAATCCAACCGTGCCATCCGCACAACCTCTTGGGAATAGGCCTGTTTTAAGGCTCGTGGGGCGACGCTCTATATTCATGGCCTTTATAAGGAGATCAGAATACACCTTTTCACCCCACGCCTTCTTCTTCCTCAGCCCATCCGCCCTCGAGCTCCAGCGCCCAAGCTTCGATCCCTTCCGTCCCCAGAAAACACTCTAGCCATGTGTGGATCCGGAACGCGGGGCAAGTGGATGGCCTCCTCCGTCACGGAGGAGAACATCAAAGAGCTCCGGGAAGCGGGGTATTTAGCCAAGGAAACCGCCCACCGGCTTCCAGCCAAGAAACAGATCATCCCTACTCCGGAGCCCCATGAGAGGGTAGTATTAATTCCTCATTTCCTTTGCGGACTAGGGTTTCCCCTCCATCCTTTTGTCTGCGGCCTTATGTTTTACTACGGGCTAGATTTCCATGATCTAGCCCCGAATTCCTTTCTCAACATTTTGGCATTCATCGTCGTGTGTGAGGCATTCCTCCGCATCCCCCCCACTTAGGCCTATGGCTCAAGGTCTTCAATGTGAAGCCAAAAGTGGTGGATGGCCAACACGCGGAGTGCGGCGGCGCCATGGTGAGCAAGCTCCCCAACGTCACTTTGGAGACCGTGAAGGGGTGGCAGCAGGAGTGGTTCTACGTCATGGAACCCCGTGACTCCACATGGGCTGCTCCCCCCGAGTTCAAGTCCGGGCCTCCACTGCAGCTAACATCCTGGCTCAACAAGGGCCTGGACAGGGCATCATCCGACGAGGTGACGACGCTGCAGAATCGCATCAAGAGTATGGTAGACAAGAATACCAGTCTTGCTAGCGTGATCCAGGTAATGCTTTTCCGCCGGATTCTGCCCTGCCAAGGCCAGACTTAGCGCATGTGCGAGTTCGACCCGGCTGGTCCCCGGACCCTGCAGCGGTTCTTTAGCACAAAGCACGAAGACATGTGGAAGCTGCTATTCAAGACCCAAAAGACGTGGCCGAAAACGACCGAAGACCTTGGCCTTGATTGTACTCACGCATCATTGCTCGTAAGTTTTCATGATAACTTCACTATTTGTGAATCCAAGGGGTATACTAAGCTTTTCATTCTTCCCACAGGGCTCAACGAAGAAGGCGGAGCAGATTCACTGTCCGGCTCCACTACCCGAAGACCTAGCCATCCCTCTGCTTACGAGGATGCTGGTTCCGGCACCATATCAGGCGCCAGAAAAGAAGGCCAAGAAGAAGGGCAAGGAGGCCAAAAGTGGCCTCCGCCGTAAAGGTGCTTCAGACGTAGTGTCCGAAGACACCAAGACTCACTCCTCCCCTGATGAAGACGAAGGGGAGGAGAAAGAGAGTAATTCTCCCCTTAAGGGGGGAAAGAAGAAAAGGGGGGCTTCCGCAGATCTGGAGGCGGAGGCATCCAAGAAAGGGAGGATCTCCCTCACGGATGACTCCTAATCGGACGCTGATGAGTGGCGCCCAAGGCCGAAGCCCCTGGCCGAATCATTAGTACCACGAAGGCATTTGTACTTATATACCTTTCCGCCTTGTGATTGTAATATACTGAATTACATGCTGCAGTCCGGCTCGCGTCCACCCCCAGCAATCCTCATCTTCGGGGAATTAGCTGGATCGAAATGTAATGGACAGCGGGTCGCCTCCACCGGCCTCCTCCCCCAAAGCTACGGACAATGCCGAAGTGCTATCCCGAAGGATCCTTCCGGGTTAGGGAGAGGTGTAGGAAGCCGTTGAGGTGGCACAAGAGGGCGATACCTCTGCTGCCGGAAACCCGGGGGCACCGACCCCTATGGAGACCGGCGACGGGGACCATGCCCAATTCGGCCCACAGTCGGACATTATTCCGGAGACGGCTCTGGAATCAGGTGAGCAGCCTCCTTCGAATGAAGGGGGTGCGAAAATTCCACCGGCGACCTCTGTCAATCCAGAGGCGCCGAATACTCTGACGGAAGCACTTCAAAGTGTCGTCATTATAGAAGAACATCGTACCTTTATGGGTATGGTGGTTGAAAGAGTTCGGTCCGCCAAAAGAGGATTGACTGAGGCCTATACTAGCCTTCTGAGAGGCTTTGAGGTACGTAACATAATACCTTTGGGCTATATGAGGAAAAGTGTCTGTGTATAGATAGTAGCCCCTGAGACTCTGTTCGGTGTTCGCAAAGAAAGGCCGAACAAAGGATCTAAGTACTCGTACAAGAGATTAACATACATATCCATTTGAATCAAACAGGCTGCGATGCAGGCGTCAGCTTCCCATGCCGCCGAAGCGTCTGAGGTGAGGCAGAAGTTAGCGGAAAAGCAAGGTATGTAATGCCAAAAATGCGTCTGAAATAATATCAGTAATAATTTGTCATCTGAATGAGTGTTATAACTTTTCTCACAGCTGAAGCATCTGAGGTCGAGACCCTCAAGAGCAAATTTGTGAGGAAGAAATACATCTTACTGACCCGGATTTGGAGTTCTCCATGAGCGTTTGCGGACCTGCCCCAGAGTGCTGCCGACGCTGCGGAATTCTTCCGAGACGAAGAGGGGAGCTCGACAGAAAAAATGTTCTGGTCGTAGTACCTTGCGCCTGAGCATCCCGTGCCCCTCAGCGATCAGCTAAAGCAATTGACCGAATTGCATAGGGTGGCCGTATTGGCCATGAGGGATTTTATAATCCGTCTATGGCCTGCCGAGGCCATCCCCAGCAGCTACTTCAAACTCGTGAAGCGGATAGTCAGTGCTTGTTCCCGGCTTGATGGCGTAAAGCAGTCGGTCTGCATCGAAGGTACCCGGATGGCCTTCGCCCGTGTCAAGGTGCAGTGGGCGAAGATGGACGCCATCAAGCTCGCAAACGAGGGACCGCCCGCAGGCAAAGAGCACCGTACGCCGGAGCGGTATTTCGATGATGTCCTAGAAGGATCCCGCGTTGTAGAGGGCCAGTGTTCGAAGGACATCATGTTTGGATGAATGTATCCATGTTGTCTAATCCTGTATTATGAAACAAGGCTTATGTATGATATGTTGTTTTGTTTTATTTTGAAATATTTCCTCCTGTGCGTCCATTTACGACATCTGAGACTTGGCCAGTCGTCGGCTTCAGCCCCCACGTAGATAGTACGGGGGTGTTCGGGATAGCACCTAAACACACTTGACCCAGCGAGTTGATCCGTGAACGAGGTGTCAGTGCGGCGAACCAGGCAATCGGACTATATGGCTTTATCGGTCTCACTTAGCCATAGGCGCAGCCCCTAGTATTGTTCGATTATCCGAACTTGGGTGTTGTAGAAGCCCGTCCGGGTGAAGGGCGGCCTATTGCGTAATGCGGAAAAAATCGCAAGAGATTTATACTTAGTCACCGAATAGCTGACCAGCTCTCGCCGCATCATGACAGCCAGTTTTCGGCTTTCTTTGCTGAGGTGTTTGTCCGGACGAACCAGAAACACAATCGTAGTAGTTCTCCCTTTAATACCGTAGCCGAACAAGCGGAACGTAAGGTAGTAACCACAGGAGCCGGGGAACCCAACTATTGACCAAAGACATGATTCAGAGCCGATGCATATAATGCTATATTCGGGACGCCGAATTGAAATGTGAAAGTGTTCAAACCTTGTTTAGTATTGAAAAAATGTACGTGGCTCAATAGAGCCCCTGGCGATTTAAGTCGTACCAAGGTGTACATGACAATCCAACAAAAACAAGGAAACACGGATTAAGAGATAAGCCAATAGGTTGGACTAAAAATTGTTTCCATTATATTTCTGATTGATACGTCAAAACGTATTGGTACGAAAAGTGCAGTAAGCAACAAGGCTATTTTACATGCCAAGCACAGGGGAAAGCTGCGTGCGGGTCTTGCAAATGGACGAGGTAGTCTTTAAAGACCCTTTTAGATACTCGGTTGTGCCTCTACGCTGCTTGTCTCCTTGGTGTATTGTCCTTCGAGAGGATCATCACTCGGTGTTGTCATGATAGGCCTCGAAAAGAGGCCTAGGCACCGTTGAAAAGGTGACGTGGGTTGTAAGGAACCTAAAAAAGATAAAAAGAAGAGAAAAAAAGGAAAATAAGGGTGCCATATATGGTCTAGCCATATTGTGGACTTTATCTTCGCTGTGCCTCCGTCTTTGCTCATGGTATCTTTAGTGTGTAGTTATGCACGCGTGGCGTGTAGACCGCAATTCGGTTGGGGCTAAGACGGAGGCCGAATTACTAACCGAGCCCTTGATGAGCTGGGTTGTCGCTCTGCGGTGTAGTCCGGACTCGTTTAATAGTGTCCGGGGGCTTGGCTGCCGATGTAGTATTTGGCTTCATACGGCCGCCCTGTACTTCTGCTGCCAGGGCCGCAGTGTGCTCCTCAGTACGGAGGGAGCGTTCCATGTTTCCGTTGACTGTTATAACACCGCGTGGTCCAGGCATCTTGAGTTTGAGATAAGCATAGTGTGGGACTGCATTGAAGTGAGCGAAGGTGGTTCGTCCGAGCAGTGCATGATAGCCACTGCGAAAGGGGTCGATGTTGAAGATAAAGTCATCACTTCGGAAGTTGTCCGGCGAACCGAAGACGACCTCCAATGTGATTGAGCCCGTACAACGGGCCTCTACACCAGGTATTACTCCTTTAAAGGTAGTTTTGGTGGGCTTGATCCTTGATGGATCAATACCCATCCCGCGGACTGTATCCTGATAGAGCAGGTTAAGGCTGCTGACGCCGTCCTTGAGGACTCGTGTAAGGTGGAATCCATCGATGATTGGGTCGAGGACTAGTGCGGCTGAACCTCCGTGACGGATACTGGTCGGATGGTCTCTACGATCAAAAGTGATCGGACAGGCTGACCATGGGTTGAATTTAGGGGCGACTAGCTCTATCGCGTAGACGTCCCTTAGCGCGCGTTTGCGCTCCCACTTGGGGATGTGGGTGACTTATATCATATTCACCATTTCAACTTCGGGGGGAAATTTCTTCTGACCCCCTGTTTTCGGTGGACGAGGCTCCTCATCGTCGTCCTTGTTGGGCGACCCTTTCTCCTTATGTTCGATATTTAACTTACCGGCCTGTTTAAAGACCCAACAACTTTGGTTGGTATGATTTGCAGGCTTGTCGGGGGTGCCGTGAATCTGGCAGGGTCGATCGAGTATTTGGTCCAAGCTGGATGAGCCCTCTCTGTTTCTTTTGAATGGATTCTTCCGCTGACCAGACATGGAGCCGCCGAATCCGGCGTTGACCGCCGTGTCTTCGGTATTGTCGTTATTGCTACGGCACTTGTGTTTGTTGCGTTGGGGCCTACCGTTGTTATTCCTAGCTTCGAAAGTGCCAGGCTCGCTCCTACTATTACTGCTACGGGCTAGCCAGCTGTCTTCGCCCGCGCAAAAGTGGGTCATGAGTGCAGTGAGGGCTGCCATGGACTTCGGCTTCTCTTGGCCGAGGTGTCGGGCGAGTCATTCATCGCGAATGCTATGTTTAAAGGCTGCTAGGTCTTCGGCATCTGGACAATCAACAATCTGGTTGTTTTTAATGAGGAACCTAGTCCAGAATTTTCTGGCGGACTCTCCGGGCTGCTGGACAATATGACTGAGGTCATCACCATCTCGAGGCCGAATATAGGTGCCTTGGAATTTGTCTCTAAAGGTATCCTCCAGGTCTTCCCAGCTTCCAATAGAGTTTTCTGCAAGGCTATTTAACCAGTGTCGAGCTGGCCCCTTAAGTTTTAGGGGAAGGTATTTGATGGCATGTAGATCGTCACCGCGAGCCATGTGAATGTGGAGAAGAAAATCTTCAATCCATACCGCGGGATCTTTTGTGCCGTTGTATGATTCAATGTTCATGGGTTTAAACCCTTCTCAGAACTGGTGCTCCAGGACCTCATCGGTGAAGCATAGGGGGTGTGCGGTGCCTCTATATCAGGCTATGTCACAACACAGTTCGGATGAAGTCCGTATGCGGTTTTCGGCCCGAGCGTGGTTTTGCCTGTCGCACCAGGTCTGATGACCATCCTCTTGTGCCGGGGCACGCCCCCGCGATCCATAGATTTATCTGGTCTAACCTGCTCTATTTTCCAGGTCCTGTCATAGGTCATATGTGTATCCCTGAGCTGTTGTTTCTCTACCTTTACGGTGAGGTGCTGCGGGCTAGTGTTTGGCTTGAGTTGTCGTTCTGTCCCCGCCATGTGGTGGTCGGTCGGGTCTGGTAGCCGTGTTACATGCGGGTGGTATGGGCTCCAGTGCCTCATCGTCGAATTGGGGTAGCAGCTTACGCTTCGGGCAACTCTTTGTTGGACGTTTGAGGCTGTACTCTTCGGCTGCCAGGACATTAGTCCATCTATCATTGAGCAGATCTTGGTCGGCTTGAAGCTGCTGCTGTTTCTTTTTTAGGCTTCTTGCCATGGCTATTAGCCGGCGCTTGAAGCGCTCTTATTCGAGGGGTTCCTAAAATCTTTGTCGCCGAGGCTCACGTTGTCCTCGGAGAGTGGTAGATAGTTGCTATCTTCCGAGTCTTCGTTCCCTGCTTGCTCATCAGGGTCAACTTGCCCCTCCTCCCGATCATCCTGTCCGGATGTTGGCTCGATGGGGTCTTCTTGTTCTTCGGCGTTCTTCGGAGTATCATTGTCTCCGGTGCCAGTATTGCTGTCTTTTCCGTGACGCGATTTAGAGCGGCGCCGCTGACGTCGACGCTTAGGTGGTATCTTAGGAGGTTCACCCTCGACTTGGTACTTCTCATCATCCACGTCGCCTTTTTTGGGTGTGTCCACCATGTACACGTCGTATGAGGAAGTGGCCGTCCAGCGTCCGGTGAACATGGGTTTTGGGCCCGCTCCTCTCCGGCATCGCCGTCCATACATTCGATATCTTCGGAGGCGTAGTCAAGCATGTCAGTTAGATCCTCGACAGTGGCTATATAGTGGGTGGTGGGTGGGAAGTAAAATTACCTATTTTCAGCCCCTAGTCCGGGCTGGGCGCAATTCGGAAGCGGTTCCTCTGTGATAGCGAGGCATCGCATTAAGTCCAGAGCCTCGTTTAAGAGCGAGGTTTGGCTGGGGACCGAAGTTCCCTGGTCGAGCTCGCATGACACGGACTCCGAGGGTTCAGAGCTAGTGTCCGGAGAAGAGTACAGCTTTGTGATAACTACCGGTGGCGTTATCCTCTCCGGTTCTCCCATGTTGGGCTCTATAGCCGCAGATAGTCCAGCGGGTCTAAGACCGGAGCGGTGGTTGGAGCCGCGAACCCTTGGAAGATCAATTCTCCTCGGATATCAGCGACATAGTTCAAATTTCCAAAACTGATCTAGTGTCCAGGGGCGTAGCTGTCAATCTGCTCCAGGTGGCCAACTGAGTTGGCGCGTAGTGCAAAGCCGCCGAATACGAAGATCTGGCCGGGGAGAAAAATCTCCTTCCCGGCAGCATTGTTGTAGATGATGGATGGATGCATCGAGCCTTTCGACGACGGCACAGTGGAACTCTCAATGAAAGCACAAATGTCGGTGTCAAACCCGGCAGATCTCGGGTAGGGGGTCCCGAACTGTGCATCTAAGGATCGAACGTAACAGGAGGCAGGGGACACAATGTTTAACCAGGTTTGGGCCCTCTTGATGGAGGTAATACCCTACTTCCTGCTTGATTGACTTTGATGAGTATAGGGGTTACAAGAGTTGATCTACCTCGAGATCGTAATTGCTAAACCCTAGATGTCTAGCCTGTATGATTATGATTGCCTCTACGGACTAAACCCTTCGGTTTATATAGACACCGGAGGGGGCTAGGGTTTTACAGAGTCGGTTTACAGCGAAAGGAATCTTCATATCCGCACGCCAAGCATGCCTTCCACGCCATGGAGAGTCCCATCCAGACACGGGGGAATGTCTTCCGTCTTGTATCTTCACGGCCCATCAGTCCAGCCCACGTCACATAGCCCGGACGCTCGAGGACCCCGTAATCCAGGACTCCCTTAGTCAGGCCGGTAGGTTTTGTGGGTCGGAGTTAGAAAAGTAATTTCCATCTACCAAACATTGGTCTCATGTGTTTCTGGCGAGTAGAGGCTCTTTTGGCGCTTCGTTCAAAATTTTGAAACAGAAGCATTCACGTTTAGAGTACTCTTGAACTTTTAGGATTGACCTAAATAGACAACGTTAAAATTGACCATGTATGGTTGAAAACCTCATTAAATTATGCGCTTCTTTTTGAAATTTTTACACTTGAAAATCCTATAACTATGATTATTTTGGAATGGAGGAGGTAAATTTGAATCTATTTTGTACACGACTATATATGCTACACAGCACCCAAACACGAGCAGTTAGTAAGGGAACTGCAGTGCCCAAAGCACGAGGACCACCACTCCGAACCCCAACTCAACGCTTAAAGCAGAAGAAGAATTGTTCTCAGGTCAGGTTCTGTAGCTATGGTTCATACTCCTTTGCTCTTGCATCACTGTATTTACTCATACCAACTATTTTCAAATTTGAAGGATGGAATTGAAACTCCAATGGCACAACAGGTATGTTTTAAACCTGGTTCTTTAACTGGTTTGTTGTTGTAACTTGCTCTATGTTGATTTCAGTTTCAATTGAATAAACAGTTATGTTCTCACGTCATGCACATTACAAGTGTTGTTATTGCTCTGTAGTTTCCCACAGTTATATTCGGTCTATTCTGCTTTGTCTTAAACAGATATTATTTGAACTGTGTCTCTATCTTGATTTGGCAAAAAACTAGAATGATATAGACCATACAGTGACCATGGTACGTAGATATATGTTTGTTTCATGTTGTTATCCTGTCCACTTTACTACTGGACCAATTTACCAAAATGAGTTTCATATACAACATGGTAAACTTGTGATGTGTCTGCTTGTTTCTCTTTTAGAATGCAGACAAAATATTGGAGAAGAGTACCCCGTTACGCAATGGTAAAGAAAGTAATGCAGATAAGGTTCAAGATAGTGAGACATCCATGTTGGTCTCTAAGAAAGCTGATAAAAACTATCTTGATGATAGTGAGACAACCCAAAAGTCTTGTCTTGATGTAGTGTTCGAGTTACTGGCCACTACTGCTGGCACAAGCTCTTCGAACTCGCTACCTGAATCAGTTCATCTTCTTGAATCTCAACTTCAAGTTGAAAGACATCGATCAGATCTGCTGCGACACGAAGCCAAAGGACTGAGGAAGTCCGTATATAATTCAGATGTGTACTTTCTAGTGAAACAGCAAGCGCTGGAGGATTTAATTCCAAACAAGAGAAAGTTAATAAGCTTGCTAACCATCTTGCCAGCATTATGGGTACCCAGGATATTGTTTCTTGAGCTGTTCTGAAGTGGTTTCAGTTCCGGACTTGTTTTGCTGCAGCGTTGGTCGCCAACTTTGACAACAAGTGTATGTGATATGCCGCTTTGTTCCCTATATTTGCACTGGTGGCGAACTTTGATGCCATGTGGATGTAATATGTGTAATAGCCGTGATAGCCTAATGTAAGTTGCTTGCTTATTTATTTCCTTGTTGTCTTGTTTATTTGTTTGCTTGTAGTCAGTGCAGTTATTTTTCCGCGGTTTGCTAGTGGCTGCAATAACCTATTTTTTAAACTAGGCCACAATAACCATGGGCTACATATTTACTGTAGTGACCATGGGCCTCCTACGGGCCGTACAACCAATGGGCCTTCTTCGGGCCATAGAAACAATGGGCCTTCCACGGGCCGTATAAACAATGGGCCTTCTACGGGCCGCAGCATCAATGGGCCTTCTACAGGCCGTATGATCGATTGGCCAAACATGGGCCAATAACAGACCACATTATGGCCGTAAACGGGCTAGAGTTGGAATCGTCCATTCATGGGCCGACCATAACGAGTCATCGTCAATTGGCCGTATTTGATGACACTATGAAAGCGGCCCAATGGATTAACGGGCCATAAACGGGCCGACTGTAACCACGGCCTGAATTTGGCCCACAAGCAAAAAAGGCCACTAACGGGCAGTAAGTAACCGAATGCTGGAAATGAGCCCAAGAATAAATGGGCTCTGAGAAGGCCAAAAGATAACACGGGTGGGAAACGACCCAATGGAATAATGGGTCGTTAATGGGTATAAAGCGGCACATTGTTCATTACGGGCTAGTTTCACCATGGGCCGTTAATGGGCCAAGAGTTACAAAGGGCCTCATATGGGCCGAAAGACGTCATGGGCCATACATGGGCCGGAAGTTACAACGGGTTGGAACCATATTGGACGGCCCAAATGAAGCTACTGGGCTTAATTCGGATATGTCATAACGGGCAGTGAGTTAGCCGGCCGTAAATGGGCTATATGCGAACATGCCGTTAACAGGCTTTCCGTGGGCCCACCCGCTACCTTTGACCAAGTCAAACGGGCCGACCTTTTCACTGGAATGGGCCTCTATTGGGCCGTGCCACGTGTCGACGTATCGTAGGCGCCTCCTGTCCAATTATTGGATGACAATTGTCCCAACTGTGAGCCGACACGTGGTTCCTCTAGCCATTGAGAATTTTACACGTGGAAAATCCCCATCGGTCCGGGATGTTAACGGGTTATCGGATCCAAAACCGGACCCGATAGCTTAACGACGACCCGCTACGGCGGATACCCTTGATGAAAGCACTTCCATGACGTGCCATTTATCGTCATGGAAGTGGACACTTCCGTGATGATAATTTTGGTAATGTCATGGAACACTTCTACGACAACACAGGTATGACTATCTTGATTCTGTCATAAAATTGTCATGGATGTACATGCATGACAGAAAACGTGACCTACTGTGACAAACACATATCATCACGGAAGTGTATTTTTTTGTAGTGCAAATTAAAGAAAAACTCGTAGGAAAGGGGTCAATCGATAGATGTCCTAATTAACATAGCCGGCTTGACCTAGATGGCAGCCGAGTAGTCTTCGTGCATGTGCCCCCAATGACCAGCGCCTTGGAGGAACGCATTTGTCGCTGTTTAACCCTCGCAGTGACCTGAAGCACATGACACCTAATATTGCGAGATGACAAGAAACCTTACCTAACCGCCCCAAAGGAGACGGCAAGAATCTACACTGGAGTTCCATCGACTATGTGTAGACGAACGACCTCACGGAGGATCGGACCCGGAAAGAGAAACTCGGAGAAGAAGCACCGGCATCTGCGTGAGCTCTGCGCGTGCCAGGACTAAAATCCCTAACATAAACTAATAACCCGAGCGGAGGGACTAGGATTCCCCTTCCCACCACCGCCGACGGAGCGGTGGGAAGAGGGGAGGGGCGAATCCACGGGCTCACCGGTGAATCATGGGGGGGAGAGGTTGCCCTAGCTGCCTATGGTGACTGGAGTACATTTGTATTTATACCAAAAATAGATTCAAATTTTATTGCTAATGTAATATACCTGGTGCTCCGTTTTTTAAGATTTCTCATCAGAACTATAGCCATGTACAACACAGCCTGCACAATATGTAGATGATAGCCAATCCAGCCGTTTGCTGGAGTCTGGTCACATGCATGGACGAACTGATCTCCCATGTCGTGCAGGGATCGTTCAGGCACCGACGTGTGTACAACGGAGTTCCGCCTAGTCGGTTCGACAGAGAGGCGAGAAGACGAGGGAGTAGCGGATTTAACTTAGGCTAGTCATAGTGGGAGTAACTTAGCTAGTAACATAACACATATCAAGACGAATTTGCTTATGTGGCAAGCAATTAATGAGGAAAGAGATGTTTGGGGTAACATAATATGTTACCATAACATAGCACACCGTGAGACAAGATGAGTCTACGCCTAAATAAATGAAGGCTTGCATGACACCCACTATGGAGGTGGTAACATAGGCTAGTAGCGTATGCTTGTTACTAGCCTAAGTCACTCCCCACTATGACTAGCGTTACTGCTGCAAACGTAGGGCTGCTTGAATTGACGACTCGTTACCATTGGGCGGGTGGGGCCCAGTGATTTGACTAGCCAATATCATTATGAATGCGGCGCTATGACTGGGGTGAGTCTCCCCTGATCCCCTCCATGGTATACAGGTGGTAAGAACAAGTACTCTACAATAATGGGCTTATAGCCGGCCGTTGGCTGTATTATTAACCATGCTCTTATATGTCGAGGAGAGAGACATGGAAAAATGGTGGGAATGGGCTCTTGTGCAAGACACTAGCTACTTACTCCTTATCAAATGCAATAAGTACTACAAAGAAAGAGATAGAGAGAAGTAAAAAAATAGGGTTATAGCCAACCTTATAGCTAACTTTGTTGTATGAGTGACTATAGGTGATGACTATGAATGACATGCCAACATCACATAGCCTAACGCACCTGGACGGAGGAAGTAGTTTCATGCATGCGAAGTAGGCAAAAAACTGCTCATTTATAGCTGTCTAAAATCTCCAAGGGCGCGACCGCGCGAGCGAGGCGACAGTCGTGGTAGGCGCGACCATGATACGGGCTGTTGACAGCCCTTGGATCTGAGATCGAACGGTCGCATGCTAAGTTGCTAAAAATTTGCCCAATAACCCTCCAGGATAGGATATTCACCCATAGGTCTAGAATCACGCCATGCAACCATTCGATCTCAAATCCAAGGGCTCTCGGAAGCCTGTATCATGGGAGCATGGAAAGCTTCGTATCATCTGTAATTTTCCCAACGTTTGACGTGCGAACACGCAGATGTTATACTGTCAGGCCTACAAAATGGGTCCAGTAGACATGACATCTAATTGGGCCCCAGAGTAGTGTGCACGAAGCCATTTATCCAGCGGGCAAGCCACTATCCTGTCGTTCGCACGCCCCGCTCAGCATTTTTACAATCGGAAAACCACTAGCAGTTCGCTCCTACTCGTCCCCGACTGTCCTTTAACATTAGGGCAGTTCGCTCCTATTTGTCCCATCCTTTCATATTATAGCAGTTCCACTAATCCTAACCCTCCTCCAAAATCCATGGCGTCCCAAATCTCCATGATCGGCGGTGAGTACAAGGTTAGAACCATCACCGGCGATGAGTTCGACGTCATCTACACCCGTTCTTCCGCGATGGTGAAAGCATGCCTTGCTCGCTTCAAACACATGTTCAAAATGTCAGATGGTGATGAGTGGGTCGCTGGGCTAGATGTTGAGTACACCACAGTCCTGGGAAAAGAGAAGAATCTAAAGGAGGAAGAGAAGAAGAAGCCCGCCATGATCCAGGTTTGCGTGCATAACATGTGCTTGGTCTACCACATATGCCATGCCGACATTAAGTGTGAGGATTTTAAGAATTTCCATGCGGACGACAGAGTCAAATTCATTATTGTAGACTTTCAGAACAACAAGGAAGTTCTGGGTCGGATAGACCTCGTTGTAGGCCAGCCCTTCGACCTCCAGAAGAATAGGCTGGTGTCCTCCCGTCAGCCTTCAATGCTAACCCTGGTAGGAGCCTTGGTTGATCCTTCATACGATAAACTGACGAAACCTCACCACAAGTTTCATCTTGCATGGGAGTGGAATGAAGTAGATATAGGCCGCATCCAGTATGCTGCAATGGATGCCTACCTTTGTTTCAATATCTACAAGGGTTGGATGAAGAGCGAGAGCCTAGTGTGCAGTTCATGCAAAGAAGTATCAGCCAAGAGGAAGAGGGGCAAGGACGAAGTCGAGGATGTGGACGAGGAGTCCGAGTAAGGTGGCAGTGTCGTTGCTCATGGTGGTTCTAATGCAGTGTCTACCGGATTAGTTGCTCAGTTTAATTTCAGGGTGCTTAGTTTTATTTCAAGGGTGTGTTGTGCCGAGCCCCTAGTATAATTATATTAAGTTATTTCTCATTACTTTAACTCTTCAATACGTACATACTGGTATTTCTTACAGTTCATCTTGTAGTTGGTAGTACTACCACTCGTTTCTTCACATTATATACGTATTATATATGATATGGCCAACATCATATAGGCAGCCATTGACTATACTATTAACCACACTCTAAGCATGCCACATACGCAAAACACTTAAATGAGATAAGTAATTCCGAAAAAACTTAAATGAGAGAAGTTTACCCAAAGCATGAAGGAGTTTAGTTGTCAGAGAATTAAAGCGGTATGTTAATTTCTTTAATAGACTTTATCACCCCATCTAAGCACGTAGTAGCTTTTTAATAGTACTATGCATAATTTGGCAACGAGCGCTCTGTATATGTACCACCTTTTTTCTTTAATTTCATCTTGTTAGTTTTGCTCGATGGTGCAATCCATCGACACTTCTACTGTACAAAAGTACATTTAAAAGGCGAGAGCGGGGCAGTCTCGCCCGGTCGGTTTGACAGAGAGGCGAGGGCCTTTGTGATTTGACGGCTCATTACTGCTGGAAGGTGGGGCCTTGTGATTTGGCTGCTCGTATAATTGTTGCCGATGACCTGAGGAGGAGCAAAGAACCGTGTGGTATACTCTAGTTTTCCACTGGAGTACTAGTACGACGGAGGAGCGAGAAACACGTCAACCCAGTGCGATATGGCGATAAAAATGATCTAATTTGCTAGTATCCGAACCCATGGCGCCACTCATTAGCATTGTTCTACTCGTGCCTTGCAAACAACGTGACACATGAGGCGAAACACCCAAAGCAAAAGAAGAAACACATGAGCAAAAGCAGAAGGAAGATTACCCCCCCCCCCAAAAAAAAAGAAGCAAGACGCAGACACAAGTCTGGGGTGCTTCTCTCTACTTCATGAAGGGTTGCTGGCCGCAGAGTCCTAACTTGTTCTTCATCGCCTCCACGACCTTCATCTCCTTGCAGCTCTTGTTGTGGAATTGTCACGGCAGATGTCCTAGTGGAAGGACCTAGTCGTGGAGCCATCGAAACTAGGTTAGCTTAAAGGGGTTAAACAGGACAAAGGACACATGAGTTTATACTGGTTCGGCCCCTTGCGGTGAAGGTAAGGCCTAGTCCAGTTTGAGGTGGTATTGCTAGGGTTTCGATTACCAGGGAGCGAATACGCTTGGCCTAGTTCTTGATATGTTGTTTTCTTGTCCTAAGCCGCCGCCGGGGTCGTCCCTTTATATACACAGGTTGACGCCCGACGACTCATAGAGTCCCGGGCCGGCTCATAATCAACGTGTCCGGCTTGGTGACTAATTATACTTGCCTTACAATCCAAGTCATACATATATGGCGGTTTACACCTATGGGCCTTAAGTCGCCTTTGGGCTTCGGGCCCTTAGCAAGTCTGCTTCATGAACCGCCATCTTCAACATCTTCATGGGCTTTGCCTTGTTGAACCACCGTTGGTATAACCCGGCCCCTCCTGGGCGGGTCATACCCAATAGTTATATCCCCAACATTAGGCCCCAGGTTGATTTGAACTTGTTCATGTCAATCTTCAACACTGGAAAATTCTTCTTCATTTATTCTTGCGAGACCCTGTAACCCGCCGTGACGTTATCTTCTAAGATCATGCTAACCTGCCATGACGTCACCTATCATTAAAATTACATAAATCCCAAATCTTAATACATCTTCTCTTTTAATGAACCTCCGAAAATCAAGGCGTCCGCGCCGTCACATATCCATTTTTAACCTCCTCGATTCTCGCGCCTGCCACTTATCGTTCCAGCCTTATAAATAGGCCAGGGGTCCCGTTCACTTTCCCCCTTGCCTCCTCATCTCTGTCTTTCACCTCGCGTCGCCTCAGCGCTCGAGCTCCGCCGCCGTCGTCGACCTTTGCCACTGCCTCAACAACGGCCGCTTCATCAACCTGAACCGACCAGAATGCGTCCGCGCACACTTCTTTTCCCATAGATCCTATTAGGGTTTCCATGAGTTCGTCGATGTTCATCTTCGTTCTTTGCTATAGCATTCATTTTTTATTCGAACTTGGTACCTCTCCTGCGCGGTGGTAGCCGTAACACTCATTTTCGCTATTAGGTCATGTCCTTTTGCATAAAAAATCTGATCTAGACATATGAACTGCTCAGGCACTGCAATTTAGGTCTAGATTTTTTCCATTATCTGACGTGCCGTAGATCCAAAATTATGATATTAATCTGTGAAACCTGTTTTTCCAACAGTTAGCAATTTTCCCTTTCTTAGATCTGTAAATCAGTAATTGTGTGGGCGGCTTAACACAGAAATAGTAATCCGCCAGGTACCAATAGTCCCCTCTTAAGCCGCCAAGAGCTCCTCTTTATGATTTCAATGCCAATCTCCGGTTTAATACCTATGCATGCTTCATCATTGTTTTTCCTGTTAAGTCTTCAACTGGCTTAACCATATAATCTTGAACCGGCATAATCTTTCTTTCAGATAATCAAAAAAAATGGCTAAGACATACACTGCTTGCAACTGGGTCAAATCCCAGATTGCTGAAGAAGAGCTAAATAATTTCGTTGCCACTGGCGCCCTAGCCAAGAAAGAGGACATCCACTGGAGGGCCCCTGGTGAAGAAAATCCTCCTAAACCCAAGGATGGAGAAGTGATTGTCTTTGCCGACCATCTGAGTCGGCGGTTCAGCCCACCCGGCTCAAAAAAGTTTCGTGATGTGCTTCATTTTTTCCAACTTCACCCTCAAGATATTGGACCCAACTCCGTGTCCAACATTTGCAATTTTCAAGTATTCTACGAAGCTTACCTTCAAGAGGAGCCCACGGTTGATTTATTCAGAGAGTTCTACTATTTGAACTGTCAGACAGAGTTTGTTGACAGGCCCAACACCGAACTTGGTGGGGTTTCAATTCAAAAGTGCAAAGAAGTCAGCTTTCCCCATGCTAAGACGCCGAGTCATCCCCAAGATTGGAACCAGACTTGGTTCTATTGTCAAGATACATATCCAACTAGCGAGAATCCTCTGCCGGGTTACCGCGAACACCGACTTAGCAGCACACACCCACTCCCCACACAACTCAGTGCGAAGGAACGGGCCAAATACACGCCTTCATTTTCAAAGCTCAGAGCCTTTATGGCCAATGGCTTAACCGGCATTAACTTTGTCCGGTGCTGGGTATCCTGGAGTATCTTGCCATTAAACCGTCGCCCCAGCTTAATGTGCGAATACACTGGCGATGTAAGAGATCCCCAACGCCACTGTGACATTCAACTGTCTGATGCAGAAATTACTGTAGCCACCAAGAAATTGCTAAATGAACCCTTAAAGGAATGCAGCAAAACAGGACTTAGTCCTTTCAGCACCTTCAATAAGTCGCCAGTCGTAAGTGTTGCTCACCTTCCGCTCAATTAATATTTTCAGTAGTTATGCCTACTCATGATCTTTTTGACCTCAACAGGCTGATTCTCCATTTTGGAAGAAGAAACCACAAGATAAACTGACCAAACCTGCTCATACCAAAACCAAAGCCACCAAGAGGCCTGCGAAGAAGAACACCACCGAATCCGCCGAGTTAGATGTTGATGATGACGATGGTGATAATGAGTCAGAGGTAGAACTTGACTCTCTTGGCTCCTTTTTTATACATCTCATTGACAACGATTGTTATCAGGACGACGCACGGGCCAGCCGTGCAGGTGACACAGAGGTAATTATTCTTTCCTCCGGCTCAGAATCTCTGCCAACACAAAAAACCCGACAAGCACGCCGGAAAGTAAGCTTTTTCTCACCCTCTAGCTCACTTGGATCCCAAATTTCTATTGAAGAAGCAGCAACAAGAAGCTCACCGCACCACCCAGCTTAGTGGCGGTGTGATTACTTCCTCCGGCTTACCAAACACACCGGTTTGCAAACGCCGCCCAGAGGTCTTATATATTTCTGACATACTTTATCCCAAGGCGGGTCATTTCCGACAACCTCTTAACCCGTCTGATTCAAACTATCAGGGGACTTCTCATTCCTCTTCTCGTGAGTCAACAGGAACACAAATCCCAGCTTTCAAAACTATACCTGGGTAAGGATATATTTTTAATCATTCACACCTTATGCTTGATCATTATACTGTCCTCTTTACACTTCTTATTTTCAGGGGCCAAGCCAAACCCAACAAGAAGGCAAAGCTGACCAAGCCGGTCGATGACGCCAACCCGTCTGAACCAGAAAGGCAACAATGAGAACCTTCTAACCCAATTGGTGAGGCCACCCTTGATGATCCACCACCACAAGATCATGAAGCTTCCATAGATCATATGGACAATGAGCCGGCTATTTATAAGCCACCATGCCCGATTAAGCCTGATGAGGAAAACACCGATGATGTTGTTGTCACTGGGTTTGGATTCACAACTCCGGGTCAACCTACTGTCTTATCTAAGCACAGCACCAAGGATGAAATTTCTGCTGAAGATAAAGGCAAGTGGAAGGTAGATTTGGATATCTATGCCCATTTCAGCGCCCAAGACATCCATTCTGGTTACTTGAACCGCCTTTACACCAGCCGTGACTTTGAAGCCGGCTTAGTAAACCTAATGAAGGAGCACTATGAGGTAAACGCTGCAACTCCTTTTATATGAATATATTTCCCTTAGCCGCCAAGTTTATTGGACATGATAGAATAGAATGTACTGTAAACTTTAATAGTTGCATAGATCAAAACCAGTGGCCCCCAAGGGCCGGTTTATGCTTTCAACATGAACCGGGACTTATAATACTAGTACTTCAACTTTGTATGTGTAGCCCCCAAGGGTTAGCTTAATAAATATGTTAAGCCGGGACTTTAAGTAGCAAGAATCAATAATGCATCTGTAGCCCCCAAGGGTCGACTTAACTAGCACGTTAAGCCGGGACTTTAAATAGCAAAAATCAACTTTGCCTCTGTAGCCCCCAAGGGTCGGCTTAATCAGTGATGAATAAGGCGGGACAAATCATCTTGTTTAAAATCAATCAACCCAATCAGTAATCTTCGTAAAACCGGATGATTTCATTTGTCTGGGTCATAAATATGTCTTGAAACAAAGCAATAGGCATTAGCCCCCAAGTGCCAAGAGTAATACTTGTATTGTGCTTGGGACTTTCAAAAATGTGTGTTTAAAAAAGTGCAATAGGCATTAGCCCCCAAGTGTCAAGAGTAATACTTGTATTGTGCTTGGGACTTCAAAGAGTTATCATGATTGCAATCTTATCCGTGTGTGCTTATGTCATAGGCTGAATTGGCTAAGAAAGACTCACAGCTTAATGATCTTAAGGCCAATATCAAAAGTCAGCAGTCAGAGACATACAAGGCCAAGTCAGAGCTGAAATCTGCTTTGGAGAATATTGAGCAGCTGAAAATGAACTGGAACTCTGATAAGAGGGCTGGGAAATTGAAAAAGCAACTCTGTTGAAGAGAGCAGAAGAAGCTGAAGCCATGCTCAAACCGGGGACTGAGGAGTTATTCGGCTTAAAGCAACAGATAAATATTATGTCATCAACCATCTTCGGTAAGAACATGTCTCCCTTGTATCTTAATAATCATATTATAAACGTCTGCCAGCTTACCCATAACTTTTAATGTTATATGTTCGCGGAGCACGAAGTTGGGCTCAAACATGCGCGTCCAGCTTAAGGTTGTCGACACTCTTTTAGAATAGTTATATACTGGTGCCCAATGAACCATTGCCTCTACGCTGCACAAGAAAACTCCCTCCACACTTATCAAGGATACACTGAAACAGTTATCCGTGCTGTCAAAAAGAATTGATGACTTAAAACAGGGAGCAGCCAGAGCCGGCGCCTTGACTACCTTGAGCCGGGAAAAGGCATGGCAAGCTAATCTTGACCCGGAGGATTTGGCCAATTGCTGCCCCAGTGTCAAAGAAGACGGATCTGCCTTCAGTGTTGACGATTTTGCAAAGATAGCAAGAGCCATGCGCCCCTTAGCAAGCAAGCTGGCTGACGAAACTAGTCTATCCACATACCAGGTGGCTTATGATGCTGACAACAAGAGAGTTAGCGTGCCGGTTCATGAGCCAACAGATCTTATCCCACCGATTCGTAAGCATACCTTCGCTCTTGACATTGATCCATCAAACCTTATTGATGATGAAGCTGTGTTTAGAGCGTTGACTCGTATCAACTGGGTTGCGCCTGACTTCCAGCTGATGGATAAGCAAGGAGCTAAAGATGAAGAAGAGGTGCAGGAAGATCCGGAGGCTTCAACCTGCCAACCATCATAAGCTGGTTTATTAAGCAGAATACTTTGCTGTGTTGACGGCTCCAAAACACTTATTCTCGTTGGGCCATCAGATGCCTTGTAATAGACTAGTTAAACTCTTGATCTGCCATGCCATCGTGCATGTTTTGTTTTGCATGATACTGCTGATCCACCAATTGAAGATATGGCACTTATGTTTATGATATCATCATGTAGATCAGCGGTTTATCCTTTTTTCCTGCACACAAACAAATCACAAGTGCCCTGGCGGTTTACCGCGGGGCGGGTCATGATGCCCAGTATAAATCCACCAGTTACCATAGAAATTCATAACCAGGGCAGGGGTTAACATCCCAAATGTGAGACATAGTCAGGGTTGCTTGTCCAGACTTGTGAAAACTATATGGTAAGAAAAAGGGGAGATATAAATCCAAGACGAAATAAAAAATCAAATAAAACACGTGGCTTTCATAGGCCGCCGAGCCAAAATCTCTACTTCAATGAAACTAGCATGATAGCCATTGGAATATCCGCGCTTTCTATGAGCCGACTCTCACATGACCCAATCGACATTTTAACCCGGATATGTTCAAGGTCTTATTAAAAGATTGACTTATCGAGAGTATGCGGGGTTGGAGTAGCATCGTGCAAAATAGGCCGGTTTAACCAAGTTTCAAGGAAGGCGCTTAATAGCCTGGGTTTATCCTTGCTTTCCATAAGTCGGCTCCCTCATGACCCAATCACTGTTTTTAATCTTAACAAGTTCAGGGTCTTATTTAAAAGATTGACTGTTAAGAACATAGCAGGTCATTCAGGATTAGCTGATGGAGAAGCATCTGGCACACAAGCAGGATAACCCGGATTTTTGGTGAATACACCTGGCGTGCAGGCCAATCAAAAGGGTGAATCTAGCTGTGTTCATTGAAGAGGAAGCCTCCAAGTGATATATTTCTGAGCTGTGCTCAGCGGGTACCTATGTTTGAGTTGTGTTGTGCATCCAACTCTCTTTGGTCCCTGTAACTTGGTCGTCAAGCCTCTTAAGTGATCGTGTGAGATGACAATAAAGACTCAGTTTCGAAGAAGTGAAACGACGAACACCCTGAATTATCAGGGATAACGGCTTTATTATACTTATTATAATATATACATCATCAAACTATGTACATCACAAGAGCCGGTGGCTCAAGTATAGTAAGGCCGAAGATGAGCAATATTCCACGGCCGACGGGTCTCCTCCTCCGATGTTTGTGAGTCCTCGTGGTCTCGAACATCGATAAGATAGTATAACCCATTATTCAGATTCTTCCTGACCACAAAAGGCCCTTCCCAAGGTGGGGATAGTTTATGCATATCAGTCTGATCCTGGATAAGCCGGAGCACGAAGTCGCCTTCTTGAAAGGTTCTGGTTTTAACCCGTCGGCTGTGATAACAGCGCAGATCTTGCTGGTAAATCGCCAAACGAGCCGCCGCAAGGTCACGCTCCTCATCCAATAGGTCAAGTGCATACTGATGTGCTTTTTCATTATCAGCTTCAACATAGGCCGCCACACGGGGCAAATCGTGACGGATGTCACTAGGGAGAACCGCCTCAGCTCCGTAAACCATGACGAAGGGCGTGTAACCCGTATATCTGTTGGGGGTAGTATTAATACTCCATAGCCCAGAGGGCAACTCCTCCACCCAACAACCCGGCGTCCTTTGCAAAGGGACTATAAGCCGGGGCTTGATGCCTTTCAAAATTTCTTGATTCGCCGGCTCGGCTTGACCATTGGACTGGGGGTGAGCCACTGATGATACATCAAGCCAGATATGTTCTCGTTGACAAAACTCTTTCATTGCGCCCTTGGATAGATTAGTGCCATTATCAGTTATAATGCTATGGGGAAGCCAAAATGGAAAATCACCTTTTTGATGAACCGTCGTCGCCGCGTCACACTTACTAACCGGCTCTGCTTCAACCCACTTCTTAAATTTTTCAACTGCCAGCAAAAGGTGGGTGTTTTTATCCTTGGACCTTTTGAAAGGCCCAACCATATCAAGCCCCTAGACTGCAAATGACCAAGCAATTGGAATCATCCTCAACTCTTGAGCCGACACGTGAGCCCGTCGTGAGAATTTCTGACAACCGTCACACTTACTGACCAAGTCTTCTGCATCAGCATGAGCCGTCAGCCAATAAAATCCATGACGAAAAGCCTTGGATAAGAGAGACTTAGAACCAGCATGATGACCACAATCTCCTTCATGAATCTCTCGCAGAATCTCACAGCCTTCCTCGGGAGAAAGACAACGTTGAAAAGCTCCTCTGACACAGCGGTGATGTAACTCTCCATTGACAATAGTCATTGACTTAGACCGCCGGGTTATCTGCCTGGCCAAAGTTTCATCCTCAGGTAACTCGCCCCGGGTCATATAAGCCAAATATGGAACTGTCCAATCAGGAATAGCATGAAGAGCCGCCACTAGTTGTGCTTTCGGGTCAAGAATAGCAAGACTTCCTCTGTGGGCAATTTGACAGAAGGGTTATGCAAAATATCCAGGAAAGTGTTAGGTGGCACCGGCTTACGCTGAGACCCTAACTGGCTTAAAGCATCAGCTGCCTCATTTTTCCTGCGATCAACATGTTCAACTTGATAACCTTTGAAGTGACCCGCGATAGCATCAACCTCTCGATGATAAGCCGCCATGAGTGGATCCTTAGAATCCCAAGTGCCAGAAACTTGCTGAGCTACCAAATCTGAGTGGCCGAAACACCTCACCCGGCTTAAGTTCATCGCCTTAGCCATCCGAAGACTGTGGAGCAAGGCCTCGTACTCAGCTGCATTGTTAGTACAAGGGAACATCAACCGGAGAACATAGGAAAATGTATCACCTCGTGGGGAAGTCAAGACAACTCCAGCCCCCGATCCCTCCAACTGCCTGGATCCATCAAACTGAATAGTCCAATATGTGCTATCCGGCTTCTCCTCAGCCATCTGCAGCTCTGTCCAATCATTTAAGTGCTTGAGACTTAATGGCTGTTCGAGGCACATACTTCAAACCATGAGGCCCAAGCTCGATGGCCCACTTGGCTACCCGACCTGTGGATTCTCTGTTCTGGATAATATCCCCTAAAGGAGCAGAACTAACCATAGTGATGGGATGACCCTGAAAATATTGCTTGAGCTTTCGACTAGCCATGAACGCCCCATATACAAGCTTCTGCCAATGTTGATACCTCTGCTTGGACTCAATAAGCACTTCACTGATGTAGTAAACCGGCCGCTGAACTGGATGCTCCTTCCCTGATTCCTTCCTTTCCACCACAATGGCTACACTAACAGCTCGGCTATTGGCAGCCACATATAACAATAAAGGCTCCTTATCAATAGGAGCAGGAAGAACCGGCAGCTCAGCCAATTGTTTTTTTGAGGCCTCAAATGCCTGATCAGCAGCATCACTCCAGACAAAATGATCTGTCTTCTTCATCATCTGGTACAGAGGGATAGCCTTCTCACCCAACCAGCTTATGAACCGACTTAAGGCCGCAATACGACCCGCCAAACGCTGAACATCATTGATACACACCGGCTTAGCCAGAGAGGTGATAGCTTTTATCTTTTCCGGGTTAGCTTCAATACCCCGTTCCGAAACCAGAAAGCCCAAAAGCTTGCCTGCTGGCACACCAAAAACACACTTGGCCGTGTTAAGCATCATCTTGTAGACCCGGAGATTATCAAAGGTCTCTTTCAAATCATCTATCAGGGTCTCCTTCTTCCTGGACTTTACCACAATATTATCCACCCAAGCGTGAACGTTGCGCCCAATTTGATCATGAAGGCAATTTTGCACACACCGATGGTAAGTCGCCTGGGCACTCTTGTGCCCAAAAGGCATAGATACATAACAGAAGGCTCCAAAGGGAGTAATAAAAGTTGCCTTCTCCGGGTATTTAACTGCCATCTTGATTTGATGATAACTAGAATAAGCATCCAAAAAGCTCAAACGCTCACAACCCGCCGTAGCATCAATAATATGATCCATCCGGGGGAGAGCAAAGGGATCAGCCGGACAAGCCTTGTTTAAGTTCGTATAATCCACACACATGAGCCAGGTGCCATTCTTCTTAAGTACCAGCACCGGGTTGGCCAACCACTCAGGATGAAAAACTCCAACAATAAACCCAGCCGCCAAGAGCCGGGCCACTTCTTCACCAATAGACTTGCGCCTCTCTTCATTGAAACGGAGAAGGAATTGTTTGACTGGTTTAAACTTTGGATCAATATTGAGAGTGTGCTCAGCGAGTTCGCTCGGTACACCTGGCATGTCTGAAGGCTTCCATGCAAAGATGTCCCGGTTCTCACGGATGAACTCGATGAGCGCGCGTTCCTATTTCGGATCCAGATTAGCATTGATGCTGAACTGCTTGGACGAGTCGCCAGGAACAAAGTCAACTAACTTAGTGTCATCTGCCGACTTAAATTTCAACAAGGGGTCATGCTCTATGGTTGGCTTCTTCACAGATGTCATATCCGCCGGGTCAACATTATCCTTGTAAAATTTCAGCTCCTCTGCTGCACAAACAGACTCAGTGTAAGCAGCATCGCCTTCTTCACACTCCAAGGCTACCTTGAGACTCCCATGCACTATGATAGTGCCCTTGTGACCTGGCATCTTAACCTGTAATTAAACATAACAAGGCCTCGCCGTGAATTTAGCGTAAGCCGGCCGTCCAAACAGAGCATGATAAGGGCTCTTGATTTTAACCACTTCGAAGGTCAGCGTCTCGGACCTGGAATCATACTCATCTCCGAAAGCAACCTCCAAAGATATTTTGCCCACTGGATATGCCGACTTACTAGGCACCACACCATGAAAAACAGTATTAGACGGCTTAAGATTTTTATCAGTTAGTCTGATGCGACGGAAAGTATCGTAGTAAAGGATATTGATGCTGCTGCCTCCATCCATGAGTACTTTAGTGAACTTGTACCCTCCAACTTGAGGCGCTACTACCAACGCCAAGTGACCCGAATTATCAACCCGGGGTGGGTGATCCTCCTGGCTCCAGAGAATAGGGTGTTCAGACCATCGCAAGTAACGGGGCACCGCCGGTTCAACGGTGTTTACTGCGCTTTTATGAAGCTTCTGATCCTACTTACATAGACTCATGGTGAAGACATGGTACTTCCTAGTATTCAATTGCTTCGGGTTACTCCGATAGCCAGACTGCTGCTGCTGATTCCCCTGATTATTCTATTGGCTGTAACCACCCTGATTACCTTGGCCTTGAAAGCCAGAATTTGAACTGCCACCTCCGTGACCCGGACCATGAGGGCCGGACCCTGAACCGCCATTCGGGCCATGTTGTGTTGGAAAAGATGAGAATCCCTAAACTGTTTCATGATAAAACAATCCTTCCACAAATGGGCAGATGCCTTTTCATGTGTTCCGTGCTTCGGATATGGCTGATTCATGATTGCCTCGAGGTCGAATTTTGCCCCTCCAGAGTGAGCCAGCCTCCCCTTACGACGCTGGTTATTATTCCACACACTAGTGTTGGCCACGAGATCTAAATTCCCATCAGCTTTGCGCTTACCGTTGCCACCATGATTGGTCGGGTTGTGCTGCTGTCCCTTCATGTCGCTACTCTTGTTTCCCTTTCCCGACCTTTCATCATCAGATTCGGGGCCCTTGGTACTAGCAGAGTCGGGATACTTGACAAGGGCCGCCATGCGCTCAACCATGTCACTGCAATGGCTCTTAAGCCGCCCAAGCTTCTGTTCGAGAGGGAGGAAACGACAATTTTTCTCCAACATTAAAACTGCTGAGCCGACGTTGATATTATCTAATGAGTGTATGATAGTTGAGACCCGACGCACCTAGTTGGTTGTTGACTCGCCCTCACCTTGAACACAAGAAACCAAATCCATGATTGACATTGGATGCTTGCATGTATCTTTGAAATTTTGAATAAAACGTGCCTTCAGCTCCGCCCACGACCTAATTGAGTTGGCGGGCAGCCCCTTCAACCAAGTATGAGCCGACCCTTCCAACATCATGGTGAAATACGTAGCACACGCAGCATCACTAACATCCAGCATCTCCATGGCCATCTCATAACTCTCAACCCAAGCTTTAGGGGGCTGATCTGTTGTGTAATTAGGCACCTTACGAGGACCCTTGAAATCCTTGGGAAACACTCGTTACGTAGAGCCGACACTAAACATGGCACACCCAAGGTTCTAGAAGTCATGCCTGCCTCCACCGAAGTCGTCGGGTAAGCCGGAGCGGTTGATGAGCCGCTAGCTCGGCCTCCCGACGAGCTCTGCCTTGATCCACCAGAGTCTGGGCATTGGCACCACCGCGCGCCGGGTCATGTCCGCGGGGCTGGTTACAGCGTTGTTCAGTACTTGAAACCGCTGGTGAGTCAATGTGCCTGCTGTAACTCCGGCTTGGACGAGGAGTTGAGTGAATTCACTCACGACTATAAGAATAAGCCGCTTGCTGCTCCAATGCCGTCTGAAGAAGTTCTCTGGCCCTCCGCATTTCAACCTCCGTCAGAGACTTGCCTTCAATTGGCAGAGCTGCCAATCATGTTGCCGCAGAAATCATATTGTCCAAAGGGTTGCAATAATGAGCCGGTGGCGTCAAAACATGCTGAGGTGGGGTGGTGTTCAAACAAGGTGGATCCGTCGTGCGCGGCTGAGCCAGCGCTCCAGCCCCAGGTGTTTCAGCCATCCAGTTTACCACTGGCGAGTCACTGGTCCCTACTCTAGGCGTGTTGAAGAGGTTCCGCGGCTCATAAACGTGGCTAGATGACTGTGGTGCCTCCTCCTCATAACCTCATTTGAAGCATTCTGATCCAAAGTGAGCCCAAAGGAATCTGCTTGCATCCGGTGTGCCTGAGCTTCCAAAACAGCCTGCTCTGCAGCCATGCTAGCGTTTTCAGCCGCTAGCTCTTCCTTGGCTTGAGCTATCTCATCTCGTAGCTTAGCCACATCCACCTTATGCTGTTCTTGGTTGTCCGGGGTTACCTCCACCCCCCATCAGAGTCGCCAGAGACTCTAACAATTTAGTGAGAACTTGAGCCAGTGGGCACATAGAGCCGCCAGCACCAGCCGCTGCTGCAGCCATCGAGCGGGAAGTCATAGCTTCCGCGGTTGTTGAACCAAGCGCCGGCTGTGTACCAGCCATAAAGATCGCCACCCTGTTCGGCGGCTCGCGGGGGTCCGGAATACTGTCGCCATCAGAACAGCCCCCAAGCCGGCCGTCTTGCAGTTGATACAGTGAGTTGGTCTCGCCCGTGGACGACTCACCATCAGAATAGATGGCCGTGTCACCACCAGACGCAGACCCATCCTCGAATTCTGCCCCGTGGATAAATCCAACGAAGGCGCACTTCACGGTGGGTTGAACCCGGGCGGGTCGTGCACGCTGAGCCATCTCGATGATGTCGGTGAAGATGTCCGGCTCAGGGCCCGGTTCGCCGATCTTGCCGATGGAGACGTGGATTCCGCCAAAGGGGACCCGGTACCCGTACTCGATTGAGCCGGCCTCGGGGCACCAGCCTGCATTGTCGATGTAGAGCTTGCCGCGACAACTCTTGGTCATCCGGCCCACAGGTATCCCTTGATCCCTTCAATGCTGTCATGTAAGAACTCGAAACCACCGTGCGTTGGCCCCATGGTGGGCGCCAACTGTTGTGGAATTCTCACGGCAGATGTCCTAGTGGAAGGACTTAGTCGTGGAGCCATCGCAATAGGTTAGCTTAAAGGGGTTAAACAGGACAAAGGACATAGGAGTTTATACTGGTTCGGCCCCTTGCGGTGAAGGTAAAGGCCTAGTCCAGTTTGACGTGGTATTGCGAGGGTTTCGATTACCAGGGAGCGAATACGCTTGGCCTAGTTCTTGATCTGTTGTTTCTTGTCCTAAGCCGCTGCCGGGTCGTCCCTTTATATACACAGGTTGACGCCCGACGACTCACAGAGTCCCGGCCGGCTAATAATCAATGTGTCCGGCTCCGTGACTAATTATACTTGCCTTACAATCCAATTCATACATATATGGCAGTTTACACCTATGGGCCTGAAGTCGCCTTTGGGCTTCGGGCCCTTAGCAAGTCTGCTTCATAAACCGCCATCTTCAACATCTTCATGGGCTTAGCCTTGTTAAACCACCGTTGGTCTAACCCGGCCCCTCCTGGGCGGGTCATACCCAATAGTTATATCCCCAACAGCTCTCCTCTGCCATCTTCTTCATACTATCAATGACACGGGATTTCTCAAGGCGAGCGTTCATCATCTCTTCGACGACCGCATTACGTTGCTTAACAGCAGTCGATTGCTTGATGCCGAGCCTCGCCAACTCCTCCTTCTGTTCCATGACGAGGGCATTCATCATCTTCACCGAGGAACTCCTATTCTCATGCAGCTTCTTACAGTCGGTGTTCTCCTCCTTCAGCAGGTTGATCTCGTGGCGGAGCTTCGCCTTGTCCTCTTGAAGTTGCAGGATTTCTTCGGTCGCCTTCTTACACGGGGCATTGCTCTCCTTCAGCAGCTTCACCAAGCCGGCGGTCAACTCCTCCTGCTTATTTAGCTGAGTGGGCATGTCGTTGAGGCTCTCCTTCAGCAGCTTCACCAAGCCATCGGTCAACTCCTTCTCCTTATTGAGCTGAGTTGGCATGTTGTCGAGGGATAACGACTCCAGCACAGTTAGCTTGGCATGTTCGCCTCCGTGGCTAGTGCGCTCCTGGGAGCCCTCACCCGCCCATGAGAGATCTTTCGAGCCCTCTTGCTTTTTCCACGCCCTTGGTCGCCGCTCCCTTATTACTAGTAGTTCTCGACCTAGAGCTCTGCACACCGGCCATGGCAAGGACGAATGAACAAGAAACATTTATGAGGAGGAAGGTAGAGTAATTTTCGGCTAGGTAGTTCCCCTTTTTATAACCTACTAGCATTAGTACTAAAACCTGCATAGTGGGAACACGTTCAGGTTCGATCCATAGGTGTGAACAGGTTTGCACTTAATTATAGCATGGTAAGTAGTAATACTTTGGAATGTGATGGGAACAAGCTAAAGATTAATTGATGGTTTTGGTTTCGAGGCCCAAAATGGCTCCCGATGAGTTTCTTGGAACATAAATTTCAAGTACTACTGCTCAAATGCGGTCGCACAAGTCAGTGATGTAACTGGTCGTACATGCCAGACCAAGCCGATGTGTGTCCCTTCGGTGAGACACCGGTGCGACCGACCGTCTGTTGGTACGACCGACCGTCAAGTATTACGCGATGGAGACTTGTGGTTGTGGCTTCGGGTAATTGTCCCAACCAAGCATTCAAAAACTCATGATAAATTAATTACCACCCTTTTTCAAATGACCAAGTATTTTCACAGAAATACAATACATATAAATGGAGTGATTGTCAGGGTTGCAAACTGCCATGGCGCCGCAAGTTCACTCCAGCAGCAACCGAGTAGATCACCGCATCGTTGGCAGGGAAGGAGGGCAGCTCACCTCGCCAACGATGCATCCCCGGCGTTGCCGCCGCAGCTGGCTCCGTGATTTGGCTTCTCTACCACCCATTTGAAAAATTGCACCGACTGCTCATCCCATCCCATAGGCATGCGCATTCTTTCCTCCACACTCGACTCCGTGAATATGATCTCTGCCATTAGCCCCAGCTAGAAATCAACGCGACGCTGCTAGATGCTGACATCCCTCAGCATCTCTCTCCTGAGATCGACTTGCGCCTCTACCTTTTGCTTCGCCAGGCGCAGCTCCTTCGAACTTGTCTCCAACTGATGTGACGCTTCCTCGATCCGATTTGCCCTTACTGCCCACCACCTGCAATGCAGCCCCAGCATGTCCTCCGGCGCCACAAATCTATGATTCCAAAGCAATGGATCCCCTCTAAAACACATGTGGGTTTTGCTCAAAGGAGGCAGTGCTACAGGTCGCACCGAGAGGGCAACCCGCGGGATGCTGGGAGATCTAAGGGATTATCCATGGCGGGATCCGGTCGGCGAGGCGGGGAGGCGAGTGTAGGCGCTGGGAGAGCCCTACGAGGCTAAGATAAAGATAGTACTACTCCACTCTATCCATATTTAAATACAAAGGCCACCAACAGTAACCTAGGCAAAAATTTATCATATTGCATGCGTCCTGGTTTATTGGCCCCTTTTGTATTTTGTGCCAAATGTTGACAAAAAATTGAACTAAGAAAATGTTAATGCATGTGACCAAAAATTATATCATTGGAATCACATTTGAACATAGTTTTCGATGATATTACTTTTTATAACATGCATAAATATTGTGTTACTTCAAATTATGGTCAAAATTTGGCACAAAATACGAAGGAGACCAATGGAAGTAGTAACCCATGATTTAACTACTCGCATGCACGCAGTGGAGTAGTAATGTCTTTGTCAACTTCCTCCATCAGGTCCACTCAATTTGCATGCGCTGTATTAATTGACAATCCATTAAGTGAATGACTTTACATGCGTCAAATTATCACATGGGGTGGATATTCGTACAAAAATGTGTTCCACCATGTACCCCACATGTGCGTGCGAGGGAATGAGTGTGTGCGTGCACATCTTCGCTTCGTGCACGTACTCCGCCAGTGTGCATGAGAGAGGACGAGTACATTCTTCTGGAATGAGTAGGGCGTCACTGTGATCAATCCATACAAGAAGGTCGCGACAACA
Organism: Triticum aestivum; assembly: GCF_018294505.1. Lineage (NCBI taxonomy): Eukaryota > Viridiplantae > Streptophyta > Magnoliopsida > Poales > Poaceae > Triticum > Triticum aestivum. The sequence continues at coordinate 262,939,041 of NC_057811.1, forward strand.
CCTCCACATTTGCTGCGTGGCTTCATGGATTCCCCCCCCCCCACATCATTTAATCATAATATATTAACTGAAAAAGGAGAGACAGTGTGTAGCGTGCCATTGGAATTCTAATTTACGTGTTTTGCACATATTGTAAGTACTGGTATGGTACACGTGCATTGCACGCATGAGATTTGGCAACCAACTTATGAATAAATACCACACTATATGATGTAAGCTTTGAGTCATATATGCATGATGTAGATGTTCGTTTAATTCTTATAGTTCATCTCATTCAAAATCAATTAGTTTTATAAAAAGTTAATCTATTTTTAGGATTCATGGAATTGTGCATTGTAAATCATAAAGTAAAAAACAAATAATGGCAATTTATTTAAAAAAAGTTTGGGCAATTATGCTATGGAAGATTCTAGAACAAAGGAGGAGTGCTTGTGTTTTGAGGTTTGTGCATTATGCTTAAGTTCAACCATGGAGTCTTCTAGACTGTACATGTGGCAGAATTGGGTGGAATGTAGATGATATCCAACGGCCAATAGTGCTCGGATTTGCCATCTCTGTACCGTCGGATTGGCTTCATCCAATGACCAACTTTCAAAGTTATTCGCACACTATATAGGGGTATAGAAGAAGGAACATCGAGCTAGCACAAGAAGTAGATGATGATCAGATGAACACATACCACACTATGGAACCCGTTGGTGATGAACTCATCAATCGCAAACGGTTGAATAGCACCGTCGGTTAGTTGGTGATATCCAACGGCTAGTAGTGCTTGTATGTTCCATCTCTGCACCGTCGGTTTGGCTTCATCCGACGACCATTTTTCAAAGTTATTCGCACTATATAGGGGTATATATATAGAGTAGCAAGATGCCCGTGCGTTGCATGGAACATCAAGATACATTTATATGAGTAGTTTATCTTGTGGGAGATAAGGATGAATGAGGGAAGGCCTTACCTACAAATGTTGAGAGGGGTGCGGGTATCTTTTTGCAAAATTGTCATAGTTTCCTTCCTATCCGTCCGATATAGATCGGAAGACCTATATTGCAGGATGGAAGGCACACCATCATCACCAACTCCATTTTTATAAGAGTAGAGATATAGATATAGATATATAGGTATAGATATAGACTAGTGGCACATCATCTAAAGCCTTTCTACACGCACATTTTTTGTACAAATGTGCTCCATCGTGCAGCCACTCGTTTGTATGTGGGAACGAGTGCGTGTGTGCATCTCTTCTCTTTCGTACATGTAGTCCATGTGTGTGAGATATGGTGAGGGAATACGTGTCAATGCAATTTGTGTGAAGGAGAGGCCTTATACATACATGTATGTGCATGCGACCGGGGTGATATACGAGAAGGGAGGGGAAGGGTCGACTGCGCAAGATATCGATAGAGACAGATAGAGGGAAGAGCTCTACGAGCATACAAGCACTGGGATATGGGGGTTGCTAGAAGATGGTGCGAGGGGCCAAGTGGAGGGAGACCAGGAAGGAGTGTACAAGTGTGAGATCGATATTTAAATAGAGGGAGCGAGAACCTGCGCGGTGTCGCGCAGTTTAGGACCCATGAAATTAAATGAGCTAGGGGCGAAGCATTGCTAATCCTTTACGGGGAGGGCCAATTCATCAGCTGAAACCATTTTACCAGCAATTGATCTACTTATCTCACATTCATATTAGCCTCAATATAGTGATGTTAGGGGGTCAGGGCCCTTGCTACACCTGTCTTCGCCACTGTGCGCGCGTCTGAGAGATGAAGCGGAAGTCATTGATGATAAGGGGGAAAATATGGATAGATAATGTATGTGTATTAGCTATGTAGTCCTATATACATAGGTAGATTGATCGATGTGTACATGGGAAAGAGGGTGAGACCTGACTAGAGATATATATCGATCGGTTTGTGTGGAAAACTAGGAAAGACCTAGCTATATATATACACATGTAGAGGAACATCGATCGTTGCACATGCATGTGAGAGATAAAGAATGCCCGAAGTGATGAAGAGGCGGAGGTGTGTGTGTGTGTGTGTGTGCATGCATGGCAGACCGACCTGAAGAAAAAGATTGCGTGTGTGTGATGGATAATGCCGAGTGGTAGTGTGTGTGCATGCATGCACGAGAGAAAATTAGTGGTACAACTATAAAGAGAAGACGACTGTGTGGGTGTAAAAGACTTAGTGAGGTCATAATTAATGTAAAGTTGAATTCAAATATTTGAATAAGAGATCATGATGTTTGAAACCCAAGCATGCATGAATATAATTGAGATATGCATGGTGTGGTTTTGAAATGAGCATGCTATACTGTATACACATTGAATAAGGTCAAACTGATTTGAATTTGAGATATTGACGGCAGACATCGTTTGGCCACATTGCATCCATGCATGGACACACTAATCAAATTGGAGATGATGGGTGTCTTTCGCAGCACATATCTAAATGGTGTGTGTGTGTGTGTTGTGCGTGTTAAACACATTGTACACAATATCATACATGGTTTAGATTACAAACATCTTGCTAGAGCATTCATGTACTATGATTTGAATTCAACATAAAATGGATACATATATCTGAAATCGAGATTGTATGTACATGTAGTTCATATTTATATATGGGAATTTACTACTCCTATATTCATGCCATGTGTTGTGAAGATAATATATAGATGGTTGAATAACCAACCTGATTACAATCCCATTCAAACAGGGAAAATGTACTCAAATTTAGTCCATATGCTAGACAGTACTAATAGTTTTTTTATTTTTGAGGGAAGTGCAAATTGATTTGGTATTGTACATGTTAAGCTTGTTCTCCTGATTTTTTAGTTTTTTTGTTGTTGTTTTTAAATGGCTTTCTAGTAATATAGTAAAATGGGACATGGCTCTCTCTACTAGGGTGCGAATTGTCTTTTGTTTTGTTTTTTTGTACATGTTAAGCTCGTTCTCCCCAAATTTCAAGCTGCTCCTTGTTATGCCAAAATTCAAGCTAGCATCTCTGTCTATTGTACTGCAAAACTCCCGCCACTTCAACCCGCGCCTTGTTATCCCGAAATTTTAAGATATCTCTTCGTCTCGTTGTGGTCCAAAAACTCCCTCCATCTCAACCCGCGCCTTGCTATCCCAAAATTACAACGCGCACAAAAACTCCCACCTCCTGCAAAACCCCAACACGCGAAATTCCCGTAATACCCCTGAACCGAAAGAACCACCTAGTTCAAATTTGTGGGGGTACTTTCGTAACTTACCCCATTTTTGGACAAGCACGTCCCTAAGCCATGGTTCCCCCTCCCATCCCCTCCACCCCCTTTCGTACACCGAGGCCGTGAAAACCCGAAAAGCCCCACACCCTCCTCCGTCCGCCACCCAGCCGGAGCCTCTTCCCCGAGGACATCGTCCACCGCAATAGCTCGGCGTCCCTCATCCACTGCATCGGATGAGGGTCTGTCGTTGATTTCATCGTCCCACCGGTTCAGCCACCCCGTCCTCTACCTCCAGGGATCTGCCCAATTTTCACCTCGTCTATCGCGCCACCTCCAATCCCACAGTGTCGTCTTCACCTGCACCACCGAAAGAGCAACACCATCACCGATTCCTCGGATGAGCTAGAGCCTAATCGGTGCCACCAAAGAGGTACTACACTAAACGCTATATTTTCTTCTTGATTCGATCTCACGGTACTGTCGGCGCTCGGTCCTGAGCCGCCATGGCACGGCTCCATCTACGGTGGCGTTGCTGGCCACTTCCTTTATGGCGTCGCTCCCTCGGTGGCGACGTTGATACGACTCCTACGTATCTATAATTTGAAGTATTCATGCCATGTTTACAACAATTTTATATGGTTTTGGTATGATTTGATTAGAACTAACCCAGACTGACGTTGTTTTCAGCAGAACTACCGTGGTGTCGTTTTTTGTGCACAAATAAAAGTTCTCGGAATGGGCTGAAAATTTATGGTGATTTTTATGGACCAAAAGAGAATCCTGAAGCATAAGAGTTGGACCAGAAGAGTCCCGACGCGACGACAAGGTAGGGGGCGCGCCCTACCCCCCAGGAGGGTGCTCCTACCTTGTCGTTGCCTCGTGGACCCCCTTGACATGCGACCGACGCCAAAAATTCCTATAAATTCCAAAACCCCCAGAAATAAATCTAGATCGGGAGTTCGTCGCTTCAAACCTCTGTAGCCACGAAAAATAAATATAGGCCCTCTCCGGCAGACTGCCGGAGGGGGCCATCATCACTTGAGGCCATGGAGGATGATCTCGAAGGGGGCCATCATTGCCATGGACGCCAAGGACCAGAGGGAGAACCTCTCCCCATTTAGGGGGGCATGGAGGAGGAAGCACCAGGGGAGACTCTCTCCTCCTCTCTCTCAGTGGCGCCGGACTGCCGCCGGGGGAACCATCGCCGCGGTGATCGTCTTCATCAACATCACCATCCTCATCTCTTTTACACGGTCCACTGTCCTGCACCCCATTGTAATCCCCTACTTGAAGATGGTGCTTTATGCCACATATTATGATCCAATGGTGTGTTGCCATCCTATGATGTTTCGAGTATATTTCTTTTGTCCTTTGGGTTGATTGATGATCTAGATTGGTTTGAGTTGTATGTTTTATTTTTGTGCTGTCCTATGGTGCCTTCCTGCCGCGCACACGTGAAGGACTCCCGCTGTTGGGCGTTCCAATACGTTCATGATTCTCTTATAGTGGGTTGCTTGAGTGACAGAAGCATAAACCCGAGTAAGGGGGTTGTTGACTTGATACTTTAATGTTATGGTTGGGTTTTACCTTAATGATCTTTAGTAGTTGCGGATGCTTGCTAGAGTTCCAATCATAAGTTCATATGATGCAAGGAGAGAAAGTATGTTAGCTTATGCCTCTCCCTCATATAAAATTGCAATGACGATTACCGATCTTGTTAAAAATTGCCTAGGATAATTCCGCATACCGACCAATCAGTATTCCACACTCGCTATTTATAATATATAATAATATACTCTAACTTTATGATACCAGCACCTATTTTTCTATTTTAGTTCTCCGATATCACGCAAAGTAATCCTCTTCATACCCACAATGTAGTTTTATTTCTCGTTTCTAGTTGGAAGCAAATGTTCGGTGTACGTAGAGTCGCATCAGTGGCAGATAGGACTTGAGAGAATATTGATCTTACCTTTAGCTCCTTGTCGGTTCGACACTCCATACTTATCACTTCCACCTTTGGAAATTGCTATGATGATTCCTTGCACTTGGAGATTATCAAGCTCTTTTCTGGCGCCGTTGTCGGGGAGCAATAGCGTGGGGTTGATATTCTCGTGTGGGCTTGTTTGCTTTCTTCACTAAGTAGATTTTGCTTTCCCTTTTGTTTTTTTTCTTGTTTTCTTTAGTTGTGGGTGGAACAAACAAAAAATTAGAAAATGAAAATACAAAAATTTACTTGCCTCTTATGCCTATTTTTTTCAAAAATAGAAGTGATTGGAAAGTTATGCATTGGAGAAGTGAGGGTCGATCTTGGACACTTGTGTTCATGCTCATGGAAACAATGTAGACTTTTTCATGGAAGTTTCTCAAAAATAATTATCCCCTTGTATATGTCCATTGTATTATAAAAATAATGTGCCAAGATTTGGTTTTAGGATGCCTAGATTGCTTGTTTGCTATGTGCGGTGCAAAAACAGAAACTTTTGCTGTAGCACGTGAATTTAAATTTTTTACTGGAGCGTGATAAAATATTGAAATTTTTACACAATACTACCATGCAAATTGTCTAGATTGTCTTATTTTTTTAGAATTTTTGGAGTTACAGAAGTATACGAATTTTCCAGATTGCTACAGACTGTCCTGTTTTTGACAGATTATGTTTTCTATGTGTTGTTCACTTATTTTGATGAATCTATGGGTAGTAGAGGGGGTATGAACCATGGTGAAGTTGGAATACAGTAGATATAATGCTAATATGAAATTGGAATGAGTTTACAACAGTACCTAAAGGTAGTGATTTGCTTTATTATACTAACGGATCTCACAAGGGTTTTGTTAAGATTTGTGTGGATGAAGTGTTCGAAGATCGAGGAGTTATCAATATGAGAAGAATAAGGAGAGGCAAGAGTTCAACATTGGGGATGCCCAAGGCACCCCAAGTAAATATTTGAAGGACACTCGGGCATCTAAGCTTGGGGATGCCCCGGTTGGCATCCCATCTTTCTTCTTCAACAATCATCGGTACACCTCGATTTTTGTTTTGTTCACATGATATGCGTATTTTGTGTTTATTTTTCTTTTCTTTTCCTTTATGCACCATGCTAGTGTGAGATAGTCCTTCATTGATTTATAGAATGCTTCATGTGCTTCACTTAAATCTTTTGAGTATGGCTTTATAGAATTCTCTTTCTGCTTCACTTAAATGTTTTGAGTATGACTTTATAGAATGCTTTGTGTGCTTCACTTATATATTTTGAGCTTGGATATTTGCCAATATATATTAATTGTAGAATTCTCTATTAAGTTTACTTATATCTTTTAGAGTATGAATAAAATTATCATTGGAATTGGGCTTGGAAGTGTATCATTAAAACTATCATGCCTAGCTTGAAAGGCAATAAAGAAAAGCGCTTGTTGGGAGACAACCCAATACTTATACCTACAGTTTTTGTGTGTCCAGATGATTAAGCTACCGTAGTAATCATGTTTTATAGTTTTTGTTTCAATAAAGTGCCAAGTAAAGCCTTTGGGATAGTGTGGATGATAGTTGACATGATTCTGTGCAAAAACAGAAACATTTGCTTCCAGTGACATAATTGTTTAAATTCACTGGAGAGTGATAAAATTCTGAATTTTTACACATGATTGGTATACAAATTTTCCACGTGGTTCTATTTTTTCAGGATTTTTGGGTTTACAGAAGTATGGTTGTTGTCAGATCATTACAGATTGTTCTGTTTTTGACAGATTCTGTTTTCAATGCATAGTTTGCTTGTTTTCTAGTTTCTATGGCTTATATTACTCAATATAAATTGTAGAAACAATATGGTATAGTAGGAATTGTGCGAGAACAATTATGGATCTTATCTTGAAAGTACCAAAGTGAATGATTTGTCTTTCTCATACTAACCCATCTCACGAAGTTCCGTTAAGTTTTGTGTGATTGAAGTTTTCAAGTTTTGGGTGAGATATCGATATGAGGAGAATAAGGAGTGGAAAGACCCTAATCTTGGGGATGCCCAAGGCACCCCAAGGTAATATTCAAGGAAGACTCAAGCACCTAAGCCTGGGGATGCCCCAGAAGGCATCCCCTCTTTCGTCTTCAAAACCATCGATATACCTTACTCGGAGCTATATTTTTATTCGTCACATTATATGTGTTTTGCTTGGAGCGTATTTTCATTTCACTTTTTGTTTGAATAAAATCATTGGATCTGAAATGCTGAATGAGAGAGAGAGCCCTCCCATGGCTAGTTAATTATTTGACTACTCATTGATCTTCACTTATATCCTTTTGAAATAGTTTTGTCATTTACTCTCGTGCTTCACTTATCCCATGAGCAAATGGTTGAATAAATTGAATATCATCAATATGAAACTATATATGCTTCATATGCTTATCCCATGGGGAGTAATGAATTCACATATAAGAAGTATAGGTGGTAAAATTTATTGAAAGTTATAGCAAACACAACATTGGTCACTTTAACAATTCATGAAAGATTATTGAAGGAATAGAGATTTCACATATAAATATACTATCTTGGACATCTTCTATGATTTTGAGCCACATTAATTATTTTCAAACTTGAGCAAATTAGTTGAAGTTTGATAAGGAAGACAACGTAATGAGTTATGCTTGGGTATATTTGTATAGAAGTTATATTGTTATGGATCCTCCAACATGTGGTGCTTGCTTAGGATCTTTTCTAGCCAAATTTTGTACTAAGTAGAGATACTACTTGTGCATCCAAAACCCTTAAACTCCGTTTCATGCCATGAGTGTCCACCATATCTACCTATGGATTTAATAAGATCCTTCAAGTAAGTTGTCATTGGTGCAAAAAGCAATACAAATTGCTCCTAAATATGTATGATCTTTTATTGCATGGGAAAATAAGTGTTGTACGAACTTGTGATGGTAAATAAATAAAAGCGGCTGACTGCATAATAAAGGTTGCTATCACAAAGGGCAATACAACGTGACGTTCTTTTGCATTAAGAGTTTGCACATCCAAAATTAAAAAGCACATGACAGCCTCTGCTTCCCTCTGAGAAGGGCCTATCTTTTACTTTCTTGTATTTACTTTTATGCAAGAGTAAATAGTATTCCTTCTTATTTCAACCTTAATTATTCCTTAGTTGGCAAGCATTACGTGGTGGGGAAATATCTAGGCATATATGGACATTCAAATATATTTGATCATGAATTATTATTGTTCACAATTATCTATATGATAAATAAGTTGGGAGGCGAAACATTAAGCCCCTATCTTTCTCTGTGTTCGACGGATACTATTTTTTCTAAAAATATTCTTTGAGTGTTAGCAATCACGGAAGACTATATGATAGTTGAGTATGTGGAATTTGCTAAATCAAAGCTCTTACATACACCCTTCCGGGAAATAAGATGAATTGCAATTGTTTGGTGACTGAAAACCTAGTTTGTTAGTTCTCAAGAAACTTTATGGTCTATACTTTAATATGTGAATATCTTGCTACTTGATCATGAGAAGTTTTATGAGATGAGCTACTGTTTATGATAAAGAATAATGCTAGAAAAAGTGTCTGGAACTATCATTGATCAAATTTATGCACTATGCTAGCATTCACACTTCATAAATTATTTCTTTTATCATTAACCTACTCGAGGACGAGCAGGAATTAAGCTTGGGAATGCTGATACATCTCCGATGTATCTATAATTTATGAAGTATTCATGCCATGTTTACAACAATTTTATATGGTTTTGGTATGATTTTATTAGACCTAACCCAGACTGACGTTTTTTAGTAGAACTACTGTGGTATCGTTTTTTGTGCAGAAATAAAAGTTCTCGAAATGGGCTGAAAATTTACGGTGATTTTTTATGGACTAAAAGAGAACCTCAAAGCACAAGAGTTCGACCAGAAGAGTCCCGAGGCGACGACAAGATAGGGGGTGCGCCCTACCCCCCAGGAGGGTGCTCCTACCCTGTCGCTGCCTCGTGGACCCCCTTAACGTGAGACCGACGCCAAAAATTCCTATAAATACCAAAACCCCCAGAAATAAACCTAGATTGGGAGTTCCGCCGCTGCAAGCTTCTGTAGCCATGAAAAATCAATCTAAGCCCTCTCCGACACCCTACCGGAGGGAGCCATCATCACCGGAGGCCGTGGAGGAGGATCCCGAAGGGGGCCATCATCGCCATGGAGGCCAAGGACGAGAGGGAGAACCTCTCCCCATCTTGGGGGGAGGCCATGGAGGATGAAGCATAAGGGGGAGACTCTCTCCCCCTCTCTCTTGGTGGTGCCGGAGTGCCGCCTGGGGAACCATCGCCGCGGTGATCGTCTTCATCAACATCACCATCCTCATCTCTTTTATGCGGTCCACTCTCCCGCACCCCGCTGTAATTACCTACTTGAAAATGGTGCTTTATGCCACATATTATGATCCAATGATGTGTTGCCGTCCTATGATGCTTTGAGTATATTTATTTTGTCCTTTGGGTCGATTGATATCTAGATTGGTTTGAGTTGTATGTTTTATTTTGGCGTTGTCCTATGGTGCCTTCCGTGCCGCGCACACGTGAAGGATTCCTGCTGTAGGGTGTTGTAATACGTTCATGATTCGCTTATAGTGAGTTGCTTGAGTGACAGAAGCATAAACCTGAGTAAGGGTGTTGTTGCGTATGGGATAAAGGGGACTTGATACTTTAATTCTATGGTTGGGTTTTAGCTTAATGATCTTTACTAGTTGTGGATGCTTGCTAGAGTTCAAATCATAAGTGCATATGATCCAAGGAGAGAAATTATGTTAGCTTATGCCTCTCCCTCATTATGAGATTGCCATGACGATTATCGATCTTGTTAACAATTGCCTAGGATAATTCCGCATACGGACCCATCATTATTCCACACTCGCTATTTATAATATATAGTAATATACTGTAACTTTATGATAACAACACCTATTTTTATATTTTAGTTCTCCGATATCATGCAAAGTTATCCTGTTCATACCCACAACGTAGTTTTATTTCTCGTTTCTAGTTGGAAGCAAACATTCGGTGTACGTACAGTCGTATCAGTGGCAGATGGGACGTGAGAGAATATTGATCTTACCTTTAGCTCCTTGTGGGTTCGACACTCCATACTTATCACTTCCACCTTTGGAAATTGCTATGATGTTTCCTTGCACTTGGGGATTATCAGACGTCCACATCAGTAGGAGCTGCTGCGGCTTCGGCTCTTGCTTGCGCTGTTGCTTTGCTCTTGCTCTTGTTTGCACAGTTGCTCCTGCTCTTGCTTGCACTGCTGCTCTTTGCTCTTACTTGCATTGCTACTCTACTCTTGCCCGCGCTGCTGTTGCACGAGCAGCAGATCTGGCTCTCGCACGAGCCCCTGCTGTTGCTACTCGAGATGTTGCTACACGACCAGCTGCCCCACTCTCGCACACGCTGCTGCTCTAGGCATTGCTGCTACTACAACTGCTTTTCTGCTGCTAGTGCGTTCAGCTTCGACAACAAAATTCAGTTTCGACAGTAAAATTCAGTTTCGACAGTTAAATTCAGTTTGGGCAGTTAAGTTCAGAGATGAGCAGCTACTGTATTTTACATCTAGCACTTTTTTTTATGTATTTTACATCGTCTATTGGAGATGCTATTAGAATACCACTTCAGGTTAATGTTGTCTCTCTTGTCCTACTTCAACCTCGCCATCGTATACCTCACCGAAGCTGCTCCAACGACGAAACCCTCCATTACAGTAGAGAAGTACCCTTGGCTCCTTCTCGAGACGCCTAAGATCTTCTTCCCCTCCTCCAATAGCCACATCAGACGTAGCATCCTCAACGACCAGCCCAATGATGCTGAGATCAACGTGGCTTCGCCAAAGAGGTTGTACACTTGCTGCATCGCTTTTTTACTCTATATGTTATATATATTGTCCACTGAGCATGCGTAGTAATGTGAAATAAGATTAGTTTCTCCTACTATATGACAAGCACTGAGGTACCAGGCAACTTAGCTATCCGTGATGGACTCTCTCGAAAGCCATCATTATTTATTTCTACGTGTTTGAGCTGTGCATTTGTAGATGGGCCTGGGAGTTGAGCTAGTAGGGCAGTGGCCTGGGTCCAAAGTACTAGAAGAAGCACAAAACATTTTTGGAGTGTAGGCTTTTGCATGTTCAAGCCTGCCTACTAGAATCGCCAGTGCTTGAAAGGACAAGTGAAGGAAAAACATAGGAATTGAAAGTTTCCTACAGTACTACTATTCATGCATTTGGTTCAAAGGAATGGAGCAAAGGAAAAATATAGGATTTGTTCCTTTAGTGTATCCTTCAAAGAAAAACCGTAGGAATTTTAATATCCACTTGGCCTCCTTTTCAAATTCCTGTTCATGAAGCACAAGACTAAGGGATAGTAGCATAATAGCATTATAACTGTACATTTTCTTGTGGTTTGACTTAATTTCACCATGCTTATTTGCATTACTATGATCTTCTAACTCTTGTGAACCAAACACCCAGATTGATAGAAATCCTGTGTTTTAAAATTCTCCGTTTTGCACGTGCATTCCTATCCTATTCCTGTGTATTTCCTGTCCCTGCATTGTTAGAGTCCTCCAATTAAAACAAGCCCTTGCAGAATTACTTCTGTTATAGATATGTGTCATCCACCACAGTTGTCGGGGATATCGTGCGACATATGCCAGGGGGTGGCTTATCATGGACGGGGACAAAAGTACATCGCCGGGCTCTAGAGGCGGGAGTGAGCGAGACCGCATACGCCTGCAAATCTTACCCAGGTTCGGGGCTCTGCGGGATCTCCGCATGATCACTATGCCAATAGAGTGACTACAAGGTTGCTCCTTGAGCTGTTTGGCTAGAGGAGGAAGAAGAACAAGGCTAGCTCTACTCCACTCTCTCTACCTGGTGTGTGTGTCTACTAAGGTTCTCAACCCTTTCCATGGGGAAGCCTGGGGGGTTTATATAGGCCTACCCCTGAGGGGTACAATGGTAATCCGGCCGGGTGTAGGATCCCGCCGTCAGTGTCTATGGGTGCTGACTTCTCCGCCGGCTGCTGGGGCCCGCCTCCTGGTGGGTCCTGCTGGCTGTCGCGTACTCAGTCGATAGGCCGTGCCCGCCGCTGGTGGGTCTGGTTGATTGCTTTGTACTGTAGCCTTGCTACTGATGATGTATGCTTTGTCAGGGGGAGCGTGGCTACAGTCCCGCCGCCTGGCGGGCGTTCACTGTAGCCACACCCCGTCTCCTCTGATTAATGGCGCACGGACTTTGAGGGGAGAGGAGGCCGCCTCCTGGAAGGCAGCCTCCTCCCGCTGCCGCCTGCTGGTGGCCCGCGGATAGGTAGGGTCCGCCGTCTGCTGGTCGTACCGACCGCCCGTCATGGGGGCGCCGCCCCCTATGCAGTAGCTGATGTCACGGGCCACATGGAAATAGTACTGCGTCGGACAAGGGTTGTCCGCAGGTAGTACTATAGCCACGCCCCGTCCCATCGTAGTTATGTGGGTGCAAACTTTGAGGGCACGAAGGGCCGCCTGCTAGGAGTCGGCCTCTTTGTGGTCGCCTTCTGTGGTCTCACCGCCTTCTAGCAGCTGGCCTCCTAGACCAGCCGGCCCATGAAGCCGGCCGTTCGTCCAGGAGGTGTGAGGGGTGCAGCTAGCCCCGATGTCTTGAAATACTATGGGGGGCTGATGAGGCTACCAGTAGTCATTTACTCCGACAACAGCTTAGGTGCTCCAACGACGGAAGGGTTCACCACAGCAGGGATCCGCCCTCCAGACTGTCTTTTGCTACCTTAGATCTTCTTCCCGCCGCCGGCAGCCACGACAACTGCATTACCATCGTCAACTGAGCAGATGACCTTGAGGACTACATGGGTCTGCAAGAGAGGTCGCACTCTTTCGTGTCTGCTTACGTTATGCATCGCTTAACATGACATGCTACTTTTGTCTTGTTCACCGATTAGACTCTGAGTCAGGTCCAAACTAATGCTCAAACCTGAGTTTTTAAATGGTTGTGGGGTACATATTGGGGCAGCAATCAATAGTATTTGTCTACTATTTGGTTAGTCTCGGATGTCTACTATGAGTTTCATGTGGGGTGGGAAACAAATATTAAAGGAGCCATTATCTGTATTTTTTAACTGAAGCTATTATCTGCCTGCTATCATTGGTTTTGGGTCTATCCACAAGTTTCTACCATCACTCTGGATTTGTTCATGCACTCCTTACATAATCTCACTATGTTTTATTCCTATGCATGTTAGTTATTGTACACAATGGTACTAAACATGTAGAGCAAAAGAGACGAGCCTTGCATGGCCATAAAATTTCATGCAGACGTCGCTCCATGGTGGGCGCAAAAGCAAATCCCCCTCCCCCCATTCCAGACTGTAATCAAGAGGAGGATAACTAATCAGAGGGGGATTCAGAGGGAGCAGACCACTCCTATTTACCCCCTGAGGTCTTTTGCTCTAACTTGGCATGCTGATGTTGGTCATATCATGCATATAGCACCTTGCATTGCTTACTTTATACATCAAATATTTCATCTGCTTAGTTTAGACATGCTTTGTGTGAATGCCATCTGTGTAGTTTCTATATCATACTTCCTCCTTACCAAAATGAGTGTCTCAAGTTTGTACTAGCTTGTCACGCCCAAGATGCGACCCTATCCTAGAGAACTCGAAGGTCCCACCAAGGATAGAAGCGCATCTTGAAGACGCTTTTGCAAGGTGGATATCATTACATCAACATTACATAATAGAAGGGGATACATACAAGGCATACAAATGCCGCAAGAATACATCAATACATCATACATAAGAACAACATCCGACTACGGATGAAACACCAACAGAAGCTCAAACGACATCCACCCTGCTAGCCCAGGCTGCCGACCTGGAACCTATCCCCTGATCTAAGAAGAAGCAGAAGAAGAACTCCAAAACAAATAGCATCGCTCTCGCGTCATGATCATCGCATAACCTGTGCCTGCAACTGGTGTTGTAGTAATCTGTGAGCCACGAGGACTCAGCAATCCCATTACCATGGGTATCAAGACTAGCAAAGCTTAAAGGGGTGTGGAAAGGATAAGTGGTGAGGTTGCAGCAGCGACTAAGCATGTATCGTGGCTAACATACGCAAATAAGAGCATGAAGAGAAGCAACGGAACGGTCGTGAACTAGTAATGATCAAGAAGTGATCCTCAACTCCTACTTACGTCAAACATAACCCAGAAACCGTGTTCACTTCCCGGACTCCGCCGAGAAGAGACCATCACGGCTACACACGCGGTTGATGCGTTTTAATTAATTCAAGTGTCAAGTTCTCTACAACCGGATATTAACAAATTCCCATCTGCCACATAACCGCGGGCACGGCTTTCGAAAGATAATACCCTGCAGGGGTGTCCTAACTTAGCCCATTATAAGCTGTCACGGTCAATGAAGGATATTCCTTCTCGCGGGAAGACCCGATCAGTCTTGGAATCCCGGTTACAAGACATTTCGACAATGGTAAAACAAGACCAGCAAAGCTGCCCGAATGTGCCGACAAATCCTGATAGGAGCTGCACATATCTTGTTCTCAGGACACACCGAATTGTCCAAGCTTCCGGTAGGCCAGCCCAGAGATGCCCCTGGTGGCCACCGGCGACTGACAGGTTGGACCAACACTCGAAGGAGCACTGGCCTGGGGGGGGGGGTAAATAAAGATGACCCTCGAGAGCACGACTCCCAAGGGAAAAAAGGCTAGGTGAGGCAAATGTAAAACCAAGGTTGGGCCTTGCTGGAAGAGTTTTATTCAAAGCGAACTATCAAGGGGGTCCCGTAAATCACCCAACCGCGTAAGGGACGCAAAATCAAGGAACATAACACAGGTATGACGGAAACTAGGGCGGCAGGAGTGGAACAAAACACCAGGCATAAGGCCGAGCCTTCCACCCTTTACCAAGTATATAGATGCAATAATTAAATAAGAGATATTGTGATATCCCAACATAAACATAATCCAACATGGAGCAATCTTCATCTTCACCTGCAACTAGCAACGCTATAAGAGGGGCTGAGCAAAGCGGTGACATAGCCCAACAACGGTTTGCTAGGAAGGGTGACAAAGGTTAGAGGTTCATGGCAATTTCGGAGGCTTGAAGAGCAAGTGATAGGTAGCACAGCATAGCGATAGAACGAAGCAACTGGCATAGCAATGATAGTAATGAGATCCAAGGTGCTGGTCATCTTGCTGAAATCCCGCTAGGAATAAGAACGAGTCCATGAAGAAGATGAAGCCACGAAGACGAACGGATCTTCACGATCGCAACGACACGGGAACTAACAAGAAGAAGCACACACCATGGTAAACACACCACACATGAACAAGGCATGATGCTCAACCAAGTATGATGCATGACAAGGCTACTTGAAGCTACTCATGGCAAGAGATGATGCATACAAGAACAACACATCAAAGCAAGTTTAAATGAGGCCGGAAACAACATAGAACAAATCCGGTAAGTCCTCATATGCAAATTTCGAAATTGGTCCAGATCTGAATAAACATTATGTTCAAGTCGTTAAACAGCAAGTTAAGATGCACCAAAATAATCTACACGAAATTCTAGTCAAGTTACATATAAAGTTCATTAGATTCGGAGCTACGGCCTAGAAGATATGAGCAAAACAAGTTAAACATGGCATTGATGCAAAATGCATACAAACATCAAGCAAACACCTCAAAACAAGGATGCAACAAGATAATATGGAACTACATGCAAAACTAAGCAAGTTTCATATAGAGCATGCTCAAAACGAAGCAACGGTGCAACACATACACTCCAAACAAGATATAACAACCATCTGTCCAAAACAGCAACTAGTCATATTGCAAGCATCATAAAAATATGCTACAGCACCTCAACATGAAAAAAAAGGCATGGTCATTATGTACAGGTAAAGCACAAAAAAACATGAACACTGAGGTAGCTCCAAAAATCACTAGAACATGCTCAAAAGGACATGGCAATATTGCAAATAAAAACAGATTCACACACTTGGCAGAAATCACTGGACATGGCAGACATAACATCAGGTTGCAAAGTTTAGAGCTAGAAAACAAGATGCTACAGGAACATATCATGGCAAAAAAAGGCATGGCGTGAATCTACTAATTGCATAGAACAAAATTCCCTTACTGACCATGAGCCAAAAAGGCACAGAAGATATGATGGCACCCATGTAAACATAGCAAGTTATATGACAGATTCAGACTTGGTGAAAAATATCAGGACATGGCAGAAACAACGATAAGTAGGCATGTTGGTGAGCTTGAACCACTCACCACAGAGCAATACATGGAATGACAAGGTAACCAACAGTAAGATGGCATAAATATGAAGCTAAGAATGGCAATACAATAGTCATAGGGTACATGGATCACTAGTAACAACCATGGCAAAATTGATTAACATGTAAACAATCTGCCAGGAACATTTTATAGCAAAAGTAGAGCAGGATAACAACAAGCTAAAGCATGCCATAAATGCAAACAATGGCATGGATGGATAGAGCATAACATTTATAACAAAACATCCTTAGTGAACAACTCCAGATTATGCATAGAATGTGTCGTGGAGTTGTCACGGCAGATGTCCTCGAGCTAGGACTTAGTCGTGGAGCCATCGCAACTAGGAAGCTTGAAGGGGTTATGCGGGACAAGGAACACGAAGGTTTATACTGGTTCGGCCCCTTACGGTGAAGGTAAAAGCCTACGTCCAGTTTGAGGTGTCTATTGATTAGAGTTACGATCGCCAGGGAGCTAAATAGCTATGCCCGGCTCTCGATGAGATTGATCTCGCCCTCGAACCGCCGCCGGGTCGTCCCTTTATATAGGGAGGCTGACGCCCAGCAGCCCTTAGAGTCCCGGCCGGCTCATAAGAACGTCCGGCTCGGACTCTAAACTATACTTGCCTTACACTACAAGTCTACTATAATAATAATTGTAACTACAGGCCCTAAGCCATATCCGGGTCTCAGCCCATCTCTGGCCCATCGTCTTGAAGCTTGGCTCCGGGCTTCTGACAATACCATCCGAAGAGTAACCCGGCCCCTCCTGGCGGGTGACTCTAAGGTCTATATCCTCAACATTAGGCCCAGATTGACTTGAGCCGGCTCGTGTCAATCTTCAACTCTGCCGACAGAGAAAATCTCCGGCTTACCACTCATGTGAAGGCCATAACCCGGAATGACGTCATCCTCTGGTCTCCGGATAATCCGTCGTGACGTCATCCTCCATTAAGTCCGTTTTTTACTCCGCCAGATCCGCAACGGATCTTTTCTTTTACTGTCTTCCCAAAAATCGAGGCGCCGTGAGGGGGAGATAACCACGCCGCGGTCTCCTTGAATCTCGTGCCCACTTATGACTTCGCCTTTTAAATAGGCCGGCCCAACGCTTTCTTCTCACGCTCTCTTTCTTCCTCCTCGCGCCGTCGCTCCTCTGCCCGAGCTCATGCTCCGCCGCCGTCGTCTCGCCTCCGACCTTCGTCAACCTTGGCCGCTGCATCACCCTGACCCGGACCAGACAAACGGCGGCGACTCCCGCACCTCTTCAGCTCTGGTAAGTTCTCACCACCCCATAGAGTAGATCTACAGTAGGGTTCCTCCAGTTCTTCATAGTTCGTCGCGGCCCGCGGTAGTTTTGTTTTTTACCACCCTTCTCTTGATCTTAACTCTGCGTAGAACCACTGCGGTAGATGTTTGAGATCCATTTCACCTGCAAGAAGCCCTCCTTTTACTGCATAAGAACCGTGTTCAACCTCAAGAACTTCTCCTGCCTCTGTTTTCTTTAGGTCTAGAAAATTTTCATTTCACCCGACCATTTTGATCCAAAAAAGTTACTGCCATATGTGAAACCTGTTTTACCATACTTAGTAAAAACTGCAGTCCTTGAATCTTGGTGGCTTACATTTCCGGTTTAAAGAAAACACGCACCGTAGAACCTCCCGGTTTAAAGAGAACCATGCTCTGTAAAATCCTCCGGCTTAACTGTAGTAAAGCTGTAAATAACAAATTTACTCCGAACCCCCTGCGGCTTAAATAACCCACAGTATCTGAATATATATCATTAGTCCCCTTCATAAGCCGCCATCTTAGTTTAAATGATAATCTCCGGCTTATAATTAACCCGGACACCTTTCTCTTCATCATAGACCACCAACCTTCACCGTGCCTCCCAAGGCTCCCATCACTTGCAACTGGATGAGATCCAACGTCACTGACGAGACCCTGGCCAACTTCGTTAAGTCCGAATATCTGCCAAAGAAGGAAGTGATGTCCTACCGTGCCCCTGATCCGTCAGAAGAAAGACCACAGCCGAGGGACGGGGAGGTAGTGATCTTTGCGGACCATATGAGCCGGGGCTTCGCACCGCCCGGCTCAAAATTCTTCCTGGACGTGCTCAACTTCTTTGACCTTCGGCCTCAGGATATAGGACCCAGTTCCGTATCCAACATCTGCAACTTCCAAGTCTTTTGTGAAGTGTATCTTGGAGAAGAGCCGAGTCTGTTGCTCTTCAGAGAGCTGTTTTATTTAAACCGCCAAAATGAGTGTGCCAACGAGCCAAGTCTGGAATTAGGCGGCATCTCCATCCAGCGGCGTAGGGACTGTCTGTTCCCTTACGCAGAGCCGCCGAGCCACCCTAAGGACTGGAATATGACTTGGTTCTACTGCCAAGATACATCCCCGGCTGATGAGAACCCGCTGCCCGGCTTTCGCCCAACGCGCCTAGAGCCGACTCATCCGCTATCCGACAAACTGACTGCCGCGGAACGCCAACCTCTGCTTCCAACGATCAATAAGATCAAGGCCCAGCTAGGCAACGGTCTGAACGGAATTGACTTGGTCCGGGTCTGGATCTCATGGCGGGTGATCCCATTAAGCCGCTGCCCCGGCTTAATGTGTGAGTACACCGGGCGAAAGGATGACCCGCAGAGGCATAGTCGCAATGATCTTCCAGAAGACGTTGCAGAGGAAGAGACCAAGGCTCTTCTAAACGAGAGCTTGGCAGATTGCGGAAGAACCGGGCTAGCCCCCTTCTGCAAGACCAATCCAGCCCCAGCGGTAAGCCGCTGACTTTAACCTTTATCTTCGTCTGCATATAACCTTCAACTGAACCGTTTTAAGAATCAACCATTGTATCTCTCAGGCTGATGATAAATTCTGGCGGGTCAAATATGACCATGAAGCGGCCAAGAAAGCCCGGAAAGCAAAGAAAGCCGCCAAGAAAGCCGCCCCTCGCAAAAAGGGAAGCAGACCCACTACTTCGGAGCTATTGCAATTAAGCGACAGCTCCGAGTCAGAGGTAATCCTTAAACCTTTAAAGTCTTGCTATACTTGTTGTTTGTCGCTGTTCGCCTTATCAACACTTTGCTTATTGACAGGACGACACCGGCGCCAGTAACCCGGTGGTTGAAGAGGTAATGTCACTTTCCTCCGACTCAGAGCCTTTGCCACGGCTGAAAGTCCGAAGAGTAACCCGGAAAGTAAGCTTTTCACATCCACTAGCTCATCAAGACCCTCAATTTCTTTTGAAGCAGCAGGTTCACGAAAGCCGGCGTCACACCCGGGCCCGCAAAGAAACCGACCTCTCCGCCGGGTTACCCGACGCAACCAGGAAGCGTCGCACTGAGGTTTTTTCTCACCTGTACCCCTTTCATCCGTTGGCGGGTGTTATCCGTCAGCCACTCAACTCTTCTGACTCCAATTATTAGGAGACCTCCCCCTCTTCGGGTGACTCCATGCAGTCAAGTCTGCCGGCCTTCAAGACTGCACCCGGGTAATAACAATCTCCTTACATTATCTGTCTGTACTTACTCTTTGTATGCCTAACACTTCTGCCTTTTCAGTGCCCAGGCAAAGCTCACCAAAAGAGCAAAGAAGACCAGGTCAGCCGGAGTGCCAGACTTGCCTGAGCCGGGGGCGACGGCTCAAGAGCCGCCAGCTGCCTCCGCCCCGAGGCCACCATTCCCATGGACACGGCGCCTGAAGCCCCTGCCCCGACTACCAAGACAACGACTGAAGCGTCGGTTAACCCGGAGGCCTCCGGCTCAGCCTCACCGGCTGTCGACCCGGACGTGGTAATTACCCGGACGGAGTATGTTGAGCCGGGGAGACCGACCGTGCTGGCCAAATGCTCCGCGAAGGGGGAGTTGCTGCAGCCCCTGCGGGTGAATCTGGACCTCTCCAGCTACACCGACTTGAGCGTTGGAGAGCTCGTCACTGGCTACATCAGCCAAGTTCACAAGAGCCGGGACGCCGAGATCGCCATCGTCAACCAGATCCAACAAAAATCTGAGGTATCCTTTTGCTGTCTTCTTACTTTCTGCATAGTGACCCTTGTCATGCCAGCCCCCAAGTCGACGACTTATACTTGAATATGTTGTAGACTTAGGTTCCGGCTTACTCAACTGAGCCGGCAGTACGTAGATAGATACGTTCAATATGCATTAGCCCCCAAGTGCCAAGTGTCTTTGCTTGGAAAGCGCTTGGGACTTATAGAATGACTGTTAATAACCCAGAAATATATGCAGGCTGTTGGCAAGAAATTAGAGTCGGACCTTGCGGATCTCAAGAGCCGGCTGAAGACACAGGAGATGGAGACCCGGAAAGCAAACGCCAAGTTTGTCTCCAGCATCGCCGCTCAAGAGAAGCTGAAGACCGAATTTGATGCTGAGCGGAAGGCCTGGGCTGAGGAGAAGGCCGCACTGGTGACCCGGGCGGAACAGGCGGAGAAGGCACTCTCTAAGAAAACCGCCGAGCTCTCCGGCCTAAAGCGCCAGGTTTCCCAAATGGTAGCCGCCATCTTCGGTAAGTCGCCTCACCGGCTTTCATCCATGTTAGAATGTTTACATCTCCTGATTCATCCTTGTCACCGGCTTATCTGATGTTGTGAAACAGGTCCCAGAAGCGCCAACCTTAACCAGAGCGTGGTCACCAAGTTAAAGGCCGTGTACACCCTGGTGGAACAGCTCTACACCGGGTCACAGCGTGCCTTAGCTGTGGTGGCCCTATCCAACGAGGTGCCAACTCATCTGGCCGAAGTCCTGCACTGGCTCGCAGTTCTGCCGCAGCGGATCCAGGAGCTACGACGAGCATCCGCGAGAGCCGGAGCAATTGCCGCGCTGAGCCGGGCCAAAGCATTCCTGCCGGAGCTAGACCCGGCAGACATCGCCCTAGGTTACCCAAGCCTGAAGGAAGACGGCTCAGCCTTCGACCAGAAGGATTTCGCGGTGTGTGTGAAGGCTGTACGCCCGGTGGCCACCATCATCGGGAATGACACCGACTTAACCAAGTATCAGCCGGGGTACAACGCGGAGAATCAGAGGATTGCAACCCCTCGCTATGAAGCTCTCAATCTGATACCTCCGGCTCGTCAGCATACCTTCGCCCCGGAGATTGACCCGGCCGGGTTAATTGATGAAGAAGCCCAGTTCGAAGCTCTCAGCGGCATCGACTGGAAGTCGTCAACCTTCGAGGTCTTGGGATCAGCCGGAGCAGAAGACGAGCCGGGGACTTCAACTCAGCAGGCGTCATAAAGCGGCTGGCTGCTCACCGAACAACGCTCCATCCTTGAGATTTGAAGAATTTTGTAATAGAATAGGTGCAACAATTTATCTCTGCCGTGCCATCGTGCACGTAATGAATACTAAAATCCCTTGAAGTTATCCTTTTGGTGTTCCTCCGGGTCATAATTATCCCTTTGTCCTTCTCAACCTTAAAAGGTGCCTTTAAGTATCTGCATAGAAAGGCGAATCACAAGTCTCAAGGCGGCTTACCACCCTGAGAATCAGGTGTTTAAGATGGATAACCCGGAATATGAATAAAAAAAGAATGGTCCTTAGTTATACTCGGAACATAGCCGTGATAACACACTTAACGGCCTGTAAGCATACTTCCGGATTAAAGAACCCGGGTAGCACGGTTAGGATCTTTAACTCTAATTTTCTTGCCTTGATGACATCCATGATGTTCAACGAACAAGATAAATCAAAATTAAGCCGGCAAGTGAGACCCGGCCATGCACACCTTGTCATAATCAGAGTAAACTTGTGATAAATCAGAACTTAGGGGCTTCCAGTTCGAATACGACCCATGTTTGAACAGGAGGCCCCCAAGTGATTCTTAAAATTGTTTAACGATGCTGATTCGAATACGATCCACGTCGGTTCTCAGAGGGGTTAAACTGTGATTCAAATATGACCAAAGTTAACTTCCCAATGAGCTCGGCACTTTGCCAATCAAGTGGGTATCGACAGCTATGTTCTCTTTGGTTCGAATACGACCCATGTTTGAACAGGAAGCCCCCAAGTGACCTTACTGCTTACGGCTAGACTCAAATACGATCATAAGCCGGATCCTCCTTTAAATCAGCATGTAAAAAATAACACACACATAATTGGCGGAGAAAAAAGGACAGAGGTCCTGCTTTATTGCTTATCATAATATATACATGTCTGAGATAAATATGCACACCACGAGAGCCGGTAGCTCAAGTGTAGTAAGGCCGAAGCTGAGCTATATTCCACGGCCGACGGGTCTCCTCCTCCGATTTACGTGAATCTTTATGTTCTCGAGTATCAATGAGGTAATATGACCCGTTGTGCAAATTCTTACTGACCACAAAGGGCCCTTCCCAAGGCGGGGATAATTTGTGTGCATCTGTTTGATCCTGGATGAGCCGGAGCACAAGGTCGCCTTCCTGGAAGACCCGGGATTTGACCCGGCGACTATGATAACGACGCAGGTCTTGTTGGTAAATCGCCGAACGGGCTGCTGCCACATCACGCTGTTCGTCCAACAAATCCAGAGCATCTTGACGCGCCTGTTCATTATCCGTCTCAACATAAGCCGCCACGCGAGGTGAATTGTGACGGATGTCGCTGGGGAGGACTGCTTCTGCTCCATAAACCATGAAGAAAGGCGTGAAGCCTATAGACTGTTAGGAGTAGTGTTGATGCTCCATAAGACGGAGGGCAACTCCTCCACCCAACAACCCGGCGTCCGTTGCAAAGGGACCAAAAGCCGGGGCTTGATGCCCTTCAGAATCTCCTGGTTAGCTCTCTCAGCTTGACCATTGGATTGGGGATGAGCCACTGAGGAAACATCAAGTCGGATATGTTCTCGTTGACAAAACTCTTCCATAGCGCCCTTGGATAGATTGGTGCCATTGTCAGTTATGATGCTGTGCGGAAAGCCGAAGCGGAAAATCACCTTTTTCATAAATTGAACCGCCGTGGCTGCATCGCACTTGCTAACTGGCTCAGCCTCCACCCACTTCGTGAATTTGTCAACTGCCACCAAGAGGTGGGTCTTCTTATCCTTGGACCGTTTAAAAGGCCCAACCATATCAAGCCCCCAGACCGCAAAGGGCCAAGTGATTGGGATCATCCTCAACTCCTGAGCCGGCACATGAGCCCGTCGTGAGAACCTTTGGCAACCATCACATTTACTGACCAAGTCCTCTGCATCAGCGTGAGCCGTCAGCCAATAAAAACCATGACGGAAAGCCTTGGCCACAAGAGATTTTGAACCGGCATGATGGCCACAATCCCCTTCATGGATCTCGCGCAAGATCTCTTGACCTTCCTCAGGGGAGATACAACGCTGAAATGCCCCTGAAACACTGCGATGATGCAACTCGCCATCGATAACAATCATTGACTTAGCCCGCCGGGTTATTTGCCTGGCCAGAGTTTCATCCTCAGGCAACTCTCCCCGGGTTATATAAGCCAGATATGGCATTGTCCAGTCTGGTATGACATGAAGAGCCGCCACCAGTCGTGCCTCCGGGTCAGGGATAGCCAAGTCCTCCTCTGTAGGCAACTTAACCGAAGGGTTATACAGGACATCCAGGAAAGTGTTAGGCGGCACCGGCTTTCGCTGAGAGCCTAGCCGGCTTAAAGCATCAGCCGCCTCGTTCTTCCTGCGATCAATGTGCTCCACTTGGTATCCCTGGAAAGTGCCCAGCAATGGCATCAACCTCGCGGCGATAAGCCGCCATGAGAGGATCCTTAGAATCCCAGGTGCCTGATACTTGTTGAGCCACCAAGTCTGAGTCACCAAAGCACCTTACCCGGCTTAAGCTCATCTCCTTAGCCACCCGAAGACCGTGGAGCAAAGCCTCGTATTCAGCCGCATTGTTAGTGCAAGGAAACATCAACCGTAGCACATAATGGAACTTGTCACCTTTAGGGGAAGCCAATACAACACCAGCCCCCGAGCCCTCCAACTGTCTGGACCCATCGAAGTGGATAGTCCAATAAGTGTTATCCGGCTTTTGCTCAGGCACTTGAGACTCCGTCCAATCATTGATGAAATCCACCAAAGCCTGAGATTTAACAGCAGTGCGTGGCACATATTTGAGGCCATGAGGTCCAAGTTCTATAGCCCACTTAGCAATTCTCCCTGTAGCCTCTCTGTTCTGGATAATATCACCAAGAGGGGCAGAACTGACCACAGTGATGGGATGACCCTGAAAATAATGCTTGAGCTTCCGGCTCGCCATGAACACACCATATACGAGCTTCTGCCAATGCGGGTACCGCTGCTTGGACTCAATGAGCACCTCGCTGACATAATAAACCGGCCGCTGAACCGGATGCTCCTTACCCGCCTCCTTGCGCTCCACCACAATAGCCACGCTGACAGCTCGTGCGTTTGCCGCCACATATAGTAGCAAGGGCTCCTTATCAACCGGAGCAGCAAGGACGGGGGGCTCTGCCAGTTGCTTTTTCAAATCCTCAAAAGCGGTATTAGCTGCATCATTCCAGACAAAGTTATCAGTTTTCTTCATCAACTGATATAGGGGCATAGCCTTCTCACCCAAACGGCTTATAAACCGGCTTAAAGCAGCGATGCGACCCGCCAAACGCTGAACGTCATTTATACACGCCGGTTTAGCTAGGGAGGTGATGGCCTTGATCTTCTCCGGGTTAGCCTCAATGCCTCTGTCAGAAACCAAGAAGCCCAATAGTTTGCCTGCAGGAACACCAAAAACACACTTGGCCGGGTTAAGCATCATCTTGTAGACCCGGAGATTATCGAAGGTTTCCCTTAAGTCATCTATCAGGGTTTCCTCCTTGATGGATTTAACCACAATATCGTCCACGTAAGCGTGAACATTGCGCCCGATCTGTTTATGAAGACAATTCTGTACACAACGCTGGTAAGTCGCCTGTGCACACTTGAGTCCAAAGGGCATAGACACATAGCAGAAGGCTCCAAAGGGAGTGATGAACGCCGTCTTCTCCTGGTCCTTAACTGCCATCTTAATCTGATGATACCCGGAATAGGCATCCAAGAAACTTAAGCGTGCACAACCTGCCGTAGCATCAATGATTTGATCAATACGGGGGAGAGCAAAAGGATCAGCCGGACACGCCTTGTTCAAGTCCGTGTAGTCCACACACATCCGCCAGGTGCCGTTCTTCTTGAGTACGAGCACCGGGTTAGCCAACCACTCCGGGTGAAAAACTTCAACAATGAACCCGGCCGCCAAGAGCCGGGCCACTTCTTCACCAATAGCTTTCCGCCTCTCTTCGTTAAACCGTCGAAGGAACTGTCTGACCGGCTTAAATTTTGGATCAACATTGAGAGTGTGCTCAGCGAGTTCTCTAGGTACACCTGGCATGTCAGAAGGTTTCCACGCGAAGATGTCCCTATTCTCACGGATGAACTCGATGAGCGCGCTTTCCTATTTCGGGTCCAGATTTGCACTGATGCTAAACTGCTGAGACGAGTCACCTGGAACAAAATCAACAAGTTTAGTCTCATCAGCTGATTTAAATTTCATTGCTGGTTCATTCTCCGTGGTTGGCTTTTTCAGAGAGGTCATATCTGTTGGGTCAACATTGTCTTTGTAAAACTTCAACTCCTCTGTAGCACAAACAGACTCTGCATAAGCCGCGTCGCCTTCCTCGCACTCTAGAGCCACCTTTCGGCTGCCGTGAACCGTAATAGTCCCGTTGTGACCCGGCATTTTGAGCTGTAAGTACACATAGCACGGCCGTGCCATGAACTTGGCATAAGCCGGCCGTCCAAATATAGCATGGTATGGACTTCTTATCTTGACCACCTCAAAGGTCAGCTTCTCCACCCTGTAGTTGTTCTCATCACCAAAAGCCACTTCCAATTCGATCTTGCCGACTGGATAAGCCGACTTACCGGGTACCACACCATGGAAGATAGTGTTTGACTGGCTGAGGTTCTTATCGACTAGCCCCATACGACGGAAAGTCTCATAATAGAGGATATTGATGCTGCTGCCTCCATCCATGAGTACCTTTGTGAACTTATAGCCTCCCACCTGAGGAGCCACCACTAAGGCCAAGTGGCCCGGGTTATCCACCCGGGGAGGGTGATCCTCCCTACTCCACACTATAGGCTGCTCAGACCACCGTAAGTAGCGTGGAACCGCCGGCTCAACAGCGTGAACAGCTCTCTTGTGAAGCTTCTGATCCCGTTTGCACAAACTGGTGGTAAACACATGATATTGTCCACCGCTAAGCTGCTTTGGGTTGGTCTAATAACCCCCCTGCTGCTGTTGATGACCCTGACCAGACTGTTGATTAAAGCCCCCTTGACCTTTCTGAGGACCGGAATTTGAGCCACCGCCCGGGCCATGAAAGCCGCCGGCGCCTGAGCCGCCGCCCGGGCCATTGTAACTCTTAAAGGCCTTCATGATCGCGCAATCCTTCCACAAATGAGTCGCGTGCTTCTCTCTAGAGCCATGCCTTGGGCAAGGTTCATTCAACAGCTGCTCCAGCGTTGGACCTGACCCGCCGCCTCGGGGAGGGGGCCTCCCCTTGCGTCGCTGGTTATTACCTTGAGAGTTGGCGGTGGCTACAAACTCTAGGCTGCCATCGGCCTTACGCTTGCCTCCTCCTTGGTTCCCCGGGTTAAACTGAGGACCCTTGCCATTGCCGTTCTTATTTCCCTTCCGGCTCGGCGTACTTCGGAATCGGCGTACTTCACAAGAGCCGCCATTAGCGTACCCATATCGGTGCAGTCGCGTTTAAGCCGTCCGAGTTTCATCTTAAGGGGCACAAAGCGACAGTTCTGTTCCAACATTAAGACTGTAGAGCCGGCATCCATCTTATCTGATGAATGTATGATCTCCTTGACCCGGCGAACCCAATGGGTCGTGGATTCACCCTCCTGCTGCTTACAGTTAGTCAAGTCCACAATTGACATAGACTGCCTACAGGTATCTTTGAAGTTTTGGAATGAACCGGGCTTTCAGCTCAGCCCAAGACCCAATGGAGTTCGGTGGTAGCCCTTTTAACCACGTGCGGGCAGTTCCATCTAACATCATGGTGAAATATTTGGCCATGGCCGCCTCACTGACCTCTAGCAATTCCATAGCCATCTCATAACTCTCAATCCAGGCTGCAGGCTGTAAGTCAGCTGTATAGTTAGGCACCTTCCTAGGGCCCTTGAAGTCCTTAGGCAGACGTTCATTACGGATGGCTGGTACCAAACAAGGGACACCCCCGGTCCTGGTAGGGATACCCACATCAACGGAAGTCGTCGGATAAGCCGGGGGGGTCTGGTAAGCCGTCAATTGAGGCACCTGCTCCGCCTCTTGCCGTGCTTGGTCTGCTGCGTAAAAGGCTCCATTATGAACCGGGCCATGGCCAGGGGGCGGGTCATGGCGTCGGACATTACTTGAGCCGGTTGCTGAGACCATGTGCTGGCTGTAACTCGGGCTCTGGCCTGGACGAGGGGTCGAGTGGATCCTGTCCCGGCTGTAGGAGTACGCCTCTTGCTGTGCCAGTGCTGTTTGAAGGAGTTCCCTGACCCGGCGGGTCTCGATAGCCGTCGGAGAGTCACCGTCAACTGGTAGGGCCGCTAGCCGTGCTGCCGCCGCGACCATGTTCTCCAGCGGGTTGTTATAATGACCCGGGGGTATTTGCACGTACTGGGGCGGGGCAGGGGGCACCTGGGGAGGCCCCATCACTTGCGGCTGAATAAGGGGTCCAGACCCGGGTGCCATGACCCCTGGCGGGTTACTAGACCCTGCACCTGGCGTGTTGAAGAGGTTGCGTGGATCGTAAACCGGCGGGAGTCGGGACTGGGCCTTTTGATGCCTCCTTCTCATGACCTCATTGGCCGCGTTCTGATCCATCGTGAGTTGGAAGGACTGCGCCTGAATCAGCTGAGTCCGGGCGTCGAGAGCCGCCCGCTCCGCAGCCATCCTGATTCCTTCTGCTGCCAGATCCTCTTTAGCTTTTATCAGATCCAATTTTAACTGTGCCACCTCCGCATCATGCTGAGCTTGACTCGCCGGGTCAACCGTGGAGGTTAACAGGGCCGTCATCTTGTCCGTGAGATCCATCAGCACCTGAGCCGGAGAAGGCACCGGGTTTCCCGATCCAGCAGCGGGGTTCTGAACAGGCTGCGCACCAGCCATAAAAACTCCAACCTGACTTGGCGGCTCAAAGAAGTCCGGAATACTGTCGCCGTCGGAACAACCCATGAGCCTGCCATTTTGAAGTTGGTACAGCGAGTTTGATTCATCGGTGGCCGACTCGCCGTCGGAGCCGGCGGCCGTCTCGTCACCGGATCCAGATCGATCGGAGAGTCCTCCATGGATACATCCCACAAAAGCATGCTTTAAGGCAGGCCGGGCCCGGGTGGGTCGTGCCCGCTGAGCCGTTTCGATGAGATCGGCGCAGAGATCCGGCTCGGGGCCCGGCTCACCAATCTTGCCAATGAAGACATGAATTCCGCCAAAGGGGACCCGGTACCCGTACTCAATTGAGCCGGCGTCGGGGCCCCAGTCCGCATCGTCGATGTAGAGCTTGCCGCGACGACTCTTGGTCATCCGGCCCACAGCGTATCCCTTGAGCCCTTCGAAGCTTCCCTTCAAGAACTCAATTCCACCGTGCGCGAGCCCCATGGTGGGCGCCAACTGTCGTGGAGTTGTCACGGCAGATGTCCTCGAGCTAGGACTTAGTCGTGGAGCCATCGCAACTAGGAAGCTTGAAGGGGTTATGCGGGACAAGGAACACGAAGGTTTATACTGGTTCGGCCCCTTACGGTGAAGGTAAAAGCCTACGTCCAGTTTGAGGTGTTATTGATTAGGGTTACGATCGCCAGGGAGCTAAATAGCTATGCCCGGCTCTCGATGAGATTGTTGTCGCCCTCGAACCGCTGCCGGGTCGTCCCTTTATATAGGGAGGCTGACGCCCAGCAGCCCTTAGAGTCCCGGCCGGCTCATAAGAACGTCCGGCTCGGACTCTAAACTATACTTGCCTTACACTACAAGTCTACTATAATAATAATTGTAACTACAGGCCCTAAGCCATATCCGGGTCTCAGCCCATCTCTGGCCCATCGTCTTGAAACTTGGCTCCGGGCTTCTGGCAATGACCATCCGAAGAGTAACCCGGCCCCTCCTGGCGGGTGACTCTAAGGTCTATATCCTCAACAGAATGACTTGTAGCAGCAGGTTTACATGGCAACAAAATATAACAGACTCAGACTTGGCAGAAATCACTAAGTCACAGAAATCACCAACATCACGGAGGCTACTTTGCATGCTTGTGCTAGTCACCACAGAGATCACAAAAATACAAGATAAGAACCCTTGTAAAGATGGCATGAAGTAGTTCAAAACACATATAGAGCTCATACTCATAGGATGCACACACAAAACGCAATGAAAAAGACAAATCACCAAGTTCTGATAACAGACAGCAGTTAACATCATATAGCACTCTTGCAACGATGATTAGGGCCTCAAGATGAACTCAAACAAGCATGGCACAATGGAACAAAATGAAGAGCATCTCATGAAGAACATTTGGACATATCGTGCACGCAAAACGGAGCTATGTGCAAGAAGTTACAGCACTCACAAGAATGCAACATGCTGATGATCTCAAAAAAGACGGCCGTTTTCAGAATCTGACAGAAAAATTCAGAAAAGGTGAGGGCTTCGGGATCTGGTCCCTGGACCTCCTAGATGCAAGGAAATGGTGCAAAACACTTATGTACACACGAGGCTAGGCCTAGGACATGGTTTGGCCGAAGGGAAAGACACATAGAAGCACAGATTTGAG
The DNA here is from genome assembly GCF_018294505.1 of Triticum aestivum. NCBI lineage: Eukaryota > Viridiplantae > Streptophyta > Magnoliopsida > Poales > Poaceae > Triticum > Triticum aestivum. The sequence continues at coordinate 262,969,373 of NC_057811.1, forward strand.
CGAGGGCGCGACAGGGCGTGCTCTGGCTCGCAGAGTTCACTGGGAGCGGGGTTTTGGCATGAAGATAACGTCACTAAGGGTGCGATAGAGGTCGTGGGATTTGTCAGAGAGGAAGGCGGGTATACCTCCTTACCCTAAGACAAGAAATCGTGGCCAGGGACGGATGGGGGCGACGGCAGCGAGTCGGCGAACTTGGCGCGATCTGCTGTCCGTGAAGAAGATGAAGTAGAGGAAGAAGGGGACGTCGTGGATGGAGTCCTCGGGCTCGGCTTGGCATCTGAATGGATCCGGGGCGGCATGTAGATGTTCGTGGACATGAAGAAGAGAGCCAACGGCGCCTGCTACTAGGCCGGCGGTGAGCTTGTACCTGGGGCGGCCATGGTGCACAGGAGAAGGAGCTGGGCTTGGGGAACCTCTCTGGAGAGGCGGCGGCGCAGGGGAGGAAGGGGAAGGCGAGGAGGAACCCTAGGGAAGGCCCTGGGGCACCTTTATAGGAGGGGGGAGGTGAAGCCGTGGATGCCCTCGTGGCCATGCCTTCCCGTGAGCGTGAGAGAGAGATAGATGGGGACGGAGGGGAACAAGAAGGCAGGAGAGGGTCGCTGGCAGGTGGGGCCGCGGGGTGCCCACGTGGAAAAAGGAGGAGGGGGCGAGCGCTGGTGGCGGCGGCTTGCGCTGGAGCTGTGGCTGCGCTCGCTGCTGCTGGCGGCTGCGCCTGGGGGCGCCCAAGTGGGCTCGGGAGAAGAAGCCCAGGTAAGGAGAAAAAAAGGTAAGGCATTTCTTTTTTTCATGTCCTCTAACTTCTGTTTATTTAAAAGAACAGCTGAAAGAAAAGGAAAAGGCCAGGGGGCTAGGAGAGGAATTTGGAAGATATAAAAATATCCTCATGTCCCTAGAATTATGTTCCATTTAATAAAATTGGTTTGGACATTTTTTTAGAGGTATAAAAATATTCCAAGTTTGAATTAGATTCAAACTTTAGGCATTTTTGAACCTAACCAAACAAAGTCCAAAAGGGGGTGAAATTTGGCAGAGAGGGTGTAGGCATGGTCTAATATTTACAAGGAAAAGGTAAACATTTATGGAGGAGGGGAAAAAGGTCACTTGCAAAAAAAATGGAAGAAAGGGAAGGAAGGAGAAGGGATGGTGCAAGAAGCACGCATGGAGCATGCAACAATACAACATGCATGAATATGACAATGCACATGATGATTATGAGAATGCAAAATGACAAAGATGGGCATGGCAATGCAATATAACCAAATGATGAACATGATGCAAGAAGCAAAATATGACAAGGCACTCAACATGATCATGGCATAAACATATAGGAATGGAAATATGTAAAAATAATTATGATAATGCAACAAACATAATAAACACACGTCAACAACTAAAATAAATGGAAGGGCAACTGAAGCGTCGGTCTCGGGGCGTTACATAGCTTTAGTACAAAGTTGTACTAAACTTAAGGCACTTATTTTGGGACGGAGGGAGTATACATTAATTATGCAATGCCATCTTGTTTAGCCAGGCATCATATATGTGTATTTTGCAATGCCATCCTGGTTAGCCAGTCATCTCATATGTTAATTATATCATGCCATATTTTTTTATTACGTATTAAATTTGTCAACAATGTTAGTACATTCAATTACTCTTCCTGTGCATCAGCCATTCGACACGATCATGGAAAAATCTAGAGTAAAAACACGGTTTTCACAGCAGACAATGCTATCTGACGAAGCGCATGCCTTGCTGGTTACGGATAGCTCCTTAGAGGAGGATTCAGAGACAGATGACCAGTCATATACCCCCCCCCCCGAGGTGCATGCTCTAACTTGGTAGGGTTATATTGCTCATATCGTGCATATGGTGTCTTGCATTGCTATGTCATTTGCTTAGTTTAAACATGATTTGTGTGAATGCCACCATTTTAGTGTCTAATTACCATATATGTGAATTATGCTATGCCATATTGTTGCAAGACATTATATATGTGAATTATGCAATGCTATTTTGTTGCAAGGCATTATATATGTGAATTATGCAATGCCATGCTATTTAGCCAAGCATCATATATGTGAATTATATCATGCCATCCTTTTTTGTATTACGTATTTCATTTGCGACAATATTTGTATATTCAACTACTCTTCTTGTGCATCAGCCATTTGAATTGGTGATGGAAAAAAACTGGAGTGAAAACAATGTCTTCAGAGCAGACAATGCTACCAGCTGAGGCAGATATCTTGCTAGTTACAGATAGCTCCTCAGAGGAGGATTCAGAGATAGATGACCATTCCTATTTCCCCCCTGAGGTGTATGCTCAAACTTGGTAGGGTTATATTACTCATATTTTGCATATGTTGTCTTGCAATGCTTAGTTTTTACATCATATACACAATATTGAATGTCATCTTCTTAGTTTACACAACATATATGTGATTGCCCTCTGCTTACTTGCTTATTATATAAATCATATATCTGAATTATATCATGCCATGATGTTTAGATAGACAGCATGTATCTGAATTATGGCATGCCAACCCATTTTCTAAAGACATAAAATAGTCATATCATCTCATCATGTTTACATAGTCATCATATTTTGAATTATGTCAATCTATCCGTGAATTATATCATGCCATCATGTTTCCATCCATGACATGTATGTGAATTATGGCATGCCAACCACTTTAATAGACACATCATATAGTAATATCATGTTATCTTCTTTACATAGTCGTCATATTTTGAGTTGTCATTCTACCATGTTTAGTTAGCTATCATATATGTGAAATTGTGTCATGCTATCCTGTTTAGTTATCCATCATATATGTGAAATTTTGTCATGCTATCATGTTTGGTTAGACAACATAAATGTGAATTTTTTCATGCCATGTTTCATTCCCTACTATCCATTACACATGTCTATCATACAATGTCTGTACATTCAATTACTTTTCTTGTTTATCAGCCATTTGAATTGGAAGGGTGATGGCAGTATCTATGATAGTAAAAACACGGTCTTCGGAAAAGATAGTGATACCCGTCGATGCAGATAGAACAACGGTTGTACTTGCCCAGTAACCAACCTGACCACACATAACCCAGACTCACGCAGATTGTACCCATACCCAGTTGGATAGAGAACCAGCTACACCCCTTCTAACCCTAACCCCAGCCGATAGTAACCCAGTTCCAGTTGACACATCACCGTCTACACCACAGAGCACCCAAACACGAGCAGTTAGTAAGGCAACTACAGTGCCCAAAGCACGAGGACCATGTTGGGTTCTACGGTAGGGTGCGTCGACTGCAAATTACAAATTCCTACGCGCAGCACAACTAAGAACATGCTACGGGAGATGGATCACAGTTCGTTACCACTAGACGCGTAGTGTCGTGCAGCGGAAGAAGAGTTGGGGCAGCGCGTCCGCGTGGATTGTCTCCTCCTCGTCCGATCTCCCACGAACAGCTGGTCGTCGGATCCCACGTACAGGTTCTCCGGAGCAGCGCAAGTGCACCGCCTCTAACGGTATCCGCGCGTGCAGGAGGAACGTCGTGTGGCGGACTGCTAGGTCCGATCACACAACCGGCGGCGAGTGGAGGTGTCTATGCGCAACACATGCAAACCCTAGTGACAACGCCGAAGCGATCAATCGCCTGAGTGTGCGGCACCTCCACTTTATATAGGCGTCCGTCGCGGGCTCAACACTTGGGCCTCGCACGGACCCTAAAGCCCATAAGTCTACTCGCCCACAATCCGAATACAGCTCGGATCACATCCGACCACTGTCCTCGGATCCAACCTCGTAGGTTCCTTCCCTTGAGCGCGCGACCCCTTAGGTTCAAGCCGGCTTGGTCGAAGATCGGATCACCTCCGAACTGCACGGTTGGTAGCGGCCTCTAGCAAGGCATGCCGAACACCAAGTTGACTATGAAGCTGGTTAGCGAACCTATACATGATACTTCCATTCCTTTTGCCACACGATATATGTTGTCGGGCTCAAGGCGAGTCTGTCATCCTTGTGCTAGCCCGACCTCTTTCTCGTTCCAGTGATGCCAACCACTATCCGGATTATCTCATAATCCTTGTCGCATGGCCATGCTTATTCTGGTCGGATCACACGAGGGGCCCAGAGTATATCTCTCCTAGTCGGAGGGGCAAATCCCATCTTGCTCGACCATGTCTCGCAGCATGGGTCTGGACAAGCCCGAAACCTACCTTTGTAACTACCCAGTTACGGAGTAGCGTTTGGTCAGCCCAAAGCAAGTCTGTCACCATCCCGAGAACATGCGTCAGCTCAGGTCTTAGGACATAGAATGTATGTTGTACTAGAGACTCACAGATGACATATCGCTGCGTCTCATAGTTGGGTCTGTCCGACTCGGACCTTATCTCGACTCGGATCCGACTACATCGAATCCAACCAGACTCTTCTAAGTCCATATTATCCGGTTAGCATCCAATGCTCCATGGCTAGGGAGACCAAGCCATCGACCGTGTCATATGCTAGTCTAGTTGGCTGTGAGTCCACACAGCCCTTTCGACTAGGGACCTTTTAGGACAGTCATCATAAAATGCATAGTCCCACAAACAAGTCACGTACTTGCTGATACACATAATTGATAATGTCCAAGGACTATCTTTATTCATAAACACATAGGAAATATCATCATACTTGATTTCCTCTAGGGCATATCTCCAACAGTCTCCCACTTGCACTAGAGTCAGTCAAATAGACATCGAATGCCCATAGCTCTAACGTGCCCCTCATGCTTGGGTTGTGGAAGCGGCTTAGTCAACGGATGTGCAACATTTGCATCCGTGTGAATTTTGCATAACTCTACATCACCATTCTTTACGATCTTTCGTATCAGGTGATATTTTCGATCTATGTGTCTGACCTTGTGGTGATTCCTCGACTCCTTGGCCTGTGTGATGGCACCAGAATGATCACAATAAAGGTCCAACGGTTTTACCGAGTCTGGGAAAATACCAAGATCATCCAGAAAGTTCCGGATACAAACACCTTCCTTCGCAGCTTCACAAGCCGCAATGTATTCGGCTTCTGTGGAAGAATCGGCCACCGTATCTTGCTTGGAACTCATCCAGCTCACTGCTCCTCCATTCATGACGCACACGAATCCGGACTGTGATCGACAATCATCTCTGTCGGTTTGGAAACTAGCATCGGCATAACCCCTTACGATGAGCTCTTCCTCGCCTCCATAAACTGGGAACATCTCTTTAGTCCTTCTCAGGTACTTCAAAATAGTCTTTACCGCTGCCCAGTGACTCTCACCTGGGTTGGCCTGGTATATACTTGTTAGGCTTATTAAAAAAGCAACATCGGGCCGCGTACATATCATGGCATACATGATGGATCCGATTGCCGAGGCATACAGAATCCTACTCATCCTACTTCGCTCACCAGATGTCAAAGGACTCTGAGTCTCGCTTAGCCTTATACCATGTGAGAGTGGCAAGAACCCTTTCTTTGCCTCACTCATGTTTAACTGCTTCAACGCTTTATCTATGTACATGCTCTGGCTTAAGCCGAGCAGCCTCCTTGATCTATATCTATAGATCTTAATGCCTAAAATGTGCATTGCCTCACCAAGGTCCTTCATCAAAAACTTGCCATTCAATGACTCCTTGACCGAGTTCAGCATCGAAACATCATTTTCGATCAGTAGTATGTCATCCACATACAAGATCAAAAACACTATCGAGCTCCCACTTAACTTCTTGTATAAACAAGAGTCCTCTTCGCTTTTGATGAAGCCGAAACCAGTGACGACCTCATCAAAATGAATGTTCCAGCTCCGAGATGCTTGCCTCAACCCATAAATGGATCTCTTGAGCTCGCATACCTTACTAGTGCTAGTCGGATCGACAAAACCCTCGGGCTGTATCATATACACGTCCTCGGTTAAATTTCCGTGAAGGAAAGCTGTCTTGACATCCATCTGCCATATCTCGTAATTGAAATATGCAGCTATAGCTAGTACACTCCTCGCCGACTTCAGCATCGCTACCGGCGAGTAAGTCTCGTCGTAGTCAATTCCTTGAACTTGTCCACAACCTTTAGCGACAAGCCGAGCTTTGTGGATCTGAACATTCCATCCACATCGGTTTTCTTCTTAAAGACCCATTTGCAACCAATGGCTGTTACGCCAGGCGGTGGATCAACCAAGTCCCAGACTTGATTCTCATCCATGGACTTTAGCTCGGATCTCATGGCCTCTAGCCATGCCTCGGAATCTGGGCTCACCATCGCTTCTGCATATGTGGCCGGCTCGTCGCTTTCTAGCAACAATACATCGTGCACTCTGCGCAATCTTTCCGACCTCCGTGGCTCCGGTGCCGCTTCCACTACGGGTTCCCTGACTGACTCCTGTATGGTCTCATCATCAACCGAGCCGTCCCTGAGTGGTCCTCGAATTTCTTCGAGTTGGACCGTCCTCGCACTGGCCTCCCGACTGAGAAACTCTTTCTCAAGGAAAACCCTGTTCCGAGCAACAAACACTTTGTTCTCTTCCCGGTTGTAGAAGCTATATCCCAAGGTTTCCCTCAGATATCCCACGAATATGCATTTGTCCGACTTGGGTGTAAGCTTGTCTGAAATAAGTCGCTTGACAAATGCTTCACAACCCCAAATCTTTAGAAAAGACAAACTGGGAGTCTTACCGGTCCACATCTCATGTGGTGTCTTGTCTACGGATTTTGATGGTACCCTGTCAAGTGTGAAAGTTGCGGTTTCTAGAGCGTATCCCCAAAATGACAAGGGTAAATCCAATTTGCTCATCATAGACCGGACCATGTCCAACAAGGTCCTATTCCTCCGTTCTGACGCGCCGTTTCTCTGTGGCGTACCCGGAGGTGTGAGCTGAGGTACAATACCTCGGCTTTTTAGATGATCATCAAACTCCTGGCTCATATACTCGCCTCCATGATCAGATCGTAGAAGCTTTATAGTCTTGCTGAGCTGATTCTCAACCTCGTTCTGAAACTCTTTGAACTTTTCAAAAGTTTCCGACTTGTGCCTCATCAAATAGATATATCCATATCTACTCAAGTCATCGGTAAAAGTCATGAAGTACTAATAGCCACCTCTAGCAGTCGTGCTCATTGGTCCACACACATCACTGTGTATCAGTTCCAACAGCTCGGACACCCTCTCGCAACTCTTTGGGAAAGGAGACTTATTCATCTTGCCTAGCAAGCATGATTCGCATGTCTCAAACGACTCAAAGTCGGACGAAGTTAGGAGCCCATCATCATGGAGCTTCTTCATGCATTTCAGACTAACGTGTCCAAGCCGGCAATGCCAGAAGTATGTCAGATTTATTTCATTAGGCTTATGCCTCTTGACAATCACGTTATAGACCGGTTCCTGTTCCAGATTCAATATAAATAGCCCATCAACAATGGGTGTATAGTCGTGGAACATACCATTCAAGGAAAACGAACAACCATTGTCCTGTAAATTGAATTCATAACCCTGACTCATCAAACACGAGGCAGAAATAATGTTTCGACTAAGTGCAGGAATGTAATAAAAATTATTCAATTCCAAAATAAATCCAGAAGGAAGCTGGAGCTGCATCGTGCCGACCTCCAACGCAGCAACTCTTGCTTTGTTGCCGACCCTGATTTCAATCTCCCCTTGTGCCACATGCCTAGTTCTTACCAGCCCCTGCATCGAGTTGCAAATATGAACAACCGATCCGGTATCAAGTACCCAAGAGCTACTAGGTATGTCAGCAAGGTAAATGTCTATAACATGTGCAACAAGTGTACCTTTGCCTGAAGCAGCATTCCCGACCTTCTTGCCATGCTCTGCAAGCCACTTGCTACAGTTCCTCTTCAAGTGACCAATTTCTTTGGAATGATAGAAAATGGTCTTTGAGTCCGGTCTAGACTTCGGCGCAGCGGCGGAGGTTACCATCTCCGTGCCCTTTGCCTTAGCCTTCTTCTTACAAACTCTTCTTGAACCTAGCCGATTTCTGCACCATCAACACTTGATGCATGCCTTTCTTAATATCCTACTCTCCGCTTTGAGCATCCCATGCAATTCAGTGAGCTTTTTATCCATGCCATGCATATGATAGTTCGAGACGAACGTCCCATAGCTGGGCGGAAGAGAACCCAGAACTGCATCAGTACCCAGCTCATCCAAGATCGGGAAGCCCAACCGATCCAAAGCTTGCACGTATCCGATCATTTTGATCGCATGCGGGCTTAGTGGATCACCTTCCTATAGCTTGCAATCCATCAAGGATCGCCAGACATTGAACCTTTCGGTCCTAGCCTGTGTCTGAAACATGCTCTTGAGACTCTCGATCATATCGTAAGCCTCAACATTTTTGAAATGTTGTTGCAAATCGGGCTCCATACAAGCCAGCATCAGACAGCTGATCTCTGTTGATTCATCAACGAGTTTCTGGTAGGCATTCTTAGTGGTGGTATTAGCATTATCGGCAGGTTCCTTTGGAAGTGGATCCTCTAGAACATGTTCCTTTTTATCATGCTTGAGAACAATTCTCAGATTTCTATACCAGGTGGTAAAGTTTGTTCCATTCAGTTTATCCTTTTCCAGAATTGATTTCAATGCAAAGTTGGGTTGAGCAGGTGGTGCCATTGATCTACAACAGAAAATATGCAATCACTAAGCAATGTGTTTCTGTAGAGTAATTCAAGCCTAAACAGAAATACTCCCACTGAAGCCGGCATCCCTCCGCAAATTCTCAGTGATTCAGGATCCGACTAGCACATGTGACTAGTGAGCTTTAGCATCACTGCTAGACAACATGCCTATCCGGTAAGCAACTCCTTGCTAATCATATCTCTATACGACTCGTGTCGGCCGGGAAGGTATCTTAAACCCCGGCTCCCAACCTTCTTTGCCACAAGGCCCAAAACCGTTTTGATAGCCTTGTCAAGTTAACTTGATGCAGTGCATGTCCGTGTCCGACACGAACCCTTCAGTTCAAGGACACCTAGCAGCACCCCAATTTTATGAGCCCACTACTAGACGTACTTGACATGCGAAGGTGCAACATCGGGGATGGCAATTCGCTTGATATTAACGAGGGATATTTCTACCATTCTAACATGCATAGAAACAAAGAAGCATAACAATCACCAATAAACATATATTGTGAAATACTATGGTTCCTTCATGGACGTTCTTCCAGGTCGGCTCTGACTCCGATGACCATCTAGGAACTCCATCTTGTTCGTCACGTCGGGACGCCAAGCCACCAACCTGATCTCTATTATCCAACTACTACAACTAGTAATAAATTTTACATAGTCACAAGTAGATACGCAGGTCATTATACATTATAATGACAACACTTTGGCTCCTGCCGGCTGACAAACATGACACGCAGGCCATGTATAATTTACACACATGCATCACATACATATGAGCCATACTATTCACATCAACCCCTCCAAAATAAAGTTATGCATAGAACCGCATTCTACCGGTTTGTGTGTCGGGTACAAAATACAAGGCGCTACGCACAAAGCAGTCCCACTAATGTTTTCGGAAATCACATATCACATCTGAACTCCGATCACGCCGAATTTTCTGATCTGACCGATCTCATCGATCAGCGCGAATCTAATTCGGATTTACGTTTCACTATTAACCCCGATGGCGGATAACCGACCGGTAGGGGTAGGTTGTGTCATGACCTCATCGATCCCGATAGACAGAAAACATAGCCTCATCGATCCCCATGTGCAGTTGATCTCATCAACCGTGCACATAGCCAATCTCATAAACGACGATAGATCTCATTTGCCGCCTCCACATATCTAATAAGCATATGATCTGAATCCAAATCCTATAGCAGAGGCTCTGATACCACAGTTGGGTTCTACGGTAGGGTGCGTCGACTGCAAATTAAAAATTCCTACGTGTAGCACAACCAAGAACATGCTACGAGAGATGGATCACAGTTCGTTGCCATTAGACGCGCAGTGTCGTGCAGCGGAAGAAGATTTGGGGCAGCGCGTCCGCGTGGATCGTCTCCTCCTCGTCCGATCTCCCTCGAACAGCCAGTCTTCGGATCCCACGTATAGGTTCACCGGAGCGGCGCAAGTGCACCGCCTCTAACGGTATCCGCACGTGCAGGAGGAACGTCGTGCGGCGGACTGCTAGGTCCGATCACACAACCGGCGGCGAGTGGAGGTGTCTATTCGCAACACATGCAAACCCTAGTGACAACGCCGAAGCGATCAATCACCTGAGTGTGCGGCACCTCCACTTTATATAGGCGTCCGTCGCGGGCTCAACACTTGGGCCTCGCACGGACCCTAAAGCCCATATGTCTATTCGCACACAATCCGAATACAGCTCGGATCACATCCGACCAGTTTCCTCGGATCCGACCTCGTAGGTTCCTTCCCTTAAGCGTGCGACCCCTTAGGTTCAAGCCGGCTTGGTCGTAGTTCGGATCACCTCCGAAATGCATGGTTGGTAGCGGCGTTTAGCAAGGCATGCTGAACACCAAGCAGACTATGAAGCTGGTTAGCGAACCTGTACATCATACTTCCATTCCTTTTGCCACACGATATATGTTGTCAGGCTCAAGGCGAGTCTGTCATCCTTGTGCTAGCCCGACCTCTTTCTCGTTCCAGTGATGCCGACCACTATCTGGATTATCTCATAATCCTTGTCGCATGGCCATGCTTATTCTAGTCCGATCATACGAGGGGCCCAGAGTATATCTCTCTTGGCCGGAGGGGCAAATCCCATCTTGCTCGACCATGTTCGCAGCATGGGTCTGGACAAGCCCTAAACCTACCTTTGTAACTACCCAATTATGGAGTAGCGTTTGGTCGGCCCAAAGCAAGTCTGTCACCATCCCGAGTACATGCGTCAGCTCAGGTCTTAGGACATAGACTGTATGTTGTACTAGAGACTCACAGATGACATATCGTTGCGTCTCATAGTTGGGTCTGTCCGAGTCGGACCTTATCTCGACTCAGATCCGACTACGTCGAATCCAACCAGACTCTTCCAAGTCCATATTATCCGGTAAGCATCCAATGCTCCATGGCTAGTGAGACCAAGCCATCGACCGTGTCATATGCTAGTCTAGTTGGCTGCAAGTCCACCCAGCCCTTTCGACTAGGGACCTTTTAGGACAGTCATCATACAATGCATAGTCCCACAAACAAGTCACGTACTTGTTGATACACATCATTGATAATGTCCAAGGACTATCTTTATTCATAAAGACATAGGAAATATCATCATTCATGATTGCCTCTAGGGCATATCTCCAACAGACCACCACTCTGAACCCCAAGTCAATGCTTAAAGCAGAAGAAGAATTGTTCTCAGGTCAGGTTCTATAGCTATGGTTCATACTCCTTTGCTCTTGCATCACTGTATTTACTCATACCAACTAATTTCAAAATTCAACGATGCAATTGAAACTCCAATGGCACAACATGTATGTTTTAAACCTGTTTCTTTATCTGGTTTGCTGTTGTAACTTGCTCTATGTTGATTTCAGTTTCAATTGAATAAACAGTTATGTTCTCATGACATGCACATTACAAGTGTTGTTAGTGTTGTGTAGTTTCCCACACTTCTATTTTGTCTATGCTGCTTTGTCTTAAACAGATATTATTTGAACTGTCTCTATCTTTATTTGGCAACATAAACTAGAATGATATAGACCATACAGTGACCATAGTACATAGATATATGTTTGTTTCATGTGTTATCCTGTCCACCTTACTACTGAACTGATTTACCAAAATGAGTTTCATATACAACATGGTAAACCTATGATGTGTCTGCTTGTTTCTCTTTTAGAATGCGGACAAAATATTGGAGAAGAGTTTCCGTTATGCAATGGTAAAGGAACCAATGTAGATAAGGTTCAAGATAGTGAGACATCGCTGTTGGTCTCCAAGAAAGCTGATAAAAACTATCTTGAAGAGAGTGCGACAACCCCAAAGTCATGTCTTGATGTAGTGTTCGAGTTACTGCCCACTACTGCTGGCAGAAGCTCTTCGAACTCGCTGCCTGAATCAGTTCGGCTTCTTGAGTCTCAATTTCAAGTTGAAAGACATCGATCAGATGTGCTGCGACACGAAGCCGAAGGACTAAGGAAGTCCCTACAGAATTCAGATGCATACTTTCTGGTGCAACAGCAAGCGCTGGAGGATTTAAGCGCCAAACAAGAGAAAGCTAATAATCCGTCTAAGCTTCTTGCCAGCATGGTGGATACCCAGGATATTGTTTCTTGAGCTCTTGTGAAGTGGTTTCAGTTCTGGACTTGTTTTGCTGCGGCGTTTGTTTGCACTGGTCGCCAACTTGACAATCAGTGTATGTAATATGCTGGTTTGTTCCCCATATTTGCACCTGTGGCAAACTTTGATGCCCAGTGGATGTAATATGTGTAATAGCCGTAATAGCCTAGCATAAGTTGCTTGATTGTTTATTTCCTTGTTGTCTTGTTAACTTGTTTGCTTGTGGTAAGTGCAGTTCTTTTTCCGCGGTTTTCTAGTGCCCGCAATACAGACTGTTGTAACCATGGTCCTGCTATCTACTGTAGTGACCATGGGCCTCCTATGGGCCTTCTACGGGCCGTAGAATCAATGGGCCTTCTATGGGACGTATGACATGGGTCGTACTATTCGTGGACCAATAACGGACCGCAATATGGGCTGTAGGGAATCGTTGGTTTATGGGTCAACCATAACGGGCCGTTAATAGGACGATGATTATAACGGGCTTAATTCTATCTACAAGCATAATGGGTCGTTAATGGGCCGTATTTGACAATGCTTTGAAAACGGCCCGATGAATTAATGGGCCGCACACGGGCCGGCTGTAACCACCAGCTGAATTTGGCCCAGAAGTCGAACAGGACTGTAACGGACCATAAGTAATCGAATGCTGCAAATGAGGCCAAGAATAAATGGGCCCTTAGAAGGCCGAAAGTTAATATGGGCTGGAAATGGCCCAATGGAATAATGGGCCATTAATGGATATAAAGAGATATATTGTTCATTATGGGCCAGTTCACCACGGGCCGTTAATGGGACAAGAGTTACAAAGGGCCTCATATGGGCCGAAATATGTCATGGGCCATACATGGACCGGAAGTTTCAATGGGCTGGAATCATATTGGATGGCCCAGATGACACTGCAGGGCCTAATTCGGATAGGCCATAACGGGTCGTGAGTTAGCGGGCTGTAAATGGGCTATATGCGAACATGCCGTTAACAGGCTTTCTCTGGGCTGGGCCTCTACCTTTTGACCAAGTCAAACGAGGCAGCCTTTTGACCTGAATGGGCCACTGTTGGGCCGAGCCACATGCCGACGTATCATAGGCATGTCCCGTCCATTGGCTGGATGACATCTGCCCCAACGCTGAGTTGACAAATGGATCCTCCGGCAAATCGGAATTTTACACATGGAAAATCCCCATTGGTCTGGGCTGTTAACGGATTATTGGATCCAAACCGGAACCCATAGCTTAACGGTGACCCGTTATGGTGGATGCTACGTGTCGGTTATCCTTGACAAAAACACTTCCATGATGCGCCATTTATCGTCATGGAAGTGGACACTTCCGTGATAATAATTTCAGTATTGTCACAGAACACTTCTACGACAGCACAGGTATGACTATCTTGATTCTGTCATAAAACTGTCATGGATGTTCATGCATGATAGAAAATGTGACCTACTGTTACAAACACGTATCATCACGAAAGTGGTTTTTTTTGTAGTGGTGGTTCGCATTTTATTCATGGTGCTTTCCGTAAATTGCTTGCTAAATATGATGTTAACCAGAAAATTGCATCTCCTAATCACCCAAGTCCAGCGGTCAAGTAGAATTAAGTAATAGAGAAATAAAACTGATCTTGCAAAAAACTGTTAATAGATCTAGGAAGAATTTGTCTAAGAAACTTGATGATGCATTATGGGCTTATAGAACTACTTATAAAAATCCTATGGGTATGTCTCCATATAAAATGGTTCATGGAAAAGCATGTCACTTACCTCTTGAAGTAGAACATAAAGCTTATTGGGCAATAAAAGAACTCAACTATGATTTCAAAATTACCGGTGAAAAGACATTATTTGACATTAGCTCACTTGATGAATGGAAAACCCAAGCCTATGAAACTGCTAAACTATTAAAAAAAGTTAAACGATGCCATGACAAAAGAATACAAAAGCAGGAATTTAATGTAGGTGACCAAGTCTTGCTATACAATTATCGTTTAAGATTTTTTGCAAGAAAACTTGTCGCTAAATGGGAAGGATCAAACATTATATCTCAGGTATGCCCATAAATGTTGAGACCAACATTACTCATTCCACAACACCAGAGGACTACATAAAGGAAACCTTGCAGAACGCTCCAGAACCCAGAAAAGGAAAAGGTATGTGATATGGTAAGTAAATAGACTCCAAAATGTCCCCAAAGGCAATTTTACTCCATTTTGGAATATTTAAAAAATTAGAAAAAATAAAAAGTAGTCTGAAAAGTGCACGAGCAGGCGACAAGCCTGGGGGCGCGCCTCTCGAGCTTGTGGCCACCTCGTGTACCCTCCGGACACCGTTTTCTCCCAGATTACTTGTTTTGCACGGTAAAAAAATCATTATATAATATCCCGAAGGTTTTGACCACCGTATCACAACAATATCCTCTGTTTTCGTTTCGAGCTATTTTCTGACAGATCTAGATCACCATGACGTCTCCAAGTGCCCCCAAGGACAAGTTCTATGAGAAGGTCATCAACCCCTACCTTCCGGGGGTGATGAAACACCCTCAAGGCATTGAGATGCGTGAGGGGGTGCTTCACATCCGGGATGTTCAAGGGCCATGGAAGACCTGAAGCATGGAGGCCAGGCTCGAAACGGTGGAGCAGGAGGCATTCAAGTGCCAAGGGATGGCGGAACGGGGACTCAACGCCAACCACTCCATGATCACGGAATTCACCCGTTATCACAAGCTGGACAACAACAATATTGGCAAGGCCATCTTCAACCTTCATGAGAAAACCGAGCATCTCCAAGCCCAGATCTATGAACTTCAAAACCAAAACTGTGAGTATGAATACAGATTTAAGAGGGTGAGTTTGATTGCAGATTTGAGGATTCTGGAGACTTGTTCATCTTTCTACGATGGTGAGCCTATGCCTTGGAAGATGGAGGACAAGCCTCCCGCATCATTAACTTCATCACCGCCACCTCCGAAGAAGCAGACTTGAGTATATGGGTATGGGCACTCCCCTTGGCTTGTGCCAAGGTTGGGCGAGGTGTCCCGATATCGTATCACCATCACATCTTTACCGTTTATTGTTTATCTTAGTTTGATCCTTTCGGTTAAATCGTGATTTAGTAGAATATAAGTTTTTAGTATGATCTAGCCTTTAAGTTTTTTCTTTTTGATCTATCTATGTAATCGAATGTGAGAGTTATATAATAAAGATTAGTTTTTATTTGAGGGCTTTTCTTTGTTGCTTCGATCTTGGAAAAGAAAAAGAATAAAAGCAATAAAAAGACTATATGATGATCTTATGGAGAGTGATGACTTCACACATAAGAAGTATGATGCATGAAATTTGTTGAGGATTGACAAACATAGTATTGGTCATTGTTGCAATTAATAGGAAGTAATGAAGAAAGAAAGGTTTCACATATAAATACACCATCTTGAAAAACTTGTATGATTGTGAGCACTCATTAAAATATTATATGCTAATAAGTTGATGTTGGACAAGGAAGACAACATAATGGGTTAGGTTTCCTTATATCTGAATAGAAGTTATATTGTCATGGATCCTCCAACATGTTGAGCTTGCTTTCTATACCATGCTGGCCAAATCTTCTGCACTAAGTAGAGATACTACTTGTGCATCCAAAAACCTTGAACCCAGTTTTGCCATGACATCCCACCATATCTACTTATGGATTGAGTAAGATCCTTCAAGTAGGTTGTCATCGGTGCAAACAATAAAAGTTGCTCTCTA
Source organism: Triticum aestivum (assembly GCF_018294505.1). Classification (NCBI taxonomy): domain Eukaryota; kingdom Viridiplantae; phylum Streptophyta; class Magnoliopsida; order Poales; family Poaceae; genus Triticum; species Triticum aestivum. The sequence continues at coordinate 262,985,407 of NC_057811.1, forward strand.
AATATGTACTATCTTTAATATTGAGGAAAATAAGCTTTATACGAACTTGCGATATGGAAGAAATAAAAGCGATGGAGTGCATAATAAAGTTCTCTGTCACAAGTGGCAATGTAAAAGTGACGTTCCATTGCATTAAGATTTAGTCCATTGAACCAAAAAGGCGATGACAACCTCTGCTTCCCTCTGCGAAGGGCCTATCTTTTAGTTTTAATACCTTCCTTTATGCAAGAGTCATGGTGATCTTCACCTTTCCTTTTACATTTTCTCTTTTTGTCAAGCACTGTGTGATGTGGAAAGATCCAAACATACATATCCACTCGGATGTTGGTGATCATAGATTATTATTGTTGGCATTACCCTTGAGGTAAATGGTTGGGAGGGTAAACTATAAGCCCTTATCTTTCTATGTGTCTGATTCAAGCTTTGATCTTTGTCGCGGGATATCCGCAGCCAACTATGGGACCGGTTGGTCCCTTGCTGGTTCGGCGGGGGGAAGTCGCGTTGCACAAAGAGCAGATCAGCGCACGTCAGCACGGCAGAGAGCACACAAGCAATTTACCCAGGTTCGGAACACCGTGAGGCTAAGACCCTATTGTCGGTGTCAAAACCGGCGGATCTCGGGTAGGGGGTCCCGAACTGTGCGTCTAGGATCGATGGTAACAAGAGATAAATGGAACTTGTTTTTTTTTTGTTAAGTAGTTCGGAGATAAATGGAACTGATATAGCTATGTTTGCAGGTATATTGACGGGCCGTCCTGAAGCGGAGGTGTCCGGATCAGCAAGTGATCTGCTGCAAAGACTGTCGCAAGTGCACGAGCATGCTCGGCTGGCCATGCGGAGTGTTGCCAAGGCATTATGGCCATCCGCCTCCCCTCCAGGAAGTATGGAGGGGCTTGTAGAGCTGTTCAAGGGAGTGCGGCGGTGTATCCAATTATGGAAGATATCGGCCTGCCGAGAGGGTGCGTGAGAGGCCTGGGCCATGGTGAAAATGCGATATACCAAGCTGAATCCTAATCACATGGCCCGGGTTGGACCGTTAGGGCCGAATGGGGAAGAAATTCCTGTTAGTTTAGTATGTGACCAAGTAGAGGTGGCCGCCAAATATTCCCAACAGGATTGTAAGTTAGACTGCCTGTTAGACGGTATAGAGGAGGAAGTGATTGAGTCCAAGTGACTATGTACTTTCCTCACCATGTGGAATTCTAGCTGAATTGTATATCATTTGTCATGGTAGACCTTTTCGCTTCAACCTCCGGACCCGAAGGTGCGGAGTGTTTCCGAATACCGTCACGGCCGAATAGGCCGGGGTATGCGTGGAAAACTAAGCGTAGGGGTCATAGTTGCTTGAACAGACAAGTTGTATCCGGCTAGTTATGCTATATTACATTGAGATTGTAAGAAACATCATCCAGGGAGAATAGTTCTGTTAAGGGTTCCTTTCCCTGGGTGTGCATGCATTAGTAGACATGTCCAATTATGATGTGAAAATCACAGTGTGTATAGCTTCTGGCGGTTCACAATAGAGTGAGTGCAAAGAATATTTTTCATCCACCGACCGAATATTCCCTTAAGAATGCTAGCTTTCGGCTTCACCCAGTATGAGGTACACATCCGGATGACCCGGCAGTAACAATCGCAGAGGTGCTCCCTTTACCACCTAGCCGAACAATCGGGAACGTAGGGGTAAGCACAGGAGCCAGGCAACCCAGCTTGGCCAAAACTTAAGTCATATCGATGCATATAATGGTGAAGAAAAGACATACGGGAAAAACGCGTATGTATGATGAGCTTGACGCTCGGAAAATAATATTAACAAGCTTCTGTTCAAAAAGCCCCCAGGTATAATGGACGTACATATGTGAAGATGTGTATGTCAGCGGTGTTCGGTCGAGCTGTATGAGAGCTTTAAAGGAAAAAATAAAGGTGGAAAAGAGATAAAAAGTAATGGAAACTATAGGGGAGAAGGGGACGAACAAAGAATTCGGTGCTAGGCATAGAACCTTCGGAGGCTGGTCGCGTTCCAGGCGTTCGGCTCTAGGCGATTGTTTGATGCATCACGAAGACGGTACGCTCCGCCGGTAAGAACTTCGTCGATTATGAAGGGACCCTCCCATTGGGCTTGAGTTTGTCCTTTTTATTCTCTGGCAAGCGTAGAAAAAGTTTGCCAACGTTGGAAGTCTTGGCCCGTACTTCTCTGCTTTGATATCTTCGAGCCTGCTGTTGATAAAATGCTGAACGGGCTTTGGCGACGTCGCGCTCCTCCTCCAGGGTGTCTAGGCTGTCCTGCCGATCCACCTCGGCCTCTTTCTCTCTGTACATATGCACTCGAGGTGAGTCATGTATAATATCGCAGGGCAATACAGCCTCTGCACCATACACCATGAAGAAAGGTGTGTATCCGGTAGTACGGTTGGGCGTGGTCTGCAGCCCCCAGAGTACGGAGTCGATCTCCTCGACCCAGTGCTTGCCTGATTCTTTCAAAGACCACACTAGCCTGGGTTTGATGCCGCTCATAATAAGACCATTGGCTCGCTCGACTTGAACGTTTGTTTGCGGTTGGTAGACAGAGGCGTAATCAAGCTTAATGCCCAGATTAGCACACCAAGTTTTCACCTCACCTGCTATGAAATTGGAACCGTTATCAGTGATGACGCTATGCGGGACACCATAACGGTGCACCACATCGGATATAAATGCAATCACCGGTCCGGACTCGGCCGTTTTAACTGGTCTAGCCTCTATCCACTTGGTGAATTTGTCCACCATGACCAACAGATATTTTTTCTTATGTCTTCCCCCTTTAAGGGGTCCAACCATGTCCAAGCCCCAGACCACAAAGGGCCATGTAATGGGGATTGTTTGTAGGGCGGTTGGGGGTATATGGCTTTGGTTGGCGAAGAGTTGGCATCCGGCGCAGCGCTGGACGAGGTCCTGTGCGTCTGCTCGAGCCGTAGGCCAATAAAATCATGTCCGGAAGGCCTTGCTGACAAGTGCCCGGGCTGCGGCGTGGTGACCACCGAGACCGGCTTGAATTTCTGCAAAGAGTTGCCGCCCCTCCTCCTCGGAGATACACTTTTGAAGGACTCCGGTAGTGCTTTTCTTGTAGAGCTCTCCTTCGTGAACTTTATAGGCCTTCGAACGCCGGACAATGCGGCGAGCCTCATTCTGATCTTCTAGGAGCTCCTTCCTATTAAAGTAGGCCTAGAATGGTTCGGTCCACGGGGCAATTACTGCCATGATGAGGTGGGCCGATGGTGTTATTTCGGTGGCTGAGCCTCCGATGATATCGGCGTGTTCGCTATCTATGTTTGTGTTCGAAACGGGACTGTCGTTGCTGTCTCCCCCTTCCCACACCACGGATGGCTTAAAGAGCCTTTCGAGGAAGATGTTTGGTGGGATGGGGTCGCGCTTAGCACCGATGCGAGCAAGGACGTCTGCCGCCTGATTACTTTCGCGGGCGACGTGATGAAATTTGAGCCCCTCGAACCGAGCCGACATCTTTAGGACGACATTGCGATAAGCTGCCATCTTTGGATCTTTGGCATCGAAGTCTCCATTAATTTGGGATATTGCAAGGTCTGAGTCCCCGCACACCTCCAGGCGTTGTATGCCCATTGATACGGCCATCCGAAGGCCATGTAGCAAGGCCTCATATTCGGCTGCGTTGTTGGAGTCTGTGTATAATATTTGGAGTACGTACTGGACGATATCTCCTGTGGGGGACGTTAATACGATGCCCGCCCCTAGCCCTGCCAACATTTTGGAGCCGTCAAAGTGCATAACCCAATTGTAATACGCGTCGTACTCTTTAGAGAGTTCGGCCTCTGTCCATTCGGTGACGAAGTCAGCCAGTACCTGGGATTTGATGGCTCGACGTGGTTTGTACGTGATGTCGAATGGCAGGAGCTCAATGGCCCATTTGGCAATCCGGCCCGTTGCATCCCGGTGGTTGATTATATCATTGGAGGGCACTTCGGAAGCCACTGTGATCGAGCACTCCTGAAAGTAGTGTCGCAATTTTTTAGATGCCATAAAGACTGCATATGCTATCTTTTGATAGTGAGGGTACTGGGATTTGAATGGTGTGAGGACGGTGGATACGTAGTATACCGGCTTTTGGAGCGGAAATTCGTGTCCGTCCTGTTCTCACTCGACGACGAGTACGGCGCTCACCACCTGGTGTGTTGCCGATATATATAGGAGCATTGGTTCGCCGACATTTGGCGCGGCCAGGATTGGGTTGCTTGCCAAAAGGGCTTTTATTTCTTCCAGTCCGGCTGTCGCCGCGTCTGTCCACTCGAAGTTATCGGTGCGGCGTAGAAGGTGATAAAGGGACAACGCCTTTTCCCCCAACCTGGAGATGAAGCGGCTTAAAGCTGCCACGCACCCAGCGAGTTTTTGGACCTGTTTGAGTTCGGTTGGCGTGGCCAATTGTGACAGAGCTCGGATTTTGGCTGGATTTGCTTCAATTCCTCTATTGGAAACGATGAAGCCCAGTAGTTTACCAGCGGCGATGCCGAAGACGCACTTTTTCGGGTTAAGCTTGATGTCGTTTGCGCGGAGGTTGTCGAATGTGAGACGCAAGTCGTCTATTAGTGTTTCGACGTGTCTAGTATTGATGACGACGTCGTCCACGTAGGCCTCCACTGTCTTGCTGATTTGTTTCTCGAGGCATGTTTGGATCATGCGCTGGTAGGTGGCGCTGGCGTTCTTGAGCGCGAAAGGCATCGTGTTGCAGCAAAATGGCCTGTATGGTGTAATTAATGCTATTGCGGCTTGATCGGACTCCTTCATTTTGATTTGATGGTATCCCAAATATGCATCAAGGAAGCACAGCGAGTCGTGTCCTGCGGTAGCGTCAATGATTTGATCAATGCGAGGAAGGGGGAAGGGATCCATAGGGCAAGCATTTTTAAGGTCTTTGAAATCGACACATAGGCGCCAGGATTTATCCTTCTTTGGTACCATTACCAAGTTTGCCAGCCAGTCTGGATGTTTAATATCTTTGATGAATCTGGCCTCGATGAGTTTGGCTAGGTCCTCCCCCATAGCTTGTCATTTGGGTTCGGAAAAGCGCCGCAGTGTTTGTTTGACTGGCTTATATCCCTTTAGTATGTTGAGGCTGTGTTCGGCCAACTCGCGCGGGATTCCTAGCATATCTGAGGGGTGCCAGGCGAATATATCCCAGCTTTCGCGCAAGAAGTCTCGCAGTCCTGCGTCGACTGTGGGGCTGAGTTGCGCTCCGATAGAGGCTATCTTCTGCGGGTCTATTGGATGGACCTGCAATTTGACCATTTCTTCTGCTGGCTTGAAGGAAGTAGATTTGGGTCGTTTGTCCAGGATAACATCGTCTCTATCCACAGTGGAGCGTAATGCGGTTAGTTCTTCAGCCGCAAGGGCCTCAGATAATGCCTCGAGGGCCAAGGATGCGGTTTTGTTCTCGGCGTGGAGTGCTATATCCGGATCGCAGACGAGGGTGATTATTCCATTAGGCCCAGGCATTTTTAGCTTCATATACCCATAATGAGGTATGGCTTGAAAGCGCATGAAGGCCTCTCGCCCTAAGAGGCGTGGTATCCACTGTTGAAAGGGGCCACCAGGAAAGTTATTTCTTCGGACCGATAATTCTCCGGCGTGCCGAATACCACATCAAGTGTAATTTTTCCCGCACACCGCGCTTCCCGACTAGGAATGATACCTCGAAAGGTCGTGCTGCTTTTCCCGATGCGGCTCCTGTCTATTTCCATCTTGTGGAGCATGTCCTCGTAAATGAGGTTTAGTCCGCTGCCGCCGTCCATGAGGACTTTTGTAAGTCGAAAACCGTCCACGATGGGACTGAGGACTAATGCAGCTGGCGCTCAGACTGTTCTGTATTTGGGTTCGTCACTGGCGTTAAAGGTTATGGCCGTGTCGTTCCAGGGGTCAATTGCGGCGACCTGGCAAACTTCGGCGAGATCGTGCAGTGCCCTTTTACGCTTATTGTTTGAAGCAAATGTCTCGAAGACTGTCAATACTCTAGTGTCATCGTTTGCTGGAGGGTGCTGTTCTGGGGTGTCCTTGATAAGGATGTCCTAGCCGCTCTTGGCTACCTGCCGAAGTATCCAACATGCTCTAAGGCTGTGGGTTGCCACAGTATCCAGCGTCATGTGTATTTTGCATGGGCCATTGAGCCATCCCTCCAGAATGGTGCCGTGCAGCGTGATGGGTTTATTTTTTTACTGTTCAGCTGGGCGTGCCACGGGGGTGCATCCTCTTCGCCTGTAGGATGAGTTGGATTGGGACCGACGGTTCCCAGCGAGCTGCCTGAATTTTCTAGGCGCTTTCCATCGCGTTGTACTTTTGTACGATAGTTGCTAAGTCAGCGATCTTTAGTATGCGGCGGCGATTGATGGCGTTGAGGATACCTTCGTCCGTGCAGTTGTTGCAGAATGCTGCTATCGCGTCTTCGTCGTGGCAATCTTTTACCTTATCTTTGACAAGGAGGAATCTGGCCCAGAAGTGGCGGACCGTTTCCTGAGGCTGTTGTTTGATGCTCATGAGAGCGTCTATGTCCGGGTAGGTGGGTGGAACGAAATCCGAACCCTGACCCGGTTTTGGATCCGGAGTTTGAAGATCTACCGGACCTGGCAGTTCGAGCTTCGGGATATCAACTGATTTTTTAGGCTCATCGTCCAACTCCATGTTCGGGCGACGGGACATGCCTTTCTACCGGAGAATATCCGGCCCTTCAAGATCGGAGATTCGAACATAGTTCGTCTTCAATATAGTAGAAGAGTTGCTCCGCTCCTCGACTACCTCTATCTAGTGGGTGATCGGCGGAGTTTTAATTTCTCTCTGGTCGGGTTTAAGCCCAACCCGATCGTAGTCTGTAGCGACCCCCAAGGCGGCCATGTGATCCAGGAGTTCGTTCAACGACGATAACTCCGTTGGATCCATCCGGGCGGAGTATTCGGCATCAACGCGGAGGCGATTTTCGATGACTTGAGAGGTCTTCGTCGGCCTAAGGGCCGACCCGGCGGTCATAACGAAGCCGCCTAGCCAGAGGGTTTGGCCTAGGGCCAGGGTTCCTCCGGAGATGATATTATCCTTGAGAACAATGCGAGCCATCAACCCTCTTGGCGACGGCACAATGGAAGTCTCAATGAAAGCACCAATGTCGGTGTCAAAACCGGCGGATCTCGGGTAACACGATGTTTACCCGGGTTCGGGCCCTCTCTATGGAGGTAATACCCTACTTCCTGCTTGATTGATCTTGATGAATATGAGTGTTACAAGAGTTGATCTACCACAAGATCATAATGGCTAAACCCTAGAAGTATAGCCTATGTGATTATGGTAATGAGTATATCTATCTGGACTACGCTCTCCAGTTTATATAGACGTCGGAGAGATCTAGGGTTACATGGAGTCGGTTACATCAGTGGGAATCTATATAGTCGGTTGCCAAGCTTGCCTTCCACGCCAAGTAGAGTCCAATCCGGACACGGGTACAATCTTCGGTCTTCATGTCTTCACAGCCCATCAGTCCGGCCCACAGATAACAGGCCGGACGCCCGAGGACCCCTTAGTCCAGGATTCCCTCACCTATTCCTGCTTTGGTGGATTGATGGTGGAATGAGTGTGGTGATGTGTAGTACACTTGCCCAGCAGGGTTTGCGTTGGGACTGTAGCGACTATGCGCGTATGGTGGCGTGAGTTCATCAACTTTCCAACCTTCTAACCCCTCCTACGAGTGCCATGGGCCTCCTTTTATAGATTAAGGGGTCACCACAGTGGCAAAGTGGTCATTATCCATTGATATGATAGCAAACAGTGCTATCATACATAACTCTGTAGGCTGACAGGGTGCATTAAATGCACAGCTTAGTGTCACATCACTAGTTGCCCGGCAAGGCCTGCTGGGCTATCTTGCCAGCTCCGCGCCTGTTCCATTGACACGTCGCAGGACGGGTGTCATCTTTGGGTTTCTTCTGTAGGAAATAGCTGCCATGTGGCGAATGGCTGCCACTTAATCACCTTGCGGCTTGACACCACACTGATCGACAACGTGAGTCGTGTTTGAGTGGTTGGTGGGGTGGTTCAACCCTCGTGAGCCCCGGCGGGCTCTTCCAGGGAGCCTCGGTTTCTTGCTTCTAGTGGTGGCATCGCCCCTTGCCGGGCTCTCCTGCCCGGCAAGGGAGGCCCTTCTCTTGCCGATATCTTGCTCCTTAGGCTCGATCTTGGTCCCTCTGAGCTGCATGTTGGTTCTTCAAATCTCTTGGTCCTTCAATCTCTGATCTGTCCCTGGCTTGTCCGTGCATGAGTCAGGGGGAAAATATTTGCCACTGCATATTTTCCCCGACATAAGCCCCCGGGCCTGAGACATACGTGTCGCGTGGCACGTTGGGTTAGGACACAAACAGTGCGCGGACCCATGGCGGGAGAGGGCTATGCGTGACGGTTTGCCACAATGACTAGTCAATCCAATGTTCACTTTGCACAATTACTGCGCGTCGTGGGGTGGTTGTAGTTATGGTAAAATGGTAACTTTCTGAAGCGTTGCGCCTCTGCCCCACTTTCCCTCCTCTTAAGAGCAGGGTAAATTGGAGCAGCATGATTCATCTGTCTCTCACCCCGCTCCCCCATCTTCTTCCTCCGCAAGCCAAGCGACAGTTCCCCATCTCGCTTCTCCTTCCGCTGCCATCCTCTCCAACGAATCCTTGTCGCGTTGCCGCAGCAATGGGGAAGAGACCCGCGGACAAGAAGAAGTCGATGACCGCGATGAAGGAGCCCACCGCCGTAGGGAACAAAAGATCGGCGGAGCTGAACAAGAAGCGGAGCGAGGACGTTGTCTTCGTTCCGTCCACCTTGAGCGGCCCCGTCCTTCAGGCAAAGTACAGATATCTGTGGGGGCGGCCCGTTGAGAAAGGGCACGGAGCGCCCGCGGTCTATGAAGCAGGTGAGGTGAACCCCCCCGATTCTTATCGGTTCTTCGCTGCTTATTTCATCTATGGTCTGTGTCCAACTTTTTCTGAGTTCTTTGAGGCAATCATGAACATCTATGGATTTCACCTCCTTGACTTCACGCTGAATGCAATACGGACCATGGCCATCTTCGCGCGTTTGTCTGAAAATTTCGTCGGGGTGAAGGCCAATGTCGATTTATTCCGGCATTACTTCGTCCCGCGGGTGGAGAGCAAAGTCAACCATTATGGGATCATCAGTTGGATGCCACGGTCGAAGAAGAATTACCTCCCGGGGTACCAACGCGAGAGATGGGATGAATGGAGAGGGGATTGGTGTTGGATCAAGGAGAAAGAAGCCCCCAAGTTCTGTGAAGCGTGGCAAGAGTGCGTCGAGCGCGGCAAGGATTGGAGCGCCAAGGGCCTTTCTGATGACAGGTTGCGCCCGACAGTTAATTGGATCATCCGCCTGGCGGCTGCTGGGTTAACCATCGAGCATGTGGGGGCAGATTTCCTCCTCCGCCGCATCTCACCGCTGCAGGAAAGGGACAGGCCTGCGTGGCTACGGTGGTGCTGCAGATAGGATGAGACTACTGTTGGGGCTGGCCAAGAATTTGTTGGTTTATGGTCATGCTTGGTTGTGCGACCAGTTGTTTGGTCATTTCGAGATGTTCATGCTCCTGGCAACCGTCGTTTCTCTGAATCTCAACTCTGCCCGAGATCAAATACAAGAGGTGGATGCCGGATTGCAACGCTGAGGGAGTATCGGGCACTTGGCAGCTCCCTTCTCTTGACGAAGATCTCCAGTGGTCGAGCACCTTGGTGGAGAAGGCCACCAGGGCCGAAGATAGAATGTATAAACGCACCTCTGCTGCGGAGGTAGCATATATTCTTAAGACAGTCGCGGAGGACAAGGATGCCCGCCACGTAGAAATGGAGAAGGTTGCGAAAGCCGGGAAAGGCAAAAGGAAAGCTGGGAATGGGAACTCTTCCCAGGGCGGCAGCAAGGCGCAAGCCACGGAGGATTCTGCCGGGGGAGAACTTGCCGGGGATAACTTTGCCGGGCTAGATGCTCCAGCCATGGCGGCAAAGGAGCTCTAGGAGGGAGAGGAGGTGGAGAGGGATGGGGGAGCGGCAGCGGTCCCTGGAGAGGTATGGCTTGCGGCAGGACCGCAGGCCCCTGCATCGGATCCAGACTAGTGTACCCATAGGCGCGCCGCCACCCGAGGAGCGGCGACCTCCAACCCGGCACCACCCACCAAGAAGGTGAAGAAGATCTCCACCAAGTCTTCCAAGGCCGAGGTAGCGTGTCGCCAATCTCCCCGCCTTGCTCAGGCCAAAGCACCTTCCGCCAGACGGCCGGTGGCCACGGAGGCAGAGTCCAGCTCCCGTTCTGGCTCGAGCACCTCGCAGAGCTCATCTCCCCCGGAGCCCTTGATATCGCGGTAGGCACCGAAGCTGCCGGAGAGATCCACACTTCCGTCTCTGAAGAGAAGACGAGAGTCCCCTCCTCCCATGGAGTTCAACTTGAACTCCATGCTCCTTGCGGAAGAGTAAGGAGGATTTCTCTTTGTGGTAAACATCTTCCTAAGCAAATTTGAATGCTTTTGCTGACTAACCTCTTGTTCTTGTTGCTGTCGGCATGGAAGCGGAGGAGGAGATGGAGACCCTCATCCATCATTCCCGGAGGACGCTCCGGCGCCTCGGATCACTGGAGGGCGTCGAGGGCTCGGCTTTGGCGGGGAAGGATGCGGAAGATCCCGTGTCAAGCCCCCAACCCAGCCCCCGGCCTGGGAGCGGAGACTTGATCCCGCCCGTTGGAGGTGATGGAGACAGCCTTTCCGCCCCTTCACGCGAAGGAGGGGGCGAGGTAACGCAGGACAAGCCCCTCTTGGAGGAGCATGCATCCCCCGCCGCTCAAGCCGAAGATGCCGTCATGGAATCCTCCGCGGCAGAGATAGCGCAGAAGGCTGCCGGGTCTTCTCCGGCAGAGGGCGAGGCTCGTGACTCGGCAACGACTGTGTCGGCGAAACAGAGACCCCTGCCCGGCAGACTTCCCCAGGTATCTAGTTTAACCCTTCTTCCCTTTCACTTTCTGTCTGCCTCAACTGGCTTCTTTATTTGCTTCGAGACTTCAATTCCTTCGTGTGTTCACTGGCCCCTTCCATCTGCAGCCCCCCAGGCCGAAGAACTAGAATTGTTGGAGGTGGTGGCGGACATAGGGAGGTCCGCCGCAAATGAGGCTGCGAAGGTCGCGGCTGCTGAGGGGCAGGATCTCATTGCCGGGGGAACACAAGTTCCTCGGCGGTGGTGGAGCGTTCTCTGGAGAGCGCCCCGATGGAGGGAGTGGTCATTGAGGCAAAGATTCCTCTTCAAACCATGGGTCCACTCCCCTCTTCCGGGGGCGCTGCTGATGCCCCGCCATCTTGCTCGAACACGCTGGCCGTGGTGCCGTTGTTGCCTGATATTGGAGCCCCCGACCCATCCTTGATAGACGCAGAGCTCGATGAAGAGCTTCAGCATCTTCTGGCACCGCTGCATCTGGAAGGCGGGTAGGCTGACGACGCAGCTGCCATCACCATGGATTTATCCTTGATTGAATCCATGGGGTGGGCTTGAAGGAAATGCAGGCCCGACAAAACCAGAAGTGGTAGAAGCTCAAGGAGCGGCGTGAATCCGCTGGCAAAGTGGATCAGAAGCTGAAGGACAAGTGCCTGGAGTTGTGTGAGTGGCATGACAAGCAGTTCAAGGCGCTTATGAAGCAGCAAGAGATCCTTCAGATGATGAGGGAAGATGTCGTGGCTCGGGAGGGGCGCCTGGCAGATCACAAAGCATCTTTGGATGCCAGGGAGCAAGATATCTCCCTTCGGGATGAGAATCTTGAAGCCACCCTCCGCGCCAGGGATGAGTGTTTGGAGACCTTGGAGCTGCAACGCACCAAATAACTGAAGTACGAGCATGGGGCTGCTCTTGACACCCTTGCTACTGATCATGCTGCCCGGCTGAAGAAGCTTGTTGAAGATCTGGATGCTGCATCCTCTGCTAAGGCTGAGCTCGACCGGCAGGTGGCCAAACTGAGTGAAGACCTTGCCGGGAGTGCCAAGGAGGTGGAAGCACTCGAAGAAGAGGCATGGCAAGCGGAGCTTCACCTGGCTGGTGTGTAGTCGCAACTCTCCTCCAAGACCCAAAGCCTTGAGGCCGCTAATAGAAATATCACTGATATGAAGGCAAGGATTGGCTCGCTGGAGCAGTCGGCAAAGTCCCTTGAATCCCAGCAGGAGCTGCTATCTAAGGAGTTGGAAAACACCTAGCGTCTTGGGCAAGATGCAGAGGATAGGCTGAAGAATCGGGTCGATATGAGCAACCTCTGGATTAAGAGCTTGATTGATGTTGCAGAACATCTTGGAACCCAAGCTGCGCCGATGAGCATGGAAGGCACAGTATACTCAGCAAGCGAGTATGAGGTCCCGAGAGTCAAGCTGGGGATCTTATTCGATGAGTTGATCGACAAGTTGAAGGTGCATGAAGAGGGGAGGGTCGAGCGTTTCGTGACCGAGTCACAGCGGCTCGGTCGCGACGCCCTCTTCATGGTCTTGAGAAACATCGCCTGCCACCACCCAGAGCTCAACCTTGGTGATGGTTTCAAGAAGCCGCCAGCAGGTGCTGACGTTGCCGCTGCTGAGTAGAAGGCCGCTCCCCTCGCCGACAGGGTTCTCCACGTTTAAGTTATTCCTTCTGGTCCTGTAACAGAACATGATGCATATTTTGTGTTTAGTCACTTTATCTCTAGTGTTTGTGCGAGGTTGATACTTCTAGCTGAATCTTTAAGTACGTGTTTATCCCTTTAAACTCTATACGCTCGTGTTCGTATGATCAATTCCTATATATGCTTTGGATGTCTGCCGATATCATATTGCCGCAATTGTCGTAAGGGTCCGGCCCTTATCATTCACCTTAGCGTGGATGCGTCTCGGCAGGTTTTTCCTAGGTAGCTCTCGGCGCAGCCTCTCATCTTACGAACATGGCTCTAGACAGGACAATGGAGTGACCAAAGAAGCTAGCCAAGGTTCCGTCGCATGAGGGCTTTCACGACACGAAAACTCGCTGGAGTCAAGGGATAAACGAGTGCAGAAATCTGAAATGCATCAAATAGAAGCGATAACGTGGACTTAGCTTTCATTTCAAGCTTGTTTTTCTGTCTGCCGGGCCGTGCACGTCCGATGCGTCCGCGGCGCCTGGAGAAGCAGTATGTGGTCTGGTGGTTTCTTTGTTCCCGGCAAGGATCGTGATGTATCTCTTGTAGCTGGCGGGCATAGGGGCATGGTGTCGGGCTTCACCGGTCCTCTTTCCATTCACTCCCCTCCCGCTCGAGTCAGTGCAGCGGCTGCCGTCGCATGGGATGTGCCAGTGCGGGCAGCCGTGCTGAAGTGTGCTTGCCGGAGCATCAATCGATGGACTCATACCAGCATTCTGCGCAGGATCACCCACGGTGGGTAAAACACTAAACCGAGCGTTGTGTGGTAATCGTCGACATTGATGATGCCGAGGCTAAACAACTCGACTGCTGACGAGGTGGGGGGGAATAGGAAGGAGGGAGCTCGCATCCACACATCTCGTGCTCCTTCCTCCGGACACCCGTTCGGATGGCGATAACGCCATACGAGCCGCCGGAGTAAATCTATTGCCATTAGCTATGGTCTTGGTCGTGACCGTTGCTATGGTAAATCTTGGAGGGCGGCAACAAGGAGCGAGGGTGAATCTTCCCTCGCTCCGCTTCTGCGCCTCCGCGGGCGCCACGGTCGATGGCACTGTCGAGGATGAAGGTGTTGATGAAGATGACGCACGGCATACACTTTCAGGTTCGCGCAAGCGAGCCCCCCTACATGGCGCGCCAAAGATGTCGCGGGATATTCGCGGCCACCTATGGGACTGGATGGTCCCTTGCTGGTTCGGCGGGGGGACGTCGCGTTGCACAAAGAGCAGATCAGTGCACAGTAGCATAAAAGCGAGCAGAAACAAGCAATTTACCCAGGTTCGAGCCGCCGCGAGGCGTAAGACCCAACTCCTGCTTTGGTGGATTGATGGTGGAATGAGTGTGGTGATGCATAGTACACCTGCCCGGCAGGGTTTGCCTTGGGACTGTAGCGACTACGCGCGTATTGTGGCTTGGGTTCATCAACTTTCCAACCTTCTAACACCCCTACGAGTGACATGGGCCTCCTTTTATAGATTAAGGGGTCACCACAGTGGCAAAGAGGTCATTATCCATTGATATGATAGAAAACAATGCTATCATACCTAACTCTGCGGGCTGATAGGGTGCATTGAATGCGGTGCTTAGTGTCACATCACTGGTTTCCCGGCAAGGCCTGCCGGGCTACCTTGCCAGCTCCGCGCCTATTCCAATGACACGTCGTAGGACGGGTGTCATCTATGGGTTTCTTCTGTAGGAAATGGCTGCCATGTGGTGAATGGCTGCCACTTAATCACCTTGCGGCTTGACACCGCACTAATCGACAGCGTGAGTCATGTTTGAGTGGTTAGTGGGGTGGTTCAACCCCCGTGAGCCCCGGCAGGCTCTGCCGGGGAGCCTTGGTTGCTTGCTTCTGGTGGTGGCATCGCCCCTTGCCGGGCTCTCCTGCCCGGCAAGGGAGGCCCTTCTTGATGTCTACTACACAACCTTCTTCTTGTAGACATTGTTGGGCCTCCAAGTGCAGGGGTTTGTAGGACAGTAGCAAATTTCCCTCAAGTGGATGACCTAAGGTTTATCAATCCGTGGGAGGCGTAGGATGAAGATGGTCTCTCTCAAACAACCCTGCAACCAAATAACAAAGAGTCTCTTGTGTCCCCAACACACCCAATACAATGGTAAATTGTATAGGTGCACTAGTTCGGCGAAGAGATTGTGATAAAAGTGCAATATGGATGATAGATATGAGTATTTGTAATCTGAAAATATAAAAACAGCAAGGTAGCAAGCGATAAAAGTGAGCACAAATGGTATTGCAATGCGTTGAAACAAGGCCTAGGGTTCATACTTTCACTAGTGCAAGTTCTCTCTACAATAATAATATAACTGGATCATATAACTATCCCTCAACATGCAACAAAGAGTCACTCCAAAGTCACTAATAGCGGAGAACAAACGAAGAGATTATTGTAGGGTACGAAACCACCTCAAAGTTATTCTTTCTAATCGATCTATTCAAGAGTCCGTAGTAAAATAACACGAAGCTATTCTTTCCGTTCGATCTATCATAGAGTTCATACTAGAATATCACCTTAAGACACAAATCAACCAAAACCCTAATGTCACCTAGATACTCCAATGTCACATCAAGTATCCGTGGGTATGATTATACGATATGCATCACACAATCTCAGATTCATCTATTCAACCAACACAAAGAACTTCAAAGTGTGCCCCAAAGTTTCTACCGGAGAGTCAAGATGAAAACGTGTGCCAACCTCTATGCAGAAGTTCACGGAACTCGCAAGTTGATCACCAAAACATACATCAAGTGGATCACGTGATATCCCATTGTCACCACAGATAAGCACATGCAAGACATACATCAAGTGTTCTCAAATCCTTAAAGACTCAATCCGATAAGATAACTTCAAAGGGAAAACTCAGTCCATTACAAGAGAGGAGAGGGGGAGAAACATCATAAGATCCAACTATAATAGCAAAGCTCGCGATACATCAAGATCGTACCACCTCAAGAACACGAGAGAGAGAGAGATCAAACACATAGCTACTGGTACATACCCTCAGCCCCGAGGGTGAACTACTCCCTCCTCGTCATGGAGAGTGCTGGGATGATGAAGATGGCCACCGGTGAGGGATCCCCCCTCCGGCAGGGTGCCGGAACAGGGTCCCGATTGGTTTTTGGTGGCTACAGAGGCTTGCGGCTGCGGAACTCCCGATCTATTGTGTTCCCCGATGTTTTAGGGTATATGGATATATATAGGCGAAAGAAGTCGGTCAGGTGAGCCACAATGGGCCCATGAGGGTGGGGGCGCGCCTAGGGGGCAGGCGCGCCTCCATGCCTCGTGGCCACCTCGAAGCTTCCCTGACGTCTACTCCAATTCTCCTGGATTGCTTCCATTCCAAAAATAACTCTCCCGAAGGTTTCATTCTGTTTGGACTCCGTTTGATATCCCTTTTCTTCGAAACACTGAAATAGGCAAGAAAACAACAATTTAGGCTAGGCCTCCGGTTAATAGGTTAGTCCCAAAAATAATATAAAAGTGTATAATAAAGCCCATAAACATCCAAAACAGAATATATAATAGCATGAATACTTCATAAATTATAGATACGTTGGAGATGTATCACTTCTCTTGCCGATATGTTGCTCCTTAGGCTCGATCTTGGTCCCTCTGAGCTGCATGTTGGTTCTTTAAATCTCTTGGTCCTTCAATCTCTGATCTGTCCCTGGCTTGTCCGTGCACAAGTCAGGGGAAAATGTTTGCCCCTATATATTTTCCCCGACAATCTCATAAGTATCGCGTGAGTGTTAGCAATTATGAAACACTAAAAGATGGTTGAGCATGTGGACTTGCTAGATAAAAGCTCTTACATTGACTCTTTCTGATATTATGACAAATTGCAATTGCTTCAATGACTGAGATCATAGTTTGTTAGTTTTCAATGAAGTTTTGAGTTCATACTTTACCTTGTGAACGAATTGTCACTTTAGCATAAGAAGTTATATGACAATATATTGTTGTTCTAAAGATGATCATGATGCCCTCATGTCCATATTTTGTTTTATCGACACCTCTATCTCTAAACATGTGGTCATGATTTTCGATTTCGGCTTCCGCTTGAGGACAAGCGAGGTCTAAGCTTGGGGTAGTTGATACGTCCATTTTGCATCATGTTTTTATATCGATATTTATTGCATTATGGATTGTTACTTAACTTTATGATACAATTGTTTTGCCTTTTCTCTCTTATTTTGCAAGAATTATATGAAGAGGGAGAATGCCGGCAGCTGGAATTCTAGACCGGAAAGGAGCAAATCTGAGATACCTATTCTGCAGAACTCCAAATGTCCTGAAACTTTACGGAGAATTGTTTTGGAATATATAAAAAATATTGGGCGAATAAAAGAACAGAAGGGGACCCACCAGGTGGCCACAAGCCTGGGGGCGCACCCTACCACCCAGGGCGCGCCTCCCGAGCATGTGGGCCCCCTGGCCAGGCTTCGCCCATCTTCTGCTATATGAAGGGCTTTGACCTAGAAAAAATCATAAGCAGGCTTTCGGGATGAAGTGCCGCCGTCTCAAGGTGGAACCCAGGTAGAAGCAATCTTGGGCTCCAGCGGAGCGATTCCGCCAGGGGAACTTCCCTCCCGGAGGGAGCAATTGAAGCCATCGTCATCACCAACGATCCTCTCATCAAGGGAGGGTCAACGTTCATCAACATCTTCACCAGCACCATCTCCTCTCAAACCCTAGTTCATCTCTTGTATCCAATATTTGTCCCAAAACCTCAGATTGGTACCTATGGATTGCTAGTAGTGTTGACTACTCCTTGTAGTTGATGCTAGTTGGTTTATTTGGTGGAAGATCATATGTTCAGATCCTTAATGATATTCAATGCTTCTTGGATCTTAAACATGAACATGCTTTGTGAGTAGTTACTTTTGTTCCTGAGGACATGGGAGAAGTCTTGTTTTAAGTAATCATGTGAATTTGGTATTTGTTTGATATTTTGATGAGATGTATGTTGTCTCTCCTCTATTGGTGTTATGTGAACATCGACTACATGACACTTCACCATTATTTGGGCCTAGGGGGAAGCCATTGGTAAGTAGCAAGTAGATGATGGGTTGCTAGAGTGACAGAAGCTTAAACCCTAGTTTATGCGTTGTTTTGTAAGGGACTGATTTGGATCCACATGTTTCATGCTATGGTTAGATTTATCTTAATTCTTATTTTTTAGTTGCGGGTGCTTGCGAGAGGGGTTAATCATAAGTGGTAAGCTCTAGGAATGAAGTATGTCTACCAGAGGGGGGTGAATGGGAGTTTTAATATTTCTTTGGAAATCTCAAAACTCTCGGAACCCAGCAGCGAAAACAAATGAAAAACAAACTACAACGAGCTAAAACTAAGTACTAAGAGGAAACTATACATGCAATGAGGTGAAACATACGACGAAAACATATCGCATGTAAACAAGGGTGGAAGATGTAACCTGAGATGCTCGATGGCGACAAGGTATTTGTTCGACCAGTTCGTCCTTCTGCACAAGGACTACGTCTGGATGGGGGGCTGTGACTTAACACGGAACACAAACTCTCTTCACCCTATTCTCCTTGAAAATTGGTTCATCAACCAATGCCGATTACTCTTGGTAGATACTTGAGGCAATCTCTGAACCTTTATAGACTTATTCTTCGAGAACCACAATCACTCTTGGTCTCTGAAAAATTGAAACCTAACCATCTAGAGAGCTTGCTGCTCTCAAGAGTAAAAGGCAGAGCGTGCTGGACTTAGATTCAAGTGATGCTGAACCACTATCTAATTCTTTGGCTCTAGGGGTTTTCTCTAGATGGATTTTAAACTCAAGTCACTCAGAGAGGGGGTTGCTCAACAATCTTGTCAATATCAAACGGAGCAGCCACCGGACAAAGCCGGTGCGGGGTGGCTATTTATAGCCGCAGCCTTCCCAGATGGGAAATGGCCATTTTGGACACATGGTCCAGCCAATGGCCAACCGACACGTTTCATAATGGTCGGATTTGTAGCAACGGTAACATTACTTGAGGAACAAGTAATGCTAACTCCTCGGTCTGAGACAAATCTCTCATAGTGAAGAAGATCACAGTCTCTTGCTGGAAAGTTGTTGCTCGGAACACAAAAAGATTTCTCTCACAACTTCCATAGGATTTGGGTTTAGCATAAGAGAATCAAAGTTTCGTATGCTACACCCATCTCAATGGTTTAGAGGTCCTATGACTCAATAAAACGAATAAGAATAATGAAATAAATGCTACGTCTTCACTTTGTCTTCATTCTTCCTCTGACACAGTCATTTTCCTTGGACAGACACCGAACCAATTGCTTGAACTTCAGCAATTTTTAGCGGCCACTCTTGTTAACATCATCTTCGGTGATAACCTTCGCTGCAACACAGGGAGATTATCTTGTTTGCATCAAACTCCTCTATATCTCAGGGACCTATTACTCTGTGTGCACTAGCAAACACATAAGTCCCATACTATTTATGTCAACAAACTCCAAAACATAAGGGGCCTATCATTGCACCAACAATCTCCCCCTTTTTGGACGGTTGTTGACAAAACAGATAATCATCAAAGTGAAGTTAGATAAGTGAAAAGTAACACGAACAAGAGTGAACTTGAGTTACTTGACTCGATGATGAAACATACTTCCCTAGATATATGCAGGGTTGATGATACGAAGTAAGATTTCCTTTCGATTCATTGAAATATGTAGAGTAGATTTCAATCATTCGAGATAATGATTCGCACTGATCATATAATCCATCAAGATCATGGTGCAATAATTCATAACTTCTGATGATAATTCAGCCTGCAAAACAATTGCTTCAAGAGAATATAGTGCATCAGGCGGGGTTATTAATATTACAGCACAGAAGTTTAGTTTTACATCACAGAACAGATAGTCTTGAAGCATAAGTTCAAACTGCACAAGCAAACAAACCAAACCAAATGTAACGCAAAAGAGCAAATCTATCAAAACTCGATATAATTCTCCTCCTTTTTGTCAACTAGTGCCAAAAAGGTGACAATAAATACGAGTGTAGAAGCAGTGAATTTGATTCACTCGGACGCATCGCCAGAAGAACTATCCGAAGATGTTTCTGATTCTGAAGTGACTCAAAGATCTTCATCATCCGCAGTAGTAGATTTCCATTCACAAATGGTAGCACGACGCTGAGATGATGAAGGCACATTTGGATCAGCTTCTTGAGTCAGACATGAAAGTTCATTTTCTTCAGCTGGTTTTTCTGTCGGTCAGGTAGCTTCAGTTTCTTCAAGTAACTTGCAAATATTAATACGCAGCAGATCAGTAGTTGGCTCTCGAGCAGGAAGAGGAGGAATACTGCGAGGTTGATAATCTTCAAGTGTGAGGCCTTTGTTAATATTCATATAGCTCTTTGAGATATGCATGCTTGAGTTGCTTCATGGAGAAGAACTTCCTAAGTAATTTCCAGAGCCTTTTCTTGTTCTCAGCAACTTTCATATGCATGATTCTTGTTTGGTTGTTAATGGCATTCATCTCAATGGCAAGGTGCTCTTTTTCTTGGCGATCTTCAACAATGTGCTTGAGCAGCAGCTGTTGCGTGCGCAGACTAACTTCCAGCTTAGAAGGAGGTTGATGGCTAATCATTCGGTCGTGCTTTGGCACACGTGGCCCATCGAATGTGTTGTGATAATCGTGATGGCTTGACTAGGCACTTTAACCAATGATATTTCTTGCATGACTTCAAGGTGTCACGTACCGGAGGAATAAAGCTCTTGTGACTCACTTCTGCCAAATATTCGGTTTTCATGGAATAATCAACCACCTTTTGAATCCATGGAGCATAGACCTTGAGGGTTTCCGGATATTCATCAGAATCCTTCAAAATGTTAAGAAACATATCCTCAACATCAAAGATAAATCCTTCAGAGATGGCGTAGATGGTATTCCGAAGAACATATGAGATTGTGCTGTCAATATTCATTCCAGCCAGACGGCAAATAGCATAGGTGAACATATGATACAGAGTTAGATTTTCGAAAGTTAAGTGCTCTGGCTTGGGAGGACCATTGTAGTCATGAATCTTTTCCTAGTCCATTGTGCACTGAAACATATCATCTGAAATAGCATTGATGTTGTGCACTCAGATTTTAGTTTTGCCATTCTCGAATCGAGGGAAATGAAAGTGCGAGACAAAATCCCTGGAGGTACACCTTATGCGTTGGCCTTCTGTCATCCATTCCATGTTCCACTTGGAACTGTCAGATTCATCACTGGATATGTATAGTGTTGCATAGAACTACATGATTATCTCTCAGTTCCAAGGGTGTTCGAATGTAAACACATTTGTGAGGCAAAAATCTTCAATGTTTGGCAGCACCGGATCAAAAAACCAATACTCTTCATAGCATCTATATCTGGGAACGCATGAGGTAAACTTTTCTTGCTGTCATAGAGAATCTGAGAATAAAAGATGTCCTGTTCCTGAGTCCAAAAATGAGGAGATTCAGATGTGCGTGGCCCACTGTATGGACTTTCTCAAAAGAATTTCGGGTGCGTATTCCGATTGAAAAGCGACCCTTTGGAACCAGCACCTGCGTTGAACACACGCAGTTCTTCATGAGGGAATGGATATTTCAGTTGACTAAAATCACTTCATCGCCATAGATCCCGGAGTCAATATGACGAGCAGAAACTGATTTGTGTCTGGATGGTCCATCATCTGATATTCTTGTAGCTGTGTTGATTGAAATTAGCAGTTGAGGAGGAGCAAATTCTTCAACAGGTGGCTCAGAGGTTCAATTAGGCACAGGGGGCTGTTGAGGTTGTTCATCGGGAGATGTCTATTGAGTAGAGGGAGGAACGGAAACAGTTGGTTCAGCATGAGCAGGAGAAGCTTGAGGCTCGGTCTGATGAATTTCACCTTCCTCTAAGACAAGTGGCTGAGAGGGAATTTCCTCATGAACTAGGGAGGCCACAAGCACTGGTTCTATTGGCCTTGGCATTGTAGGAGCATCTATAACTGGATCATTTACTAGTGAGGGAAGTACTGGCTCCGGTGTGTTTTCCTTCTGTGGCTTAGTTTCTAGAGACTTTTCTTTCATACGAGGAGGAGGAGGAGCATTCTTCTTAGCAATTTTATTTTTCTTCTTCTGCATCGGCTAAGAAGATTGATCAATATGCCCTTTAACAAGATCATTATAGCTAGTGGCTTGTGCTTGATGATCGAGGCAGATTGTCGGTGCAACAAACCCTGGGTCTGTTGCCCGGACTGTGCACAGGCACGGGAACAGGATTGAGGCACCAACCCAAATCAGAGTACAAGAGACCAAGAGCTTCGAAGGATAAACATGCAAATCAAGAGGACCAAAGTCGAGCTAGAGAAATAAGATACCATCAGGAGAAGGGCCTCCCTTGCCGGGCAGACGAGCTCGGCAGGGGCGGGGCCACCCCCAGAAGAAGGCGCCAAGACGTCCCGGCAGGGCTTGCTGAGACTCACAAGGGCAAAACCACCTCACCCAACTACTCCACCACAACCCGCGCCATCAATCAGCGCGGTGTGAAGTCGCAAAGTGACTTAGTGGCAGCCATTCGCCACATGGCAACTTTTCTCTACAGAAGATGCCCAAGAACGACACCCGTCCTACGACGTGTCAAGCGAGCAGGTGTGAAGCTGGCAAAAATAGCCCGGCAAGGCATGCCTGGCAACCAACGATGTGACGTTAAGCAGTGCATTTAATGCACCCTGTCAGCTTGCAGAGTTAGGTATGATAGCACTGTTTGTTATCTTATCAGTGCATAATGACTACTTTGCCATTGTGGTAACCCCTTAATCTATAGGAGGTCCATGGCAACCGTAGAAAGGGTTAGAAGGTTGGATAAATACACGCCCATATGCGTGTACCCACTGCCGCCCTTATCGGGCAAGCGTACTACGGTCCACCACCACTCTTCCACCATCAATCCACCAAAGCTGGAGTAGGGTTTTACGCCTCACGGTGGCCCGAATCTGGGTAAAATTGCCCGTGTGATCTTGCCGTGCTGCCCCACACTCGTCTACTCTTTGTGCAATGCGATGTCCCCCTGCCGACCCAGCAAGGGCCCCTCTGGTCCCATAGGTGGCCGTGGTTTCCCACGACATCTTTGGCGCGCCAGGTAGGGGGGTCGCTTGCATGAACCTGAAGGCGTGTGCAGTGCGTCATCTGCATCGCCATCTTCACCTTCGACGTCGCCATCGACCATGGCGCCCAAGAAAAAATCCGGTGCTTCAGCTCATCCGTCCACCTCGAAGGCTCTGCTGCCGACGGCCTCTAATGCTGCGGGGGATACGGAGGCATGCGAGGACGTGGACGCCGCCGGGGATGTGGTCGGAACAGGTGGCACCGTCACTACTTCCCCGGCGGACGACACAGGAGTAGGAGGCATTGGAAGAGAACAACATCAGCAACGCCCCGACGTCCACGCTCCGCAAGGTACGGGTGAGGGGGTTACTCTGTCCACGCCTCCTCCTCTCATCAACGAGCACAACCGCAGCAACGGCGGTTGGTCCGGGGCAAATCGCCGCCCTCCGGCCACCCCCATCACGGGAGTGCCGTAGCGCGTGCGCCTCCCCCGGGGGGTCGACCAAGTCGCTGCGCCCGACGAAGCCACTAACCCTCGAGCGCCTTCCCCGCACCACCCTGCCACCTAGGTGGCCGCTCCGCAACAATGCGCGAGCGGTGCTGCCGCCGCCGGCACCATCAGGAGCCGAGCGACGGTGCGGTCTACTTCATCATCACCCATGCCAAGTATAGCCAGAGAGGCCATGGCGCGGGCCCAGCTGCTGATGAGGTTTCCGCAGGCAGCCGAGCAGATAGACGAATGGCGTGCCAGCATCCAGAGTCTGCTCTGTTTCGCCGAGGCTGGGGGATTGCAGCGAGCTGGCCCGCCATGGCCTCCCCAAGTGACAACAACGGCTCGTGCTGCTGGCTGTACGGAAGGGGCTACCCCCATGGTGCAGTCCCCACCATGACAACCAGCGTGAGCGCAGTAGAATCAAGACCCTGACGACGTCTCGAGGGCCTCTTCCAACCCTCGAGAACGTCCAGGCTGACGGCGAGCCCCGGAGGATAGGCGGGTGGGGGCGGGAGACACGCGCGTCGTCATCGAGTGACGCTGCAACGACCACTGCCGGACCCACGGGCGCGATGGCCCCGATGTCGACGAGCCTGCGCTCGGTATTGGCAGGTGCCTCCCTTTCGAGGTTTGGTGCCCTGCCTTTACTCATGAGCTGTGGCAAGTCCGTTGGCCATCCGTTCGCACGTTCAAGCCAGAGATACCCGAGAAGTACGACGAAGGCTGAACCCGGCAGAGTTTCAGAGCATCTATACCATCGCTGTTCAGGCTGCCGGGGGAACAGATGAGAAGGTGTTTGCCAACTACTTCCCTTTGGCCCTCAAGTCCAATGTAAGGTCTTGGCTGATGCACCTGCCTAAGAACTCCATTTCGTCGTGGGCCGACCTGTGCCAAGAGCTCATTGGCGCTTTCACCGGCGGCCATCAAGAGCCAGGTTGTCCCAGCGACTTGCAGCTTCTCCAACAGAAGGAAGGAGAGACCATCCGTAAGTTTTTATAGACATTCAGCAAGGTCCATAGGAACATCCCAAATATCCATCCGGCAGTTGTGATAGCTACCTTCCAGTCCAATGTGCGCAATCACCGAATTCATTCCAAGATGAACATGTGGTTGCCAAGATTGTGAAGGAGCTCTAAACCTTGGTGGATAAGTGTGCTCGAATGGAGGAGGGAAGGAAGTTGCCCGGAGAGGAAGATTGCACCAATGTCGATTTAGAGGATGATGATGAATCAACCAGTCAGAAGAAGAGCAAGAAGCGCAGTAAGAAGCGGAAGGATAAGGCAGTGATGACCGACAAGAAGGCTAAGGCTAAGGTCCCCGGCAAGGAAGCTGCCGTGTGTACTGACTGCCGGGAGGCCATGGCTGCCGAGAAGGGCGGGAAAGGTGATGGGCCGTATTGCAAGATTCATCGGACCAAAGGCCACGACCTTCAATAGTGTTATCAGGTTTGAGCAGCTTGTTAAGAGACAGAGAGAAGAATATGAGAAGCCCGACAAGGAAAAGGGTCAGAATGTCACTTGCGGTAAGGGCCGAGGCGGTGAAGTAAATCGCCCTGGCAAACCCTTCCGGAACCAAGGAAAACCTGCCAGAGGTGGAGAGAAGGATACCTATGATGATGAGAGCGATGGAGGGGATGAAGAGGAAACCAGTGAGCAGGAGTTTCAGAAGGCCATTGACGGGGGTGCATCTTTGCAAACCTCTCATCGCCAGCTCACACAGTGGGCACGAGAAGTCAATGTCGTGGAACTAGCGCCAGAGGCCCGGAAGCCACTCAAATGATCATGCACTCTCATCATCTTTGACAAAGAGGATCATCCTAACCGTACTACTGCGGTAGGATGTCTGCCATTGCTAGTCTCTCCAACAATTCGCAACCTCAAGGTAACAAAATGTTGGTGGATGGTGGGGCCGGGTTGAATCTGATTTCCGCAACAGTCATCAGCAAGCTTCAGATAACGGAAGATGAGTTTTAGGCCACTGACACGTTTCAAGGAGTTAATCCAGGCATGAGTCATCCTAAGGGAAAGATCACATTGCCGATGACGTTTGGGGGAGAGCTGAACTACCGGACTGAGAAGATTGTGTTTGATGTGGTTGACCTCCCCCTACTGTACAATGGGATCCTTGGCCGCCCAGCCCTGGCTCAATTCATGGTGGCATCCCACTATGCCTATAATACCTTGAAGATGCCTAGGCCTGTAGGAGTCATTACTATCCCATCAGATGAGAAGGATGCAATCATTTGTGTGGACAAGATGTACCAGGATGCAGTCGCGGCAGAGGCAGCGGCAGCAGTAGTTCCCGCCAAGGAGGACAGAGGAAAGAAGAAGGGTAGCAAGGACGCTAGCAAGGAAACCGGGAAGCGTACCTCTTCGGAGTGTGCTGCGCCTATTGATGACTTGCCGGAAAGCTCCAACAGCAAGAGATCCAAGGTCGCTGCACCCCAAGTGACGAAGGTCCCGGCAGGACTGGCTGGTGTTGATGGTACTTTCACTATCAACGCCACCATTGATGACAAATAGGAAAGTGCGCTTTATGCCTTCCTGCGGGCGAATATCGATGTGTTTGCCTGGCAACCATCTGATATCCCTGGTGTTCCTAGGGAGGGAATCGATCACCACCTTGCTGTTTGCCCACACGCCCGACCTGTTAAGCAGAAAGTCCAGAAGCAGGCCTTGGAGATGCAGCAGTTCATTGCGGAAGAGATCAAGAAAGTTGAAGCAACTGGTTTGGTCAGAGGAGTGTTACACCCCACGTGGTTGGCAAATCCAGTGGTAGTCTGGAAGGCTAACGGGAAGTGGAGGCTTTGCATAGATTTCACAGATCTCAACAAAGCTTGCCCGAAGGACCCATTCCCCTTGTCGTGTATCGATCAGATTGTGGATTCCACTTCAAGCTGTGATTTGCTCTCCTTTCTGGATGCATATTCTGGGTATCACCAAATCTTCATGTCCAAGGAAGACAAAGAGAAGACATCATTCATCACTCCATGTGGTACCTACTGTTTTATCCGCATGCCATTTGGATTAAAGAGTGCCGGTTCCACTTTTGCAAGGGGAGTCCAGATTGGTTTCGAGCCACAGCTGCACAGAAACATTGAAGCTTATATGGATGATATTGTGGTCAAGACCAAGGATAGAGCCACCCTTATTCAGGATTTGGAGGAGACATTTGCTAATCTATGCAAGATCAACTTGAAGCTCAACCCAGAGAAGTGTGTGTTTGGCGTTCCCTCCGGTAAGCTGCTTGGGTTCTATGTGTCCCATCGAGGGATCGAAGCCAACCCTGACAAGATTAAAGCGATGAAGCAGATCCAAGCGCCAAGGACAGTCAAGGATGTGAGGCGTCTGACAGGGTGCATTGCTGCGCTAAGCAGATTCATCTCCAAGTCTGTCGAGCGCGCCCTGACGTTCTTCAAAATTTTGAAGAAGGCAGGGCCCATGAAGTGGACCCCGGAAGCAGATGTAGCTTTACAAGAGTTGGAGACCTACATGTCCTCTGTGCCTAACTTGGTTGCTCCCAAACCACAAGAGTTGTTGCTCCTGTAGTTAGCGGCAACCAACAAAGTGGTTAGTGCGGCCTTGGTGGTGCAGTGGGAAGTGGACGAAGCAAAAAGTGAGCAAGGACTGGCAGAGCTAGAGAAGGATCAAAATAGTAATGAGCACGGCAGCGAGAGCAACCCCAAGGACACGGCAAGGAAGAAAGTGGTGCAGCGCCAGTTTACTTCGTCAACTCCTTGTTACAGGGGGATAGATCGAGGTACTCTGGCGTGCAAAAGTTGATCTTTGGTCTCATCATGGCCTCAAGGAAACTGCACCACTAATTACAAGCCCATGAGATCACGATTGTCAGTCGTTTCCCGTTGCAAAGGATACTCCGAAACCATGAGGCTACCGGTAGAATAGTGGAGTGGGCTTTCGTGTTATCCAGTTTTGGGTTGAAATTTGAGAGCACATCAACAATTCAGAGTAGGGCATTGGCAAAGTTTATTGCAGAATGGAAGCCAACCCCTGATGAGGAAGTGCCAGAGACAGTTATCCCCGACAAGGAATCGCCCAAAGAATGGATTATGCATTTCGATGGTGACTTTTCCCTGCAAGGTGCAGGAGCTGGCGTGCTTCTTGTCGCCCCCTCTGGGGAGCACTTGAAGTACGTCGTCCAGATGCATTTTACCCGGGAAGAGGCGACCAACAATACATCAGAGTATGAAGGGCTCCTTAGCGGGCTCAGGATTGCAGCAGAATTGGGAATTAAGAAGTTGATCATTCAAGGAGATTCACAACTCGTGGTGAGACAAGTCAACAAGGATTACCAAAGCCCATTGATGGACGCATACGTCAAGGAAGTGAGGAGATTGGAGGAACCCTTTGACGGATTGCAAACAGAGCATGTACCCCGTGCGGAAAATAGTATAGCTTATCATCTATCAAAGTGTGCTGCGCAGAAGCTTCCTATGGAACCAGGGACTTTTGTTCTCCATCTCAATCAGCCCTCCGTATCCCCAGCAACAATGGCCCGGAAAAGGAGAAAGTTGGACTCCGGTAAGCCTCTCCCGATAGAGACGTCTGCACCTAGCAGAGACCCTGCCGGAAACAACTCCTCGCCACCTGCCGGACCGCACCCTCCAGCCGGGACCATGGTCCCCGCGAACAAGGAATGTGCCCTCGTAGTAGAGGAGGTGCCACTAGTCCTCGTTGCCGAGCCCCAGGCTCCAACTTGGGCAAGGCACATAGTACACTTCCTCCAAACTAGAGAGCTTCCCGGCGACCAAGATGAAGCTGAAAGAGTAGCCCGAAGGGCCAGTATGTATCAGTTTGTTGATGACACTCTATACAGAAGGAGGCCCAATGGTGTGAAATTGAAGTGCATCTGTCGGGAAGAAGTAAAGGAATTGCTGGTTGAGATACACAAAGGCATGTGCGGCTCCCACATTGGATCAAGGGCTTTAGGTTGGAAAGCATCCCCGCAAGGATTCTGTTGGCCCACAGCCCTCCAAGATGTAGTCGAGCTAGTCACCAAATGTGAAGCCTGCCAGTTCCATTCCAAGAACATTCACCTGCCTGCCCACGCTCTTCAGACGATCCCTTTATCATGGCCATTTTCGGTCTGGGGGATCAATATCCTCGGCCCCTTCCCCCGAGCAATCGGGGGCTTTGAATTCTTGTTCATTGCTATCGACAAGTTTAGAGAGTGGTCGGAAGTGACTGCCGTGAGAAAAGTGACTGCTCAGTCAGCTATCAAGTTCTTGAAAGAATTGGTGTGTTGTCTTAGAGTCCCGGCAACGATCATCGCCGACAATGGCACCCAGTTCACGAGTCGCACCTTCATGCAATATGTTCATGCCTCGGATGCAAGATCTCATTTGCCTCTATTGCACATCCCAGAAGCAATGGACAAGCTGAGAGCGCGAACGCTGAAGTGCTGCGAGGTCTCAAGACAATAACCTTTGATATGCTGCAGAAGCATGACATGCGGTGGATTGATGAACTGCCGGTAGTTCGCTGGTCCCTGAGAACGACACCAAATCGAGCTACCAGGCAGACTCCCTTCTCCCTGGTCTACGGGGCAGAAGAAGTTATCCCCACGGAACTCATTTACGGGTCGCCTCGAGTGCTTGCCTACAATGAAGTAGCACAAGATCAACACTGGCGTGACGACGCTGTGCTACTCGAGGAGAACCGTCTCCAGGCTGCTACGCGTGTTGCATGCTATCAGCAAGCCCTGCATCGCTATCATAGCCACAGGGTTCATGCCCGGTGTCTTGAGGAACATGACCTTGTCCTTAGGCGTGTTCAATCCGCCAAGGGTACAAACAAGTTGAAGCCAAAGTGGGAAGGCCTTACCGGGTAGTACGAGTCACCAGACCTAGCGCAGTCCGTCTGGAGACCGAAGATGGCATTCAATTGCAAAACTCACGGAATATTGAGCATCTCCGCAAGTTCTACACGTAAGGCGCGGCTGTCGGGCCTTGCCCGGCAGCCACCCTTTTGTATAGGCCTTGCCTCAGCAGCATGCAACCCCTTGTACAAAGCAAGGGCGATGACACTGAGCAAGAGAGAAATAAACGAAGCGCAGGGGGCCCCCGACCAAGTTGCATGCATGCATAAGCATTCCAAGAGCACTGCATAAGCATTTCATGAGCATTTGCATATGCATATAGATAGGATCGCATCTTGCATCATTCCCATCTGCGTGAAGCTGCAGGTTCCTGTTGTGGACTTGGCCTCTACATGGAGTTGGGAAGATGAACCAACATTGCGATATCCGGCAAGCCAAACAGATAAGTTCTACCTCTTGTCCATTAGTGTTCTGCAAGCTATAACTTGTGCATGAGAAAACCTCGCCACTCTTCTGAAACTTAGGCGCTCCCATCCTTGACTTGAACGTTGCTTCGGTCAGAATGGTCGCAGCGGCCTTTGATAAAAGGAAGTTGGTGGGGGGCTGGTCCCTTTATTTTTTTGCCCGGTAGACACAGTTCTCCGGGAAACAAAAGGGTGCCAGCAAGATAGCCTGCCGGGGAAAACTCGTTTATTTGCACTAAGGAGGCATCCTACCTCTGCATGGACATATACATGCACGGGTTCCCGGCAAGGTTCATCTTTTTC
This sequence comes from Triticum aestivum, assembly GCF_018294505.1. Taxonomy (NCBI): domain Eukaryota; kingdom Viridiplantae; phylum Streptophyta; class Magnoliopsida; order Poales; family Poaceae; genus Triticum; species Triticum aestivum. The sequence continues at coordinate 263,015,312 of NC_057811.1, forward strand.
ATTAATATGCTGATAATGCAAGGTCAAGCATTACAGAACACAAACATGGACTCGAGAGATTACATTATTTGAATTAAAATTTGGCAAGCGCCGACAAGTTTAAGATTGAAAAAGATAAGTGCCTCGTAATGCCCTTTCTTGTCCCTCTCCTCCAAGGCATGGTCATCGAAGGTGAGGAGGGCAAAATGAGCGCCTGGGCAGAAGCCCAGCCCGCCCCCCTCAGGCTCCAGGAGAGGTAGCCTGGCGGGAGCGGGAGAGCACCAGGGAACGCGTCGATGGAGAGCACGGTGGAGGCGACCCATCGACCACCGCCACCAGGGCCAGCAGGGATCGGCAGGGCTAACGGAGCTGCAGCCCGAGTGGAGGCCTGCCGGGGTCTAGCTGGGGGACTGCTGGAGGAGCCCGGGAGTACCATCCACACCTCTGTGCCCAACTCCCAGGCAAATCACATTGCCGGGAAGGAGATGCGGATGCAGATGATGGTGTTGCCGCCTGATGAAGATGGTGCAGGAGACACTCAGGCGGAGTCAGAGTCGTCGTCCTCCCGCCCGCTACCGTCGTCATCACCATCACTGTCCTCCTCATCGCTTTCGCTCGAGGAGGAGCTTTCATTGTTGGTTGAGCTCTCCGCGCAGCACCCTAAGCGACCTCCTGAGCGCCCGAAGATCATAACGGAGAGCAGGCCGCTCTCCATTAATTTGAACTGCAGGACGTGCCCCTCCGAGAAGCTGTGGGCTCGAGCAAAAGTCTTCCTACCGCAGCGGAGGTACATCATGTGAGGGGCAGGGAAGTCTACATCAACCCACATGCCACCATTTCCACAGCCCCTCATGTGCAACCTCAGAGCGCGTGGCTGTTCAAGATCCATTTCCCGTGCAAAGGGAGTTGGGAGGCGAAGATGACCACACAGAGGTTTGTACAGCCTGATGATGAACTCTCGAGGTTGGTCCCCGACATGGGCTTCCATTGGGGCAGGAGCCGCCGGTGGGGGCGCAACCAAGGCGCCGCCCCTCCCTCCTGTTCCTCAAACACCACGGCGACCTCGGCCTCACCCCCTCCCTCCTCCTCCCACGGCGGGCTCCGCCACCGCAGGATCCGGAGGAGGAGGGATGCACTGTCGAGTAGAAGCCCTCGTTGCCGCCACTGGGACACCGCTGTGCCCTCACCCTCTCACCATGACTAGAAGGGAAGGATTGTAGAGAAGAAGAAGACCAAGTGTGTGCGGAGAGGCATTGTCCCTGCCCCTTTTTATAGGAGAGTGAGGCAGGGGGCTGGCTTCTCACATAGGAAATGGCCGCCCTGCTCCTCCAATACGGCCTCCTTGCACCTTCCGTGGCTCTAAGAATCAAGACCGACCCCCTGCTCCAACCATCGGCGCCCGGTTTTTTGGCCATGGCACTCCTCCCGGCGCCCTCCGCATCCACCACCAACCATGCTCAATGCATGCAGAACACGTGGCAGGTGCGTGCGAAACAGGAGGCAAGTGGAATGGCAGTTTCCGCCCCATGATCGTGGGGCGCGGGCAATCCGCAGTCCACGACCTAAATTTTTCCACAGCGTCGCGCACGACGTGCGGGGAAATCAGAAACTCGCCCAAGCTCAAGATTAATGAAGAAGAAAAGAAGACCTCAAGAGACCAGCCTCTTCAGCACCCCCGCCTGTGTACTTATTAGGCCTTACCGCGACGACGCTCGGTACCGCGTTTGGGGCAGGCCCGGGGACTTCTGTCGGTGCAACAAACCCTGGGTCTATTGCCCAGACTATGCACATGCACGGTAATAGGATTGAGGCACCAACCCAAGTCAGAGTACAAGACACCAAGAGCTCCGAAGAATCAACATGCAGATCAAGAGGACCAAAGGCGAGCCAGAGAAACAAGATACCATCAGGAGAAGGGCCTCCCTTGCCGGGCAGACGAGCTCGGCAGGGGTGGGTCCACCCCCAAAAGAAGGCGCCAAGATGTCCCGACAAGGCTTGCCGGGACTCACGAGGGCAAAACCACCTCACCCAACTACTCCACCACGACCCGTGTCGTCAATCAGTGCGGTGTCAAGTCGCAAAGTGACTTAGTGGCAGCCATTCGCCACATGGCAGCTTTTCTCTACAGAAGATGCCCAAGAACGACACCCGTCCTACGAGGTGTCAAGCGAGCAGGTATGAAGTTGGCAAAATAGCCCGGCAAGGCTTGCCGGGCAAACCAACGACGTGACGTTAAGTGGTGCACTTAATGCACCTTGTCAGCCTGTAGAGTTAGGTATGATAGCACTGTTTGCTATCTTATCAGTGCATAATGACAATTTTTCCATTGTGGTAACCCCTTAATCTATAAAAGGAGGCCCATGGCAACCATAGAAAGGGTTAGATGGTTGGATAACAAACACGCCCATATGCATGTAGCCACTGCCGCCCTTGCCGGGCAAGTGTACTACGCTCCACCACCACTCTTCCACCATCAATCCACCAAAGCAGGAGTATGGTATTACGCCTCACGGCGGCCTGAACCTGGGTAAAATTACCTGTGTGATCTCTACCATGCTGCCCCATGCTTGTCTGCTCTTTGTGCAATGTGACGTCCCCCTGCCGAACTAGCAAGGGGCCCTCTGGTCCCATAGGTGGCCGTGGTTTCCCACGACACAGATCTTGCGAACATTATTGTCTAGATCACAATGAAATCCCAATCTTCCGTTCCAAAGGATTGTCAAACTCGATTGACATCTGTAACACCCCGAGAATCATGCTACAGTAACTCTCTGTGATTAAGCTAATCATGTTCCTAAACAGGGCTTGATCACATTTGCATCACATTTCTTTTCAAACTCCTAATTCAAACTTCAATTAAAATTAAAGTGGAAAATAAAAGTTTTCAAAAATTTAAACAAAAATGTTCGGTGGGTGCCAAATAATACACTGGTAATTATTGTGGAGAAAACTCCTTTTTAGAAAATGCCTAAGTATTTTAATATGGATTAAAAGGTTTAAGAAAATAAATAAAAGAAAATGCAAAACAAAACAGAAAACAAAAAAAAACAAAAGCCCCCCACTGGACCTGGCCCAACTGGGCCAACCCCAGGCCCGACCGGCCAGCACCATCCCCCCCCCCCCCGGCCGAAAGGCCCAGCTCCACCCCGGCCCACCTCTCTCCCCTTATCCACTCCCCAGCCCCCCCCCCACCGACACCTCCCCCACTCACCCCCCCCCGAAATATCTCCTCCTCCTCCCTCCCCCCGATCCATAACGGGATCGAGAGGAGGCCACCGTCGCCGACCGCCCCGCCGGGCTCGCCCTCGCCTTGCCGGAGCGCTGCCTCGCCGGCCTGCACCCCGACACCGCATCGCCGTCGTCTCCGTCTCCTCCCCGCGCACCGCTGCAACCTCCCTACGGCCCCAGTGAGCCGCACCTTCCTCCCCCCTTTCTCCTCTGCCCCCGCGCGCACCCCGCCGCAGCCGCCAGCCCCGTGCACCACCGCCGCACGCGCGTACGCGCATCGCCCCCAGCGCCCGTGTGCTCCCGCCTCGCCGCGCCCTGTGCGTGCCGCCCGCCCGTGCTGCGCCCCTGTTCGCGGTGCGCGCCCGCGCCCCGAACCGCACGCCCGTCGACCGGCCTCCGTCGCCCGCCCCCCTCTCCTCTCGGTCACCGCCGCCCCGCTCGCGCTCCGCCGCGCCCAGACGCGCTCGCCCGCGCGCCCGCGTCGACCTCGCGCCGCGCGCCCCCCCTTTCCCCCGTGCGCCCCGCGCCCGAGCTCCGGACGGGCTCGCGTCCGCCGCCCTCCTCGTCGAAGCCCCGCCTCCCCTGGCCCTGGCCGCCGGCGCCGGCGTGCGCCGTGCGCGCCCAGCGCCCCGCCCCGTTGCCCATTCGGGCCGTGCCCACGCCCCGCGCCCGTAGCCGCAGTGCCCCCTGGGCCACTGCCTAGTGGGCCTCGCCCCTCTGGGCCACTGCCAGGTGGGCCTCGCCCCACCTGAGCCACTGGCCACTGGGCCCGACCCCCTGGCCCAATGACAAACGGGCCCCAGCGCCCCAGAACGTTTACAAAAAAATAAAAATAATAATAATAATAAATAAAATAAATATAAATAACATAAAATAATAATAATAATAAGAATAAATTAACTAATAAAAATTAATAAATAAAGAAAATAAAAATAAAAATAATTTTAATTAATTAATTAACTAAATTAATTAAGTTAATTAATCCTGTTTAATTTAATTAAATAATAATTATTTAATTAAGCACTAATTAACCTAAACAGCGAATGACAGGTGGGTCCCACTGGACCCACATGTCAGTTGACTTAGTCAACCCCTGTTGACTGCTGATGTCAGCATGACATCATGCTGATGTCATAAATCCAAATTTCGAATTAAATTAAATAATTAATTAAATTCCAGAAATTAATAAAATCTTTAGAAAATCATATCTTTTAATCCGTAACTCGGATTAAAATGTTTTCAACATGAAAGTTGCTCAGAACGACGAGACGAATCCGAATACGCAGTCCGTTCGTCCACCACACCTCCCTAACCTATCAAACTAGCAACTTTCCCCCTCCGGTCCGTCTGTCCGAAAACGCGAAACATCGGGAATACTTTCCCGGATGTTCCCCCCCTTCGCCGGTACCACCTATTGTCGTTTTAGGACACACCTCGCACTGTTCATTGTCATGTCACGCATCGTCATGCTTATGATTGCATTGTATTTACTGTTTCTTCCCCCCTCTTCTCTCCGGTAGACTACGAGACCGACACTGCTGCTGCCCAGTTCGACTACGGAGTTGACGACCCCTCCTACTTGCCAGAGCAACCAGGCAAGCCCCCCCCTTGATCACCAGATATCGCCTATTCTTCTCTATACTGCTTGCATTAGAGTAGTGTAGCATGTTACGGCTTTTCGATATCCTATCCTGATGCATAGCCTATCCTTGCTACTACTGTTGATACCTTTACCTGCAATCCTACATGCTTAGTATAGGATGCTAGTTTTCCATCAGTGGCCCTACATTCTTGTCCGTCTGCTGTGCTATACTATCGGGCCGTGATCACCTGGGCGGTGATCACGGGTATATACTTATATACTATATACATGACACATGTGATGACTAAAGTCGGGTCGGCTCGTAGGAGTACCCGCAAGTGGATCTTTGTGGCGGAGCGACAGGGCAGGTTGAGACCGCCTAGGTGAGAGGTGGGCCTGGCCCTGGTCGGCGTTCGCGGATACTTAACACGCTTAACGAGATCTTGGTATTTGATCTGAGTCTGGCCATTTGGTCTATACGCACTAGCCATCTACGCGGGAGTAGTTATGGGTATCCCGGCATCGTGGTATCAGCCGAAGCCTTCCTGACGTCAGCGACTGAGTGGCGCGCGCCGGATTGGACTGGAACGCCACTAGGCTAGGTCTGCTTCCGGCCGCGTACGCAACGTGCAGGTGTGCATAGGGCGATGGGCCCAGACCCCTGCGCGCATAGGGTTAGACCGGCGTGCTGACCGCTCTGTTGTGCTTAGGTGGGGCTGCGACGCGTTGATCTTACGAGGCCGGGCATGACCCAGAAAAGTGTGTCCGGCCAAATGGGATCGAGCATGTTGGGTTATGTGGTGCACCCCTGCAGGGAAGTTTATCTATTCGAATAGCCGTGTCCCTCGGTAAAAGGACGACCCGGAGTTGTACCTTGACCTTATGACAACTAGAACTGGATACTGGATAAAATACACCCTTCCAAGTGCCAGATACAACCCGGTGATCGCTCTCAAACAGGGCGACGAGGAGGGGATCGCCGGGTAGGATTATGCTATGCGATACTACTTGGAGGACTTCAATCTACTCTCTTCTACATGCCGCAAGATGGAGATGGCCAGAAGCGTAGTCTTCGACATGACTAGCTATCCCCCTTTTATTCTGGCATTCTGCAGTTCAGTCCACTGATATGCCCCTTTACACATATACCCATGCATATATATTGTAGCTCCTTGCTTGCGAGTACTTTGGATGAGTACTCACGGTTGCTTCTTTCCCTCTTTTCCCCCTTTTCTTTTCTATCTGGTTGTCACAACCAGATGCTGGAGTCCAGGAGCCAGACGCCACCGTCGACGACGACACCTACGACACTGGAGGTGCCTACTACTACGTGCAGCCCGCTGACGACGACCAGGAGTAGTTAGGAGGATCCCAGGCAGGAGGCCTGCGCCTCGTTCGATCTGTATCCCAGTTTGTGCTAGCCTTCTTAAGGCAAACTTGTTTAACTTATGTCTGTACTCAGATATTGTTGCTTCCGCTGACTCGTCTGTGATCGAGCACTTGTATTCGAGCCCTCGAGGCCCCTGGCTTGTATTATGATGCTTGTATGACTTATTTATGTTTTAGAGTTGTGTTGTGATATCTTCCCGTGAGTCCCTGATCTTGGTCGTACACATTTGCGTGCATGATTAGTGTACGGTCAAATCGGGGGCGTCACAAGTTGGTATCAGAGCCGACTGCCTGTAGGAATCCCCCTTTCCACACTCCTTGGCCGAAGTCGAGTCTAGTCATTGAAAAACTTTTACTAACATGACTGTGTGTCTTACGGGCCCACGTCGCCATTGGGTGGTACTAGGATCTTTTACTCCTCGACCTTTACTCTGGGACTCTGAACTCTCTTCTACTCGGGTTAAATGAATTTACTAACTCTAACACTAGGATCCCGTGACCGCATTCACCCCAAAGTTGGATAAGCCATAGTTGTTTCTTAGAATAGTATTTTGAACAATTCACACACTGTCATTTGACTCCTTTGAAACGTCTTTGCTTTCAGATGGAACCCACGAGGCAGGTCGTTCGCCACACGACGGCCATTAGTGCCTCGGGATCACCTGCGGTGCTAGCTGAGATGATGACCTATCTGGGTTATCGCTGGCACCCTGAGTACACCGTCTACGAGGAGTACCAGGACTTTAACCAGGAGCATTACCGTGCCATCGTCCACCTCTACTCGCGGGAGTATGACTCCACTACTGTGCTGCACACTGCACATGGTGTTGGTGTGACCATCGACATGGCTGTCCACGATGCTGCCTATGCTGCTCTGACACGTCTTCGTGGAGAGTATCGAGAGTTGGACACCTCCCCATTCAGGCACATTGCTATCGCATCGGATGTTGGTGCGGAGGGATACTATACTGCTGCCTACTCCACTGTCACCCGAGAGCCCTTCTACCATCAGAACCTGGTTCTGCATGCTGATGGGCTGGATCGAGCTAACCGAGCTCTTCGCCACGAGATGTACACCACCCGTCGGCACCTTTACCGTGCTCTGACGCTGCTGCACCCCTTTGTCCGATCTGGACAGGTACCGCGTACTGCGATCTACCCAGCCAGGACCGTGATGCCCCACGGTGTCGGTTGGCCAGAGGTGGGAGGCTACTCTCCCGCACTTGGTCCTATTCTGCCACCTGAGCGTCGGGCTCTACACCTGAGTATCCGCGGCCCCCAGTCTGCTGACGTGGAGGGCTATCCGTTGCCTCACTACCAGCTGTCGGGCTACGATTACCTCCACAGTACCTCTTGGGACTGATTTAGTCTTGCTTACTTAAGTATTAGTTGCAGTCGCCGCGAGCCTGTGTGCCGCCTATGATGTTAGTGTCTATGTACTGAACTCTGTGTACTGAACTCTATGCATGACCCCTTTAGTAAGTTATGCCGACTAATATGTAGTAGCTATCGTGGTCCTCTCGTTATGCATGTGTCATCATGAATGATTCTTGTCTTTGCAAATATTTCACAATGCTGAACTACCCCTGTTATATATTAGCAGGATGGTTAGACCAGGTGGTCGTGGTCGTGGTGGCGATGCCCCACCACCACCTGAGTACATGGCTGGTATGATCCAACAGTTTGAACTGAACCGCCAATTCATGGAAAATATGATGGCTCAGTTTCCTCGCCCCAATATGAACCAGCAGCAAGCCCAAGTGACTCTTCAAGATTTCATACGCCTCAACCCAACCATCTACCGCAGCTCAACTCAGCCTCTGGATGCTGATGACTGGCTCCGTGACATCACCTATGAGATGGAGTCTGCTGATGTAGCCCCTGCCAGCTATGTCACTTTTGCTTCCTTCTTCTTGAAGGGACCCGCAGCTCAATGGTGGGACAGCCACAGGCGTACTCTGCCAGCTGGAACAATCATCACATGGCCAGACTTCCAAGCAGCTTTCCGTGCCCGCTTCATTCCTCAGGGAGTCATGGACCGGAAGAAGCGAGAGTTCCGCAACCTCACCCAAGGCAACAAAACTGTTGAAGCTTATCAGCGGGAGTTTCTGGACTTGTCTCGCTATGCTGAAGAGGACATTGCAACTGATGCACGCAGACAGGAGAAGTTCCATGATGGCCTTCAAGCTGACATCAAGCTCGCACTTCTAGTGCATGACTTTGCTGATTTCGCCACCTTGGTGAATAAGGCCATCAATGTCGAGACTGGTCTGCAGGAATACCAGAGCTCTCACAGGCGCAACCGTGACACGGGCTCATCTTCGGGCTCGCCCGCACAGAAGCGTAAGATATGGATCCCGAACAGCATGTACCGTCCAAATGCATCTGCCCCAAGGCAGACCTATGCTGCACCTCGTCGGCCTCCACCACCATCTAGGCAGTCAAGACTTCCAGCTCCACCATCCCAAGCTCCTGTTCCCACTCCGAATAATGGCTTGTGCTTCAGGTGTGGTCAACTAGGACACCGTGCTAGAGAATGCAACCAGAACCAGAATCAACTGGCCCTTCCAGCAACTGGCCGTGGTAACAATCAGCCTCGCAACAACAATGCTAAGTCTTATGGTCGGGCTCATGCCAACCACGTTGATCTCAACAAAGCTCAAGACCAGCCTGCTACTGTGATGGGTACACTCCTCGTAAATTCAGTACCAGCATCCGTTTTATTTGATACAGGTGCATCGCATTCATTCATGTCAGAAGATTTTGCATACAAGCATGACGTTAAATGTGAGGAGATGAACACTTCGGTACTGGTCAAAACCCCCGTGGGACAGTGTCAAACCTCCTTGGTTGGCATCGATGTCCCCGTGGAAATCGAAGGGCTGGAATTCTATGCCTCTCCCATTATCCTGAAGTCGTCTAACATCGATCTCATTTTGGGTATGGATTAGTTGAAAACGCATACTGCTTCTATAGTTTGCGCCACTAAAACCGTCCATCTGCTACACCCTTCAGATGAAATAGTTGCTTACCAAGCTCATCCGGTGCAAAATGCCGAGGCAAGGCTCTATGCATTGAATGCATTGAACGCTGCACCACTCGAGGGCATTGAAAACATTCCCGTCGTGCGTGAATTCCTCGACGTCTTTCCTGAAGAACTTCCAGGGATTCCCCCTGCTAGAGCTGTCGAATTCATCATCGACTTGAAACCAGGCACCACTCCTATAGCCAAGCGACCCTACAAAATGCCGCCGCATGAACTCCTTGAGCTTAAGGAGGAAATCGACAAATCTCTTCGCAAAGGATTCATTCGCCCAAGTTGCTCTCCTTGGGGAGCACCTTCTCTCTTTGTCAAGAAGAAGGATGGGACAAACCGGTTAGTTCAAGACTACCGTCCTATAAACCAAGCTACCATCCAGAATAAATACCCCCTTCCTCGGATCAATGATCTGTATGATCAACTGGCGGGTTCGTCAGTGTTCTCTAAGCTCGACTTGAGGTTGGGCTACCACCAGATCCGTGTTCGCGAAGAGGATATCCCAAAGATTGCCTTCGTGACTCGCTATGGTTCATACGAGTACACCGTCATGTCTTTCGGTTTAACCAATGCTCCAGCCACCTTCTCTCGTCTGATGAACTATATATTCATGGATTACCTCGACAAGTTCGTCGTGGTTTATCTGGATGATATCCTAGTATTTTCCAAGAACGAAGAAGAACATGCTGAACATCTTCGACTTGTGCTGGAAAAGCTACGAGAGCATCAACTATATGCCAAGTTCTCCAAATGTGAATTCTGGCTACCCGAAGTAACCTATCTCGGGCATGTCATCTCTAAGGATGGTATTGCCGTCAACCCTGAACGAGTTTAGGCTATTCTTGATTGGACTCCTCCCAAGAACGTTAAGCAAGTCAGAAGTTTTCTCGGTCTCGCCAGCTATTGCCGTCGATTTGTCGAGAACTTCTCTAAGATCGCCAGGCCTCTGACTAACCTGTTGCATAAGGGTGTCAAGTTCCAATGGACAGACAAATGTCAGGAAAGTTTCTAGGCACTCAAAGACAAGTTGACTTCTGCTCCAGTTCTAGCTCCACCTGATACTAAGAAGGACTTCGTCATTTACTGCGACGCTTCCCGTCAAGGATTAGGCTGTGTCCTAATGCAAGACCGCAAAGTGATTGCTTATGCCTCTCGGCAATTGCGCCCTCACGAAGAGAACTACCCAGTTCACGACCTCGAACTTGCTGCTGTCATTCATGCGCTGAAACAGTGGCGACATTACCTTCTCGGTAATCGTTGCGAGATCTTCACTGACCACCAAAGTCTGAAGTATCTGTTTACTCGGCCAGATCTGAACCTCCATCAACAGAGATGGATGGAGCTTGTTGCAGACTTTGACTTGGGTATTTCCTATACGCCAGGCAAGGCTAATGTAATGGCTGATGCCTTGAGCCGCAAGTCTTACTGCAACCACCTCCAGGTTCATAAAGTTCAGCCCTCACTTGTTGAAGAATTCAGGAAGCTGAACCTCCATATTGTTCCTCCGGGTGCACTCGCTCCCCCTCCTAAGGAGTTTGGCAAGGTGAACCTCCACGTTGTTACCCAGGGTTCCCTCAATACCCTAGTTGCTAAACCAGATCTCGAGGACAGCATCAAAAGGCTACAGAAGTATGACTCTGAAGCCCACAAGATTAAGCGCTACCTCGTAGAAGGAAAGCCCTCATTCTTCACCATTGCTGAAGATGGCACCCTATACTTCAAGGGCCGCCTAGTGGTGCCATGTGCAGAGAAAAACCTGGATATGACACAGGAAGTTATGAAAGAAGCTCATGATACGCCTCTATGTATCCATCCTGGTAGTACAAAGATGTACCAAGACATCCGTCAGAGATTCTGGTGGTCTAATATGAAGCAAGACATTGCTCGTTATGTTGCTGAATGTGACGTTTGCCGTCGTATCAAAGCAGAACATCAAAGGCCTGCTGGAACTCTGCAACCTATCTCTATTCCTGAATGGAAATGGGACCATGTTGAGATGGACTTCGTCACTGGATTTCCCAAATCACAGAAAGGTAATGATGCTATTCTTGTCGTCATTGACCGGCTTTCCAAAGTTGCACATTTTCTGGCAGTCAAAGAAACGATCACTGCTAGCCAGTTGGCAACGCTCTATATGTCCAGGATTGTTTCACTCCACAGTATTCCATTGGTTATCAGCTCAGACCGTGGCAGCTTATTCACTTCAAGATTCTGGGCAAGTTTCCGAGAAGCTATGGGAACTCATCTGTCATTCAGTACTGCATTTCATCCTCAATAGCAAGGGCAAGTTGAATGCGTCAATCAAGTTCTCGAAGACATGCTTCGAGCTTGCGTTATTTCCTTCGGCAAGAAATGGGAGGAATCTCTCCCGTATGCTGAGTTCTCTTATAATAATAGCTATCAAGCTAGTCTGAAGACGGCCCCCTTCGAAGTGTTATATGGACGAAAGTGCCGGACCCCTCTGAACTGGTCAGAAACTGGGGAACGTCCACTCTTCGGTCCGGATATTATCCAAGATGCCGAAGAACAAGTCCGCATTATTCGCGAGAATCTGAAGACTGCTCAGTCACGTCAGAAGAGTCAGTATGACCGTCATCATAAAGACATGGTCTATCAACCTGGCGAAAAGGCTTATCTTCGAGTCACACCTATGAAGGGTGCTCACCGCTTCGGGATCAAGGGCAAGCTAGCTCCTCGCTATATTGGCCCATTCACTATTCTCGAAAGGCGTGGAAAAGTGGCATACCAACTGGAGCTACCGCCGAACCTTTCTCAGGTTCACGATGTGTTCCATGTGTCACAGCTCCGCCGTTGCTTCAAGGACCCAATCCGAGTTGTGGATCATGAAGTGCTCGAATTGCAGCAAGACCTCTCCTATAAGGAGCATCCGGTCCGCATTCTCGACCAAGCTGAACGCCGCACACGTCAGAAGGCGATCAAGTTTCTCAAAGTCCAGTGGTCGCACCATTCTGAAGATGAGGCCACTTGGGAACGAGAGGATCGTCTGCGCGAAGAATACCCCGCACTGTTTCCTTCTACCTCCTAAATCTCGGGACGAGATTTCTTGTAGTGGAGGAGATTTGTAACACCCCGAGAATCATGCTACATTAACTCTCTGTGATTAAGCTAATCATGTTGCTAAACAGGGCTTGATCACATTTGCATCACATTTCTTTTCAAACTCCTAATTCAAACTTCAATTAAAATTAAAGTGGAAAATAAAAGTTTTCAAAAATTTAAACAAAAATGTTCGGTGGTTGCCAAATAATACACTGGTAATTATTGTGGAGAAAACTCCTTTTTAGAAAATGCCTAAGTATTTTAATATGGATTAAAAGGTGAAAGAAAATAAATAAAAGAAAATGCAAAACAAAACAGAAAACAAAAAAAAACAAAAGCCCCCCCACTGGACCTGGCCCAACTGGGCCAACCCCAGGCCCAGCCGGCCAGCACCATCCCCCCCCCCCGGCCGAAAGGCCCAGCTCCACCCCGGCCCACCTCTCTCCCCTTATCCACTCCCCAGGCCCCCCCCACCGACACCTCCCCCACTCACCCCCCCAAAATATCTCCTCCTCCTCCCTCCCCCCGATCCAGAACGGGATCGAGAGGAGGCCACCGTCGCCGACCGCCCCGCCGGCCTCGCCCTCGCCTCGCCGGAGCGCTGCCTCGCCGGCCTGCACCCCAACACCGCATCGCCGTCGTCTCCGTCTCCTCCCCGCGCACCGCTGCCACCTCCCTACGGCCCCAGTGAGCCGCACCTTCCTCCCCCCTTTCTCCTCTGCCCCCGCGCGCACCCCGCCGCAGCCGCCAGCCCCGTGCTCCACCGCCGCACGCGCGTACGCGCATCGCCCCCCAGCGCCCGTCTGCTTCCGCCTCGCCACGCCCTGTGCGTGCCGCCCGCCCGTGCTGCGCCCCTATTCGCGGTGCGCACCCGTGCCCCGAACCGCACGCCCGTCGACCGGCCTCCGTCGCCCGCCCCCTCTCCTCTCGGTCACCGCCGCCCCGCTCGCGCTCCGCCGCGCCCAGACGCGCTCGCCCGCGCGCCCGCGTCGACCTCGCGCCGCGCGCCCCCCCTTTCCCCCGTGCGCCCCGCGCCCGAGCTCCGGACGGGCTCGCGTCCGCCGCGCTCCTCGTCGAAGCCCCGCGTCCCCTGGCCGTGGCCGCCGGCGCCGGCGTGCGCCGTGCGCGCCCCGCGCCCCGCCCCATTGCCCGTTCGGGCCGTGCCCACGCCCCGCGCCCGTAGCCGCAGTGCCCCCTAGGCCACTGCCTAGTGGGCCTCGCCCCTCTGGGCCACTGCCAGGTGGGCCTCGCCCCACCTGAGCAACTGGCCACTGGGCCCGACCCCCTGGCCCAATGACAAACGGGCCCCAGCGCCCCAGAACGTTTACAAAAAAAAAATTAATAATAAAAAATAATAATAAAAAATAATAAATAAAATAAATAATAAATAAAATAATAAATAAAATAAATTAATAATAATAATAATAATAAATTAATTAATAAAAATTAATAAATAAAGAAAATAAAAATAAAAATAATTTTAATTAATTAATTAATTAACTAACTAAATTAATTAAGTTAATAATCCTGTTTAATTTAATTAAATAATAATTATTTAATTAAACACTAATTAACCTAAACAGTGAATGACAGGTGGGTCCCACTGGACCCACATGTCAGTTGACTTAGTCAACCCCTGTTGACTGCTGATGTCAGCATGACATCATGCTGATGTCATAAATCCAAATTTCGAATTAAATTAAATAATTAATTAAATTCCAGAAATTAATAAAATCTTTAGAAAATCATATCTTTTAATCCGTAACTCGGATTAAAATGTTTTCAACATGAAAGTTGCTCAGAACGACGAGACGAATCCGAATACGCAGTCCGTTCGTCCACCACACCTCCCTAACCAATCGAACTAGTAACTTTCCCCCTCCGGTCCGTCTGTCCGAAAAAGCGAAACATCGGGAATACTTTCCCGGATGTTCCCCCCTTCGCCTGTACCACCTACTGTCGCGTTAGGACACACCTCGCACTGTTCATTGTCATGTCACGCATCGTCATGCTTATGATTGCATTGTATTTACTGTTTCTTCCCCCCTCTTCTCTCTGGTAGACAACGAGACCAACACTGCTGCTGCCCAGTTCGACTACGGAGTTGACGACCCCTCCTACTTGCCAGAGCAACCAGGCAAGCCCCCCCTTGATCACCAGATATCGCCTATTCTTCTCTATACTGCTTGCATTAGAGTAGTGTAGCATGTTACGGCTTTTCGATATCCTATCCTGATGCATAGCCTATCCTTGCTACTATTGTTGATACCTTTACCTGCAATCCTACATGCTTAGTATAGGATGCTAGTTTTCCATTAGTGGCCCTACATTCTTGTCCGTCTGCTGTGCTATACTATCGGGCCGTGATCACCTGGGCGGTGATCACGGGTATATACTTATATACTATATACATGACACATGTGATGACTAAAGTCGGGTCGGCTCGTAGGAGTACCCGCAAGTGGATCTTTGTGGCGGAGCGACAGGGCAGGTTGAGACCGCCTAGGTGAGAGGTGGGCCTGGCCCTGGTCGGCGTTCGCGGATACTTAACACGCTTAACGAGATCTTGGTATTTGATCTAAGTCTGGCCATTTGGTCTATACGCACTAGCCATCTACGCGGGAGTAGTTATGGGTATCCCGGCGTCGTGGTATCAGCCGAAGCCTTCTTGACGTCAGCGACTGAGTGGCACGCGCCGGATTGGACTGGAATGCCACTAGGCTAGGTCTGCTTCCGGCCGCGTACGCAACGTGCAGGTGTGCATAGGGCGATGGGCCCAGACCCCTGCGCGCATAGGGTTAGACCGGCGTGCTGACCGCTCTGTTGTGCTTAGGTGGGGCTGCGACGCGTTGATCTTACGAGGCCGGGCATGACCCAGAAAAGTGTGTCCGACCAAATGGGATCGAGCGTGTTGGGTTATGTGGTGCACCCCTGCAGGGAAGTTTATCTATTCGAATAGCCGTGTCCCTCGGTAAAAGGACGACCCGGAGTTGTACCTTGACCTTATGACAACTAGAACTGGATACTGAATAAAATACACCCTTCCAAGTGCCAGATACAACCCGGTGATCGCTCTCTAACAGGGCGACGAGGAGGGGATCGCCGGGTAGGATTATGCTATGCGATACTACTTGGAGGACTTCAATCTACTCTCTTCTACATGCTGCAAGATGGAGATGGCCAGAAGCGTAGTCTTCGACAGGACTAGCTATCCCCCTTTTATTCTGGCATTCTGCATTTCAGTCCACTGATATGCCCCTTTACATATATACCCATGCATATATATTGTAGCTCCTTGCTTGCGAGTACTTTGGATGAGTACTCACGGTTGCTTCTTTCCCTCTTTTCCCCCTTTTCTTTTCTATCTGGTTGTCACAACCAGATGCTGGAGTCCAGGAGCCAGACGCCACCGTCGACGACGACACCTACGACACTGGAGGTGCCTACTACTACGTGCAGCCCGCTGACGACGACCAGGAGTAGTTAGGAGGATCCCAGGCAGGAGGCCTGCGCCTCGTTCGATCTGTATCCTAGTTTGTGCTAGCCTTCTTAAGGCAAACTTGTTTAACTTATGTCTGTACTCAGATATTGTTGCTTCCGCTGACTCGTCTGTGATCGAGCACTTGTATTCGAGCCCTCGAGGCCCCTGGCTTTTATTATGATGCTTGTATGACTTATTTATGTTTTAGAGTTGTGTTGTGATATCTTCCCGTGAGTCCCTGATCTTGGTCGTACACATTTGCCTGCATGATTAGTGTACGGTCATATCGGGGGCGTCACAACATCCATATATGATTCTTCAAGTTGCTTGATGAGAAACTTGGAAGTTATAGCTTCCATTTGGTTGTCAAGATCATTAAGCTGGGCAGTGAGCTTATTGATCTCAACGGAATCTTCTCTCATTTCTCGAACAGGATCAGAGGCTTGAGTAATGACTTCACTGGGGATCGGCAAAGATGCCACTTCACCATCGAACAGGTTTTCCACAAATCTGTCAAGCTGCTCCATAATGAATAGTTGATTGAAATAATGAGGAGCATTGGAGTGGTCATCAGTCCGTGCAGCAGGAGCAGTTTGCACTGGGTTTTGCTCGGTTGGAGGCATAGTAGCCAATGGCTGTGTCAACATCGGAGCAAATTGAGCAGCCTTTTCTTTCACAACATCAGCTCGTGGAGCACTTTGCTCGGCAGAAGGTGCTGTGATTTTCTTCACCTTTGGCTTTCGAATTTTCTCTCCTGGCTGAGCTGTGCTTACTAGGGCATCAAAAACCAAATCTTGCATGCTAATCGCCTCAGGATGAGGGGTTGTATCCACATGGTCTACCATAGTGACAGTGGTACGAGGTGTTTTTCTCTTCATGTCGGTCTTCTTTGGTGGCGCTATTGGGACGACACAAGCTCGAAGGTCACGCAGTATGGTGGAAGTAGTGATGTTCACTTGTTCGGAGAGAGTTGCGTCAACTTCTTCCCTTGTGATTGGAGGATCATCTTGATTGGAGGAATCACTTTCATCATTTCTGTCAACTGGTTTAGCTGGACTTTTCTTCGGTGCGCTATTTTTCTTCAAAGTAGCAAAGTTGGGATCATGTTTGTGCTTTGAACGCCCTTCTGATTTTCCTTCCGCCTTTTTCTTTTCGATATCAGATTTCATAATATGACGATTTTCTTCTTCTAGAGCTCTTTCTTTTTCTGCCTTCTTGGCTCTCTTTTCAGCATTCTTCAGGCACTTAGCCATTTCATCGGGATAGGAGTCGGGTGTCTTAAGAGATGACTCGTGAGAATCTAGTGGTGGCAGAGGTCTCTCCTAGGGATCACATGCTCGGACAAGGATAATTTCACGGCAGTCGCCCCATGGAGGATGGAAGGCAAAGTTCTTCACATACCGAGGATGAATCATTTCATAGTTAAACCACATGCGTACCCAGTGATGCCGAATCTTTTGCAGACGCCTTCTTTTCTATATGGTTGTTTCTCCCGGAACAGTGTTGTAGTTATCATGAGAGATATAATGACCTGAATTTTTGAATGGTTGTCTACCACCTTTCTTTTTCTTCAGAGCATCTTCTTCCTGCTCATCTGCATTTTGTTTGGATCTCTTTGTTTTGCTGGTAGATGGGCCTACCATTGGGCCCTTGGCATTTGGATCCTTTGACTCATCCACTGTGCCCAGAAATGCCACTTCATCATCGACCATGCTCATTGGTTGAGCAGAATCTTCAACAGATTGCATATTCCTGTGAATAAGAATAGATTCGAGGGAAAATGGGGATAGGGTTACAAATGCTCACAGCGAGGATTTTTCCGAATGAAATCGTTTTGAAGAAGAAATAGATGCAGACTTTGAGAAATGTTTTGAATGAAGGAAACCTCTCGATGAGAAAATATTTTGTGCATTATGGTGTGAGCTAACATGATCGCGAATGAAATGGTGTCTGATGGCAATATGCTTCGTGCGAGAATGCTGCACAGGATTATGTGCAATTTTGATGGCACTCTCATTTTCACAATATAGAGGGATATACTTGACCTTGATGCCATAATCCGTCAAAGTTTGCTTCATCCACAATAACTATGTGCAACAAGCGCCGACATCAATATATTCGGCCTCAACCGTAGAAAGAGATACACAATTCTGCTTCCTTGATGACCAACAAACCAATGATCTACCGAGGAAATGGGATGTCCCCAAAGTAGATTTCCTGTCAACCAAGTCACCAACCCAATCTGAGAATATCCAATGAGATCAGACTGTGCTCTCGAAGGATACCATAAACCTAAGGTGGGTGTGTGAGCCAAATATCTCAGAATGTGCTTGACTGCTTGGTGATGCGATTCTTTTGGTGCAGCTTGATAGTGGGCACACATGCAATCATTCAAAATAATGTCAGGTCGGGATGCACAAAGGTAAAGAATAGAACCAATCATCGAACGATGGGCTTTCTGATCGTAATCCTTACCATACACATTTGCATCCAGCTTACCATTCGTGGGCATAGGAGTTTTGTAGCCCTTCATTTTGGAATCTTGCATTTTTGAACTTCTTCAGGCATTCTTCCAGATATTTCTCCTAAGATATGAAAAATCAATTTGCATGTTGACGAATTTGCAGTCCGAGAAACAACTTGAGTTCACCCATGATAGACATTTGATATTTATCGGACATCATTTTCCCGAACTCAAAGCTTCAAGCATTAGAAGTACAACCGAAGATAATACCATCCACATAGATTTGGCATACGAATAGGTCATTATCAACAGCACGAGTGAAAAGTGTGGGATCAGTGGATCCTAGCTTGAACCCTTTGTCGAGCAAAAACTTCTTCAACGTGTCATACCAAGCTCGAGGGGCTTGCTTCAGCCCATATAAAGATTTCTTCAACCTGGAAACTTTGTTAGGAAACTCAGGATGTTCAAAGCTAGGTGGCTGTCTAACATAAACTTCCTCATCACTTTCACGATTGAAGAAAGCACTTTTCACATCCATTTGATACAACAAGATATCATTGTAATTTGCATAAGCGAGAAGAATACGAATTGCCTCAAGGCGTGCAAACAGGAGCATATGTTTCACCAAAATCAATACCTTCTACATGTGTGTACCCTTGAGAAACAAGACGTGCTTTGTTTCTCACCACAATGCCATTTTCATCTTGCTTATTGCGGAAAATCCATTTTGTGCTAATGATATTGTGCTTCTTAGGATTCGGTTTGTCAACCAATTCCCACACATCGTTTAGTTCGAATTGCACCAATCTGGATCATTCATGGCTTCATCATAGTTGGTAGGTTCTGCCAGCGAAACAAACGAGAAACTACCACAGTAGTTAGCCAAACGAGTGTTTGACACGAGAAAAATCTTATCATGCGTCTCCTTGAGAAAGGGAAGAGGGAGTTTGATTTCTCTCATGCGTCGGGGAAAAAATGCGTGCGGGCGTGCCTATGTACCGTGGTACACAAAGAAAAAGGGGTATGTGTCACAGCCCTAGCTCAGCCACTGTTATCTTTGCTTGATCATCATGTCATCATGTTTAAAATTCAAATGAATTTGAAATGGGGATGTTGAAACCCTAGCACCAAATGAATTCAACTAGGTTCAAATAAAAATAACTTCAATGAACTTGAAATGCCCTTCAAAAATGTTCATCATTCTTGCATTGGTTTAGAGGCTGTGCCAAAAACGGTTCACATTTTTCTAGGACAACTTGGGTCATTGAATTAAATAATAAGTTAATTGCATTTGGGCATTTAAATGCTATAAACTATTTTAAATGCCCAAATAATTCTGAATTTAAGTGAGGGTTGTTGGAAATAATCCAAACCGAGCCCACAAGTATTTTCAGGTTTTTGGAAATGCTTTAGCAATTTATTTAAAGCTAACACAAATACAGAAAATAGAAACCAGAAACTAAAATAAAAGAGAGAGAGAGAGAGAGAGAGAGAGAGAGAGAGAAAGGCCAGAGGCCACTTACCTGGCTGGGCCGGCCCACGTGGCCCGTGCCAGTCACCACCCACCTTTGCCAGTAGGCAGAGGAGGGACACCGCGACGCCGGCGAGCTCGCCACGCCACCTCCCTGCCTGCCTGCCCTCGCCCCGCCAGCGCAGCGCCTCGAAGGGCCTCCTCGGCGTCGCCCCGAGCCCCTAGACACCTCACTTTCCCCCCGCCCTCTCTCTCGCCCTCTTTTCGCCATGGCCTATGCAGCCGCGCTCGCGCCGTCGTGAATTCACACCCACCGCCGCCTCCTCATCGCCTGCCTTGTCCACGAGATCCGCAGTGTTCCGCGTCATCGAGCAGGCTGAGCCCCGAGCGCTCACACGCCTTGCACCGCCTCCACTGAGCCATCTTGGACCTCTCGCCGCCGGAGATCCCCCTCGACGCCCTGACTGCTTCGGTTCCTCCCCGACCTCGCCGTCAACACCGCCGTGACTGCTGTGAGCCCCTGCCTCTCTTCCCCCTCTCCGTCCGCTCTGCCGTGCACCACAGCGACCGCACCGAGTTCGCCCGCACGCGCCGCTGCCGCCGCACGTTGCCATCGTGGCCACAGCCACGCTGGCTTGAAATCAAGCGTGCCACCGTGTTCGCCGCATCCGCTGCAGCCCGTAGCACCGCTCCACTCCCCTTGACGTCCCTCCTAGCGTCGAGTCTGAGCTCGTCCGAGCTCCGGCAGCCAGCAAACTTGTCGTCGGCGTCGTTTCCGGCGACCCCGAGCTCAACCACTACCACCACTGGATGCGGCTCGTCCCCAACTTCACATAGATGGCCTCCGCCATCCTTTTGGTCGCCGGAGCGCGAAGCCCGCGCCCCTCCGCCGCGCCTGCTGCCGGCGGCGGCTAAATGCCGGTGGTTAGCCCCGGTTTGACCAGGGGTTTGACCTCCCCTGGGTCTATGATAGGTGGGGCCCAGCCCTGCTAACTAACCTAGGTTAGGGCTAACTAAATTTAGTTAGTTTAATTAACCACCGACACGCGGGACCCACTGGTTAGTTTGACCTGGACCGGCCCCGTTGATCTGGTGACGTCACAGTGACGCAATGCTGACGCAATAATGAATTTTCTGGATTTAAATTTATTCAGAAAATTCCAGAAATTGCTACAAACTTCAAAAAATCATAGAAATTAATCTATAGCTCAGAATGCAAAGTTTTATATAGGAAAAATGATCAGAAAAATCCAAGCTATCCATCTGTACTGGTTTCATGCATGTTAGAGCAACCTAAGCTTGCTGTTTAGATGAAACATGATAATGCACTTATATGAGTTCATAATTTAGGCTTGTATTTGAATCTTTGATTCAAATAAGCTCAAACCACCCTGGTTTTAGTTGCATTAGCCCAACACACTCATTTTTCCATGTCATTTGCATGCATCATAGTGTTGCATATTGCCATGTATTGATTGTGTTACCGGTGTGATCTCCGTGGTAGGTTCTGCTCCCGAGGATATTCACGAGTATCCAGTTGAAGGGCAGTACCCCTCGACCACTCTGTCAGGCAAGCAACCCCCCCCCCCATTTGATCATATTGATACAATCCCATCTTCTTTCTCATGCTCTCATTTACTACATTTAAGAGAACAACATTTCAAACTGCTGTGTGCTGCGGTAGTTGAACCCATTTCCTCTGCATGACCTGTCTTTGCCACAATAACTAGATGAAACCCACTAGCATGTGTAGGAGTTGATTGATCCATGTTTGTGTTTCCTACCATGCTATGCCTGCTATGCTTAGAGTCGTGTCAGGTCTGGTTCATCTGGGTGATGGGCTAGAGTGAAATGATCATGTCGGTAATGAGAGTGAGGTGTTGAACACGATTTGGTAAAGGTATCGATGAGAGGCCATGTAGGAGTACATGGCGGGTTGTTTCATTGGAACCGTCCTTAAGCACCGAGATCTGTATGTGTGATTTAAGAATCAGCTACTACCATGCATTGGGATCCTTAATTGACCCTCTCGGCTTCTTAACCACCCTCGTCCTCTGTCCAGGACTTGCAAGTAGTTTCTCGTGTTTGTAGTATACTGGAGGCCGTGCGCAGCGCTGACCCTCAGTGTGGGCTGTGCTGCGGTAGGTACGTGGCCGGGTATGCCGGGCACCCGTTTGGTGTCTCGGAACCCTGTACACATCGTTCGGGGCCGTATGTGGAAACCTCGGCCGGACTCCCTGCGGATGGAACCTGAATTGGCGATAAACCTGGACTAGATACTTAAGTGTTTAGGCAGGCCGTGGCCGACACCCTCGTTGGGCTTCCGCTTGAAGGTTGCCGAGTACATGTCGTGTAAACGGCGATAAGTGGTGGAAGTGTGTGTGAAGAAGTACACCCCTGCAGGGTTAACATCATCCATTCGAATAGCCGCGTCCGCGTTAAAGGACTACTTGGTTGCCTATACAGTTCATAGAAAAGTAAATGGAAACTACTAAAAGCCTCAAGACAAGTGTGAGTGTCGTGGATGGCCCTTCCGTAGGATGACGGAAGAGGATCCGCGGTAGTGTATTGTTGCGGTGAGTAGTGGACTCTTGTGTGCAAAACATTTACAAGTTGTTGTCTCGCAGGATAGTTTAGCCAAGAGTCAAAGCTGGCTTGCTGCAATAAACTCCACTATCCCTTTGTCGATAATGTGCATGTATGTAGGATCTAATGTAAGTCTTGATGAGTACCTTTGTACTCATGTTTGCTTAATAAAATGTTGCAGATTAGAACACCGCCCCCTCCGATGGGTTCTATGTAGATATCGACGTTGATGAGTGACTTGTCACCCAGGTGGTGATCCTGTGCCGTGAAGGGCCTTTGTAGATAGACAGGCTTCGTCAAGCCTTCTTTCTTTCTAGTAGTTTGTACTCAGACAAGTTTTCTTCCGCATGTGCTTGTATGTTTGTATGACTTGAGTGTTGGGTCGTGTGACCCCTACCTGTATAAACATGTTATGTATGGCTCTCCGGAGCCTTTTATATAAAGTACTTGAGTTGTAGAGTTTTGTTGTGATGCCATGTTGTATTTCCACATATCAAGCATATTGTGTGTATGATTGAAATGCTTGGTATGTGTGGGATCCGACAACCTAGTTGTCTATCTTTCGTAGCCTCTCTTATGGGGAAATGTAGTCTAGTGCTTCCACTGAGCCATGGTAGTCTGCTACAGCCCGGTTTCCCGGAGTCCTGCTAGCCCAGTTGCTACTGCTCCGGAACACTTAGACTGGCCGGCATGTGTCCTTCTTCGATCTTGTGTCTTTCCCTTCGGGGAAATGTCACACGGTGTCTTTCGGAGTCCTGTTAGCCTGCTACAGCCTGGATTCCCGGAGTCATGCTAGCCCAGTTGCTATAGCTGGAATTCACTCGCTGATGACCGACACGTTCGTTGTTGGGTCATGTATGCCTGTCCCTGTAAGTTAGTGCCACTTTGGGTTGACGACTAGTCATGTCGGCCCGGGTTCTCTGTCATAAGGATGCTAGCGACACTATCATATACGTGAGCCAAAAGGCACAAACGGTCTCGGGCCAGGTAAGGTGGCACCCGTTGGAATACCTTGCGTGAGGCCGCAAAGTGATATGATGTGTTACATGCTAGATCGATGTGGCTTAGGATCGGGGTCCTGACAGCGTTGGCATCAGAGCCGGACTGCCTGTAGGTTCATCAAGACAAACTGGTCGATGTCAAGTCTGGAAATGCTTTAGTTATATGTAGGGGAATTGATTGTGGGAGGGAACCTACGGCTCTTTTTACTCCTTTACCTCATGACATTCTGATCTGAGTCAGTCCATTCTTTCCACGTGGATTAAGAACTAGGCTTCTCATCTTCTATCAGGATCACATGTTACTAATCCATAGACTTATAGGAGTGTTGGATTCAAGCCTCAGTTCAGTTTCTAGTAGTTCCATGTGTTAACAGTTGGTCTCGGAACCTTGATATTGTGATGTTGAGTGGTTATGCCACCATTTTGCATGATGTCTCAAATCTCTTTGAGCAATTACAGCCGTTATGTTGTCCGAGTCATCACATGTTTCTAAATAGTCTGATGCATTTGCAAATCCATTCTTTCCGTTCTCGATGTTCCTTTGGGCCAGATTAACCACACTAATCGTCGAGTTGAGGTACTTCGTTGCCTCAGCATATATGTTGAAGCCATTATTATGACCCTAGGAATCCTAGAGAACCACCCACTAATCTAGCAATGCTCTATATTCCCAGTGTGATGATTCTGGCCGTCATTCTTGAAAGCATCCCATGATGCCATTTAGTTAGTAGGCATTCTATTCTTGGGTTCTTGAACCCGAGATTCACCCTACTTACTCATGTTGATAGTGTTTGCTAGTTCCTTTAGGATATTAGTAACCTTTGCGATAGTCCTCGAGGTCCGTCGTATTTCCCTCTTCCAAATACCATGAATTAACAACTTATGGCAAAAGTTCCTCGTTGAACCGAAAGATCACAACCAGAGTGCTCTTGATGAGTTCTTGATTCTATGTTGTGACTCTGCCAGTTCTACCTTTCTGCATGGGTTATTCAGAAGAAATATGTTTAACTCGTTCGACATGCTAATCTTTGCATCCACAACTCAGAAAACTATATGTTCCGTTGAGTTGTCCCTCTTCAGTGGTATTCTGACCTCCGTCTATCATTTGATAGTCAAGAGCATGCCATTGCTACCTCTTGACCACTGCGTTGGTTTTCCCTTGAAGGGGAAAGGGTGATGCAGTAAAGCAGCGTGAGTATTTCCCTCAGTTTTTGAGAACCAAGGTATCAATCCAGTAGGAGGCCACGCACGAGTCCCTCGCACCTACACAAACAAATAAAATCCTCGCAACCAACGCAATAAAGGGGTTGTCAATCCCTTCATGGTCACTTACGAAAGTGAGATCTGCTAGATATGATAAGATAATATTTTTGGTATTTTTATGATAAAGATGCAAAGTAAAGAAAGCAAAATAAACGGCGCTAGAAATAGCTTGTTGTTGGGAGATTAATATGATGGAAAATAGACCCGGGGGCCATAGGGTTCACTAGTGGCTTCTCTCGAGAGCATAAGTATTGTGGTGGGTAAACAAATTACTGTTGAGCAACTGACAGAATTGAGCATAGTTATGAGAATATCTAGGTATGATCATGTATATAGGCATCACGTCCGCGACAAGTAGACCGACTCCTGCCTGCATCTACTACTATTACTCCACACATCGACCGCTATCCAGCATGCATCTAGAGTATTAAGTTCAAAAGAACAGACTAACGCTTTAAGTAAGATGCCATGATGTAGAGGGATAAACTGATGCACTATGATATAAACCCCATCTTGTTATCCTCGATGGCAACAATACAATACCTGCCTTGCTGCCCCTACTGTCACTGGGAAAGGACACCGCAAGATTGAACCCAAAGCTAAGCACTTCTCCCATTGCAAGAAAGATCAATCTAGTAGGCCAAACCAAACTGATAATTCGAAGAGACTTGCAAAGATAACCAATCATACATAAAAGAATTCAGAGAAGATTCAAATATTGTTCATAGATAAACTTGATCATAAACCCACAATTCATCGGTCTCAACAAACACACCGCAAAAGAAGATTACATCGAATAGATCTCCACGAGAATCGTGGAGAACCTTGTATTGAGATCCAAAGAGAGAGAAGAAGCCATCTAGCTAATAACTATGGACCCGAAGGTCTGAGGTAAACTACTCACACATCATCCGAGAGGCTATGGTGTTGATGTAGAAGCCCTCCGTGGTCCATGCCCCCTCCGACGGAGCTCCGGAAAAGGCCCCAAGATGGGATCTCACGGGTACAGAAGGTTGCGGCAGTGGAATTAGGTTTTTGGCTCCGTTTCTGGTAGTTTGGGGGTACGTAGGTATATATAGGAGGAAGAAGTACGTCGGTGGAGCAACGTGGGCCCCACGAGGGTGGAGGGCGCGCCCAGGGGGTAGGCGCGCCCCCCTACCTCGTGCCTTCCTAGTAGCTTTCTTGACGTAGGGTCCAAGTCCTCTGGATCACGTTCGTTCCAAAAATCACGTTCCCGAAGGTTTCATTCCGTTTGGACTCCGTTTGATATTCTTTTTTTGCGAAACTCTGAAACAGGCAAAAAAACAACAATTCTGGGCTGGGCCTCCGGTTAATAGGTTAGTCCCAAAATAATATAAAAGTGTATAAATAAGCCCATTAAACATCCAAAACAGAATATAATATAGCATGGAACAATAAAAAATTATAGATACGTTGGAGACGTATCAAGCATCCCCAAGCTTAATTCCTGCTCTTCCTCGAGTAGGTAAATGATAAAAACAGAATTTTTGATGTGGAATGCTACTTGGCATAATTTCAATGTAATTCTCTTAATTGTGGTATGAATATTCAGATCCGAAAGATTCAAGAAAAAAGTTTAATATTGACATAAAAATAATAATACTTCAAGCATACTAACTAAGCAATTATGTCTTCTCAAAATAACATGGCCAAAGAAAGTTATCCCTACAAAATCTTATAGTCTGGCTATGCTCTATCTTCACCACACAAAGTATTTAAATCATGCACAACCCCGATGACAAGCCAAGCAATTGTTTCATACTCTGGATGTTCTCAAACTTTTTCAATCTTCACGCAATACATGAGCGTGAGCCATGGACATACCACTATATGTGGAATAGAATGGTGGTTGTGGAGAAGGCAAAAAGGAGAAGATAGTCTCACATCAACTAGGCGTATCAACGGGCTATGGAGATGCCCATTAATAGATATCAATGTGAGTGAGTAGGGATTGCCATGCAACGGATGCACTAGAGCTATAAGTATATGAAAGCTCAACAAAAGGAACTAAGTGGGTGTGCATCCAACTCGCTTGCTGACGAAGACCTAGGGCATTTTGAAGAAGCCCATCATTGGAATATACAAGCCAAGTTCTATAATGAAAAATTTCCCACTAGTATATGAAAGTGATATATAGGAGACTCTCTATCATGAAGATCATGGTTCTACTTTGAAGCACAAGTGTGATAAAAGGATAGTAACATTGTCCCTTCTCTCTTTTTCTCTCATTTTTTTATTTGGGCCTTTTCTCTTTTTTTATGGCCTCTCTTTTTTTAGTCCGGAGTCTCATCCCGACTTATGGGGGAATCATGGTCTCCATCATCCTTTCCTCACTTGGGACAATGCTAAAAAATGATGATCATCACACTTTTATTTACATACAACTCAACAATTACAACTCAATACTTAGAACAAAATATGACTCTATGTGAATGCCTCCGGTAGTATACCGGGATAATGAATCAAGAGTGACATGTATGAAAGAATTATGAACGGTGGCTTTAGCACAAATACAATGTCAACTACATGATCATGCAAAGCAATATGACAATGATGGAGCGTGTCATAATAAACGGAACGGTGGTAAGTAGCATGGCAATATCTCGGAATGGCTATGGAAATGCCATGATAGGTAGGTATGGTGCTGTTTTGAGGAGGGTATATGGTGGGTGTATGATACCGGCGAAAAGTGCACGGTATCAGAGAGGCTAGCAATGGTGGAAGGAAGAAAGTGCGTATAATCCATGGACTCATCATTAGTCATAAAGAAATCATATACTTATTGCAAAAATCTACAAGTTATCAAAGCAAAGTATTACGTGCATGCTCCTAGGGGGATAGATTGGTAGGAAAAGATCATCGCTCGTCCCCAACCGCCACTCATAAGGAAGACAATCAATAAATAAATCATGCTCCGACTTCATCACATAACGGTTCACCATACGTGCATGCTACGGGAATCACAAACTTTAACACAAGTATTTCTCAAATTCAAAACTACTCAACTAGCATGACTCTAATATCACCATCTTCATATCTCAAAACAATTATCTAGTATCAAACTTCTCATAATATTGAACACACTCATAAGAAAAATGAATTACTAATCTTGAATGCCTATCATAATTAAAGCAAATTACCATGCTGTTTTGTAGGACTCTCAAAATAATCTAAGTGAAGCATGAGAGAACAATAGTTTCTATAAAACAAATCCACCACCGTGCTCTAAAAGATATAAGTGAAGCACTAGAGCAAAAACTATATAACTCAATACATATAAGTGAAGCACATATAGTATTCTAACAATTTCCGAATCATGTGTGTCTCTCTCAAAAGGTGTGTACAGCAAGGATGATTGTGGCAAACTACCAAATAAAGACTCAAATAATACAAGACGCTCCAAGCAAAACACATATCATGTGGTGAATAAAAATATAGCTCCAAGTAAAGTTACCGATGGAAGTAGACGAAAGAGGGGATGCCTTCCGGGGCATCCCCAAGCTTTGGCTTTTAGGTGTCCTTAGATTATCTTGGGGTGCCATGGGCATCCCCAAGCTTAGGCTCTTGCCACTCCTTGTTCCATAATCCATCAAATCTTTTACCCAAAACTTTAAAACTTCACAACACAAAACTTAGCAGAAAATCTCGTGAGCTCCGTTAGCGAAAGAAAACAAAACACCACTTCAAGGTACTGTAATGAATTCATTCTTGATTTATATTGGTGTTAAACCTACTGTATTCCAACTTCTCTATGGTTTATAAACTATTTTACTAGCCATAGATTCATCAAAATAAGCAAACAACACACGAAAAACAGAATCTGTCAAAAATAGAACAGTCTGTAGTACTCTGTAACTAACGCAAACTTCTGGAACTCCAAAAATTCAGCCAGAATAGGACGACCTAGAAAATTTGTTTATTGATCAGAAGCAATTGGAATCAATATTTTATCACGTTCTGGTGATTTTTAACAATTATTTTTGTGAATAGAAAGTTTCTGGAATTTTCAGCAAGATCAAATAACTATCATCCAAGAAGATCCTATTGGTTAAAGTCGGCACAAACACTAATTAAAACATAAAAACACATCTAACCAGAGGCTAGATCAAATATTTATTCATAAACAGAAGCAAAAAGCAAAAAACTAAAAATAAAATTGGGTTGCCTCCCAACAAGCGCTATCGTTTAACGCCCCTAGCTAGGCATAATAGCAAGGATAGATCTAGGTATTGCCATCTTTGGTAGGCAATCCATAAGTGGCTCTCATAATAGATTCATAAGGTAATTTTATTTTCTTTATAGGGAAGTGTTCCGTGCCTTTCCTTAACAGAAATTGGAATCTAATATTCCCTTCCTTCATATCAATAATTGCACCAATCGTTCTAAGGAAAGGTCTACCAAGAATAATAGGACATGAAGGATTGCAATCTATATCAAGAACAATAAAATCTACGGGCACATAATTCCTATTTGCAACAATAAGAACATCATTAATTCTTCCCATAGGTTTCTTAATGGTGGAATCCGCAAGGTGCAACTTTAAAGAACAATCATCAAAATCACGGAAACCTAGCAAATCACACAAAGTCTTTGGGATCATGGAAACACTAGCACCCAAATCACACAAAGCATAGCATTCATGATCTTTAATTTTAATTTTAATAGTAGTTTCCCACTCATCATAAAGTTTTCTAGGGATAGAAACTTCCAACTCAAGTTTTTCTTCATAAGATTGCATCAAAGCATCAACGATATGTTTGGTAAAGGCTTTATTTTGACTATAAGCATGTGGAGAATTTAGCACGGATTGAAACAAGGAAATACAATCTATCAAAGAGCAATTATCATAATTAAAATCCTTGAAATCCAAAATAGTGGGTTCATTAATATCTAGAGTCTTGATCTCTTCAATACCACTTTTACCAATTTTTGCATCAAGATCTAAAAAGTCTGAATTTTTTGAACGCCTTCTAGGTAAAGGTGGATCATATTCAGTCCCATCATTATCAAGATTCATATTGCAAAACAAAGATTTAATAGGGGACACATCAATAACTTTTATATCTTCATCTTTATTTTCATAGAAACTAGAAGAACACGCTTTCACAAAACAATCTTTCTTAGCACGCATCCTAGCGGTTCTTTCTTTGCACTAATCAAGGGAAATTCTCATGGCTTTGAGAGACTCATTGATATCATGCTTAGCTGGAATAGATCTAAGTTTCAAGGAATCAACATCAAGAGAAATTCTATCAACATTCCTAGCCAATTCATCAACTTTAAGCAATTTTTCTTCAAGCAAAGCATTGAAATTCTTTTGCGAATTCATAAACTCCTTAACACTAGTCTCAAATTCAGAAGGCATATTATTAAAATTTCCATAATAATTGTTGTAGGAATTACCATAATTATTAGAGGAGTTACTAGGATACGGCCTAGGATTAAAGTTTCCGCTATACGCGTTGTTACCAAAATTATTCCTACCAACAAAATTCACATCCATAGATTCATTATTATTCTCAATCAAAGTAGACAAAGGCATATCATTAGGATCAGAAGAAACACTCTTATTGGCAAATAATTTCATAAGTTCATCCATCTTTCCACTCAAAACATTAATTTCTTCTATCGCATGCACTTTTTTACTAGTAGATCTTTCGGTGTGCCATTGAGAACAATTAACCATAATATTATCTAGGAGTCTAGTAGCTTCTCCTAAAGTGATTTCCATAAAAGTGCCTCCCACGGCCGAATCGAGAAGATTTCTAGAAGCAAAATTCAATCCGGCATAAAAATTTTGTATAATCATCCACAAATTCAAACCATGTGTAGGGCAATTACGTATCATTAATTTCATCCTCTCCCAAGCTTGTGCAACATGTTCATGATCAAGTTGCTTAAAATTCATAATATCATTTCTAAGAGAGATGATCTTAGCGGGAGGAAAATACTTAGAGATAAAAGCATCTTTGCACTTATTCCAAGAATCAATACTATTTTTAGGCAAAGACGAAAACCAGGCTTTAGCACGATCTCTAAGCGAAAAAGGAAATGGCTTCAATTTTATAATATCATTGTCCACATCTTTCTTCTTTTGCATATCACACAAATCAACGAAGCTATTTAGATGGGTAGCGGCATCTTCACTAGGAAGGCTGGCGAATTGATCTTTCATGACAAGATTCAACAAAGCAGCATTGATTTCACAAGATTCAGTATCGGTAAGAGGAGCAATCGGAGTGCTAAGAAAATCATTGTTGTTGGTATTGGTAAAGTCACACAATTTAGTATTATCTTGAGCCATCGTGATAAGCAAGCAATCCAACACACGAGCAAACAAGAAGCACGCGAAAAAAAAGCGAACGGAAAAGAGAGGGCGAATAAAACGGCAAGGGTGAAGTGCGGGAGAGGAAAAGGAGAGGCAAATGGCAAATAATGTAATGCGGGAGATAAGGGTTTGTGATGGATACTTGGTATGTTGACTTTTGCGTAGACTCCCCGGCAACGGCGCCAGAAATCCTTCTTGCTACCTCTTGAGCACTGCGTTGGTTTTCCCTTGAAGAGGAAAGGGTGATGCAGTAAAGTAGCGTAAGTATTTCCCTCAGTTTTTGAGAACCAAGGTATCAATCCAGTAGGAAGCCACGCACGAGTCCCTCACACCTACACAAACAAATAAAATCCTCGCAACCAACGCAATAAACGGGTTGTCATCCCTTCACGGTCACTTACGAAAGTGAGATCTGATAGATATGATAAGATAATATTTTTGGTATTTTTATGATAAAGATGCAAAGTAAAGAAAGCAAAATAAACGGCGCTAGAAATAGCTTGTTGTTGGGAGATTAATATGATGGAAAATAGACCCGGGGGCCATAGGTTTCACTAGTGGCTTCTCTCGAGAGCATAAGTATTGTGCTGGGTAAACAAATTAATGTTGAGAAATTGACAGAATTGAGCATAGTTATGAGAATATCTAGGTATGATCATGTATATAGGCATCACGTCCGCGACAAGTAGACCGACTCCTGCCTGCATCTACTACTATTACTCCACACACCGACCGCTATCCAGCATGCATCTAGAGTATTAAGTTCAAAAAACAGAGTAATGCTTTAAGTAAGATGACATGATGTAGAGGGATAAACTCATGCAATGATATAAACCCGATCTTGTTATCCTCGACGGCAACAATACAATACGTGCCTTGCTGCTCCTACTGTCACTTGGAAAGGACACCGCAAGATTGAACCCAAAGCTAAGCACTTCTCCCATTGCAAGTAAGATCAATCTAGTAGGCCAAACCAAACTGATAATTCAAATAGACTTGCAAAGATAACCAATCATACATAAAAGAATTCAGAGAAGATTCAAATATTGTTCATAGATAAACTTGATCATAAACCCACAATTCATCGGTCTCAACAAACACACCGCAAAAGAAGATTACATCGAATAGATCTCCATGAGAATCAGGGAGAACTTTGTATTGAGATCCAAAGAGAGAGAAGAAGCCATCTAGCTAATAACTATGGACCCGAAGGTCTGAGGTAAACTACTCACACATCATCGGAGAGGCTATGGTGTTGATGTAGAAGCCCTCCGTGGTCGATGCCCCCTCCGGCGGAGCTCTGGAAAAGGCCCCAAGATGGGATCTCATGGGTACAGAAGGTTGCGGCGGTGGAATTAGGTTTTTGGCTCTGTTTCTGGTAGTTTGGGGGTGCATAGGTATATATAGGAGGAAGAAGTACATCGGTGGTGCAACGTGGGCTCCACTAGGGTGGAGGGCGCGCCCAGGGGGTAGGCGCGCCCCCTACCTCGTGCCTTCCTGGTAGCTTTCTTGACGTAGGGTCCAAGTCCTCTGGATCACGTTCATTCCAAAAATCACGTTCCCGAAGGTTTCATTCCGTTTGGACTCCGTTTGATATTCTTTTTCTGCTAAACTCTGAAATAGGCAAAAAACAGCAATTCTGGGCTGGGCCTCCGGTTAATAGGTTAGTCCCAAAATAATATAAAAGTGTATAAATAAGCCCATTAAACATCCAAAACAGAATATATTATAGCATGGAACAATCAAAAATTATAGATACGTTGGAGACGTATCAGTCATGCATTCATGCTCATCGATACCTCATATTCTTGTGGTCCGTCAAGCCATTCTATTCCGGAATGAAAAAGGAGAAACAAACTCCAGTACCTCATCCCTATCTAGGATTGGGTCAAAGAAGATGTATTCCGCGGACCAAAATGCCAATCCAGCTTTTGTTCTGTTCTACCTTGGAGTATTACCCTCTTTATGTCAAGAATATCATAGGAATTGCACAACCTCTTATGAACTCTTGATATTGTGATACTTCTCACCATTATCATTCATCCCTCGGTCTCCATGTTATTGTAACCGGAATGCCGACAAGTGAACTATGATGTGTGAAATTAATACTCCTAGCAACCCCGTTGCTTGGTAGTTAATGGACGATAAATTCATTCATAGCGTGTTGGTTACTAAACCATCATTCTAAGATTGATCGTGCTACCTAGTCCTTATTTCGGTCGCACTCTTCGATCAATGGGTTAGGATTGTGCTAATCCCTCACTCTTTTGATCATATCGTCTTGCCCTGAAAATCAAAATTGTTCTCGAGCTTAGAGACATATTGGTGGTTCGTGATTTTCTGGATATTTTCACAAAAGTATCACCAGGTCGTCCCCTGATCGATATGTTGAGTTCGTGATCAAGTTGGTTTTCCAATAAACCACTTTTTCTCCAAGAATCTGTGTTGGATACCCCTGAGGTAGTTGGTTAAGCCAAACAACAACTTGGATTGTTGGAAGATAAAAGCTTGTCTGACTTAGTTCTTGTTAAGGGATATCTTTTTGTGTGTGTGTGTGTTGAAGAAAGATGATATCTTCATCGATTGGTCCCCGTGATCAGTTATTGGATCTATTGTCTTGTCCAAACTTTGATTTGAGTGTGGGCTATCCTCAAATCAAATCAGAACCAAAGATGTTCGTAATGTTGTCTTACTCGTGGTTGATCCTTCGGGCATACACCATTACATCCTTTGGTCTGACCAATGCTATCACCGTGTTCACTTAATTGTGGAATTCCATCTATATGGAAGCCTGGATGGTTTGTTGTTGAGCCCATTGACAACATTTTCATCTTGTCCATGATTCATGTTGAATATCTAAGTTAGCGTTGGAAACTTTTGAAAGCATTCTCTTCGTGCTAGCTCATGAAGTTTATGTTTTGATGGAAGAAGTGACTTCCTCTAATTCACGTGCATATGATGCAAGTTGCCGCCGTGAATTTGAGAAAGTTTGTTTCGCTTCCTCTGGAATCATCCCAAGTTAGTCATGCGTACGTGCGAAGTATTCTGTGGTCTGGAGACTTGCAACCTTCATTCTATATGAATCCCTAGCACACCAAGCCACTAATTGATTTGTTCAAGGAAAAGAAGTTCTTAAGTGCTAATCCTTAAGGACCCAAAGGTACATGCGCAGGACTTCGCTTTCTGCAACGATGGTTCCCAATCAGAACTCGGTAGTGTTTTGTTGTAAGACTACCGTGTGGTCATGCTAGTCTGGGACATCGTGTTCACATGTGTGTAGCAGAGCCGTCTCATGTTTTGGAGCTTGCTATCGTAGTTCATTTCCCGAGAATCTAGCAACGTCATCTCGTCGATTTGTGTTGCAAACTTTCTTTCCCAAACATGCAGTCTGGAATATCATGACACCAACCAAATCTGAATCTCACGCAGATATGATGGTTGGGACATTCCCAAGAATTATAATTTTGGTCTTTTGAACCGATAAGTGGATGTCATGGTTAACACACTTATCCGGGAGATCTATTAATGTAGTATCTTGATTCAGCAATTTGGCCATTCTTCCATGAGGAGTTGGTATAACTTAGTCTATAAGTTGCTCCTTATGGGTTCTTGTGCTCCTGAAGTCCGTCCTTCACTTGATGGCCATGTTGAGCTCTCAAGCATGACAGTGGTTGCTAGAACATCAAGGAGAACATTAGAAGCAGAGTGCTAAATGTCTCTCGGTCGATCATCCAGGTTCTGTTCCTTGGCATTGCTAAGGACAAATCTGAGAAAGTGTTGTCTTCCTATGATCTGCATCGTCGATCACTATTCATCATGGTAGTATGATGTGTTGCCAGGATCCTCGACACGGATGTTGGTAAGACCTTGATGAGTAGGGAAATGCTCAAGTTCTTGAGAGCACGCTCAGTCACTGGGTTATATCCTCGGCATCATCTAGAAAGTGCTTCCCATTTGCTGAGTTGTCTTAACTCTAGTTTTCTTTCCAAACTGAGTATGCCACTTCTCCGAACTCCTTCACACGATCGTTTGTGATTTTCCTTAGGCTGGTTTAGAGAGTTTCAATTATCTATGGATCAAAAGTAATTCTTTTTGCCACTTAAGGGAATAATTCTATGAGTCACCTCTGCTAAGGTGCCCCGTTATGGAATCATGGCAATTATTTCCTCGCTATCTTGACACTATGCACCATCTTACTTAAGCGTGGAATGGTTGCCTACCAATTTGAAACCTCGTCATCTGTTTCTTTTCCATCACCCTGATGTGTGCTTTGTGGTTATTATGTCTCATTCCGTGAGTTGATCGTCAGTTGCTTGATCATCGTGAAGATCGATTATTCTAGAGTTTCCCCTTTCTTCTCGTTATCATGTTGGATGGATTTCTCAGAGAAAGACGTCGAGAGAAGGATGATGATCGAATCAACGTTCTTATGAAGTGCAACCTGGATCATGAAGTTTGTGCTAGCTTGTGTCCCCTCTGTCTTCTTACCTCACGTCTTGAATCTCGGGACGAGATTCTTGTTTAGTGGGGGTGAGTTGTCACAGCCCTAGCTCAGCCCCTGTTATCTTTGCTTGATCATCATGTCATCATGTTTCAAATTCAAATGAATTTGAAATGGGGATGTTGAAACCCTAGCACCAAATGAATTCAACTAGGTTCAAATAAAAATAACTTCAATGAACCTGAAATGCCCTTCAAAAATGTTCATCATTCTTGCCTTGGTTTAGAGCCTGTGCCAAAAATGGTTCACATTTATCTAGGACAACTTGGGTCACTGAATTAAATCATAAGTTAATTGCATTTGGGCATTTAAATGCTATAAACTATTTTAAATGCCCAAATAATTCTGAATTTAAGTGAGGGTTGTTGGAAATAATCCAAACCGAGCCCACAAGTATTTTCAGGTTTTTGGAAATGCTTTAGCAATTTATTTAAAGCTAACACAAATACAGAAAATAGAAAACAAAAACTAAAATAAAAAAGAGAGAGAGAAAGGCCAGAGGCCACTTACCTAGCTGGGCCGGCCAACCTGGCCCATGCCAGTCAGCACCCACCTCTGCCGGTAGGCAGAGGAGGGACACCGCGACGCCACCGAGCTCGCCACGCCACCTCCCTGCCTGCCTGCCCTCACCCGCGCCAGCGCAGCGCCTCGAAGGGCCTCCTCGGCGCCGCCCCGAGCCCCTGGACACCTCACTTTCCCCCCTGCTCTCCCTCTCGCCCTCTTTTCGCCATGGCCGACGGAGCCGCGCTCACGCCGTTGTGAAGTCGCAGCCACCGTCGCCTCCTCGTCGCCCTGCTGTGTCCACGAGCTCCGCCGTCGTCCGCTTCATCGAGCAGGCCGAGCCCCGAGCGCTCGCATGCCCTGCACCGCATCCACCGAGCTGTCTTCGACCTCTCGCTGCCGAAGATCCCCCTCGACGCCCTGACCGCTTCATGTCGGTAATGAGAGTGATGTGTTGAACATGATTTGGTAAAGGTATCGATGAGAGGCCATGTAGGAGTACATGGTGGGTTGTTTCATTGGAACCGTCCTTAAGCACCGAGATCTGTATGTGTGATTTAAGAATCAGCTACTACCATGCATTGGGATCCTTAATTGAGACTCTCGGCTTCTTAACCACCCTAGTCCTCTATCCAGGAGTTGCAACTAGTTTTGGGTGTTTGTAGTATACTGGAGGCCGTGCGCAGCGCTGACCCTCGGGGTGGGCTGTGATGCGGTAGGTATGTGGCCGGGTATGCCGGGCGCTCGTTTGGTGTCTCGGTACCCTGTACAGATCGTTCAGGGCCGTATGTGGAAACCTCGGCCGGACTCCCTGCGGATGCAACCTAAATAGGCGATAAACTTGGACTAGAGACTTAAGTGTTTAGGCAGGCCATGGCCGACACCCTCGTTGGGCTTCCGCTTGAAGGTTGCCGAGTACATGTCGTGTAAACGGCGATAAGTGGTGGAAGCGTGTGTGAAGAAGTACACCCCTGCAGGGTTAACATCATCTATTAGAATAGTTGAGTCCGTGGTAAAGGACTACTTGGTTGCCTATACAGTTCATAGACAAGTAAATGGAAGCTACTAAAAGCCTCAAGACAAGTGTGAGTGTCGTGGATGGCCCTTCCGTAGGATGACGCAAGAGGATTCGCGGTAGTGTATTGTTTTGGTGAGTAGTGGACTCGTGTGGGAAAACATTTACAAGTTGCTGTCGCGCAGGATAGTTTAGCCAAGAGTCAAAGCTGGCTTGCTGCAGTAAAGTCAACTATCCCTTTGTTGATAATGTGCATGTATGTAGGATCTGATGTAAGTCTTGCTGAGTACCTTTGTACTCATGTTTGCTTAATAAACTGTTGCAGAGGAGAACACCGCCCCCTCCGATGGGTTCTATGTAGATATCGACGTTGACGAGTGACTTGCCACCCAGGTGGTGATCCTGAACCGTGAAGGGCCTTTGTAGATAGTTGGCTTCGTCAAGACTTCTTTCTTTCTAGTTGTCTGTACTCAGACAAGTTTGCTTCCGCATGTGCTTGTATGTTTGTATGACTTGATTGTTGGGTCGTGTGACCCCTACCTGTATGAATATGTTATGTATGGCTCTCCGGAGCCTTTTAAATAAAGTGCTTGAGTTGTCGAGTTTTTTTGTGATGCCATGTTGTATTTGCACATATTGAGCATATTGTGTGTATGATTGAAATGCTTGGTATGTGTGGGATCCGACAACCTAGTTGTCTATCCTTGGTAGCCTCACTTATGGTGAAATGTAGTCTAGTACTTCCACTGAGCCATGGTAATCTGCTATAGCCCGGTCTACCGGAGTCCTGCTAGCCCAGTTGCTACTGCTCTGGAACACTTAGACTGGCCGGCATGTGTCCTTCTTCGATCTTGTGTCTTTCCCTTCGGGGAAATGTCACACGGTGTCTTTCGGAGTCCTGTTAGCCTGCTACAGCCCGGATTCCCGGAGTCATGCTAGCCCAGTTGCTATAGATGGAATTCACTCGCTGATGACCGACACGTTCGTTGCTGGGTCATGTATGCCTGTCCCTGTAAGTTAGTGCCACTTTGGGTTGACGACTAGTCATGTCGGCCCGGGTTCTCTGTCATATGGATGCTAGCGACACTGTAATATACGTGAGCCAAAAGGCGCAAACGGTCCCGGGCCAGGTAAGGTGGCACCCGTGGGAATACCGTGCGTGAGGCCGCAAAGTGAGATGATGTGTTACATGCTAGATTGATGTGGCTTAGGATCGGAGTCCTGACAGTATGGAAAACATGTATTTCATTAATCTCATCGGATAAACAAAATTTAAAGATCCCATAAAATATGATGCGCTTCGTGGCCTACTAACGCGGCCAGCCTGACTGTGGCGGTGTGTGGTCTCCTGGTTCCCGGGGCCTCAAAAAGCTCCCAGTTAATTACTCCCACGGGTTGCTCCGCAAGATACCTCCGATTAAGCCATGGGGTCGTCTTCGTCGTCTTCACTTCGCAATCTCCTTACATGATGATGATGGTGTTTGTTTAGTGTGGGCGGTGGCAAAACCCGTGTCCTCGTCGATACACGTGCCGCTTAAAACGTGAGTTGGTGCTTGCCATGCTTGCCCTCGCTGTCGCACCTCGTCGGTCTTGACAGCATTGGTGTTGTTGTTGGAGTAGCATGGGTCCTGCTTGGCCTAGAGTTCTTGATGATGTAGCAGCTTCGTCAGGGTGCGCAAGGGGTTCGCCTCGCGGGAGTATTCTTTGGTGGAGACCGGCGTCGGTGTAAAAACCAATGCACGCTCGCATCGGCATGGACGGTGTGGTTGGTGCCTCATCTCGACTACACGCCGAGTTTACAGTGGTCTGCCAAGACAAGGGCGCCACCTCACGGGGCCACAATAAGATGTTGCTGAAGTTGCTCGCCTTCCGGCCATCCCGCCTCACTTGATTGGAGGCCAAGTCTATGGCAGTTCGCTTCATCAGAGGGCACCGCCTATCAAACTATTTGATGGATGATCGTAGTGGTTGCGTCGCCTTGTATCAGTTGGACGCCGTATTGGTTGGTCTGCCAAGACAAGGGCGCCTCCCCACGGGGTTGACAAAAGGTGGCCGCGTCGCCTCGGCCTGGTGCAACACCAAAAGTGGTGACCTGTACGCCGACGACCGATGGACCTGTACACCGGGACCTGTACACCAATGACCTATCCACCGTGATGGACGCTTCGTCTCGGCTGAACATCGTAGTCAGTTGTCTGTCAAGACAAGGATCACGCCAAGACCAATACGTCAGTGACCTTTTCGCCATGGACTTGTCTCGGGCTACATCGTTGTGGGCTCCGGTTCTGCCATGCCGCTTCCTCTGGAACAACGGCCCTGTCCAACGCGATCAGAACGCCATGAACCTGTACACCGAAGAGACCAGTTCGCCATGGACATGTCCCGGGTTACGTCATCACGAGCTCCGGTTCTGCCACGCCGTCTCCTCCGGGACACCAGACCTGTTCAACGGGATCGGAACGCCATGGACCTGTGCACCAGTGACCTATGCGCCATCGGTTTCTCTCGTCGTGACCTGTTCGCCATGGACCTGTGCACTGGAGAGACCTATTCACCCTGGACTTGTCGCGGGCTACGGCGTCACGAGCTCTGGTTCCGCCACGCCATCTCCTCCGGGAAGCAAAACGCCGAACCTGTACAACGCGATCGGAGCGCCATGGACATGTGCCCTGAAGAGACATGTTCACCATGGACTTGTCTCGGCATACATCTAGTGAGCTCCGGTTCCACCATGTCGCCTCCTCCGGAAACCAAGGCGCCAGACCTGTCCACCGCGATTGGGATGCCATAGACCTATGCACCGGAGAGACCTGTTCGCCATGGACTTGTATCGTCATGACCTGTACATCGTGATCTGTTCGCCGAGGACATGTAGTCCAACATGGTAGAGAACCAGAGATAGCGGTTGGGCTACGTTATTGGCAAGCTCCGACTGGCCGTGAGTCATCTCCAACTAGGAGCATGCTGCACGAAGATCAAGGGCTTGTCGTAGACAAGATCTCGTTATGTTGGTGTAGTCTCCTGGTTAGATGAAGTGTCGGTGTCAAAACCGGCGGATCTCGGGTAGGGGATCCCGAACTGTGCGTCTAAGGATCAAAGTTAACAGGAGGCAGGGGACACGATGTTTACCTAGGTTTGGGCCCTCTTGATGGAGGTAATACCCTACTTCCTGCT
The DNA here is from genome assembly GCF_018294505.1 of Triticum aestivum. Taxonomy (NCBI): domain Eukaryota; kingdom Viridiplantae; phylum Streptophyta; class Magnoliopsida; order Poales; family Poaceae; genus Triticum; species Triticum aestivum. The sequence continues at coordinate 263,055,393 of NC_057811.1, forward strand.
TGATTGACTTTGATGAGTATAGGGGTTACAAGAGTTGATCTACCTCGAGATCATAATGGCTAAACCCTAGATGTCTAGCCTGTATGATTATGATTGCCCCTACGGACTAAACCCTCCAGTTTATGTAGACACCGGAGGGGGCTAGGGTTGTACAGAGTCGGTTTACAGAGAAAGGAATCTTCACATCCAAACGCCAAGTGGAGTCCCATCCGGACATGGGGGAACGCCTTCCATCATGTATCTTCATGGCCCATGAGTCCGGACCATGTCACATAGCCCGGACGCCCTAGGACCCCCTAATCCAGGACACCCTCAGTAGCCCCTGAACCAGGCTTCAATGACGATATGTCCGGTGCGCAGATTGTCTTCGGCCTTGCAAGGCGGGTTCCTCCTCCGAACATTTCAAAGTAGTTGATCACCAGAACTATATCCGACTCTGTACAATAGTCACAACCCTGAATCACAAGGGAAAAAATACTTAAGCAAAAATAAGTTATGTCTTCTGGCAACTTTACTGGTGGGACGTTACATCCGGCCACTTTATTATTTCGAATCATTTTTAGGCCTCCTGTTTCGTGTTTCGAGACGCAGCCTCCGGCGACACGTCTTGTCAAAGCAGAGATCATATCCCCTTATTCTGGGAATCTCATCAATACGGTTTTGGGAAACCCAACTGTGCCGTTTGCACGACCCCTTGGGAATAGGCGTGTTTTAAGGCTTGTGGGGGACGCATGATATTCACTGCCTTTATAAGAAGATAAGGATCCACCTCCTTTACCTCACGCCTTCTTCCTCCTCAGCCTATCCATCCTCGAGCTCAAGCACCCAAGTCTCAATCCTTTTCCTCCCCCGCAAACATTCCAGCCATGTCCGGATCTGGAGCGCAGGGCAAATGGATGGCCTCCTCCGTCACGGAGGGGAACATCCATGAGCTCCGGGATGTGGGGTACCTAGCCAAGGAGATCGCCCACTGACTTCCTGCCAAGCAGCAGATCGTCCCCACTCCAGAGCCCAATGAGAGGGTAGTGTTCATCCCCCATTTCTTTCGCAGACTAGGATTTCCCTTTTATCCTTTCGTCCACGGTCTCATGTTTTAGTACAGGATAGATTTCCATGATCTAGTCCCGAATTCCTTCCTCAACAGTTCGGCGTTCATCGTCGTATGCGAGGCAGTAGGGGAGGTTCTATGTCACGAAACCCCGCGACTCCACATGGGCTGGCATCCTGGCTCAACAAGGGCCTGGACAGGGCATCGTCCGATGAGGTGACGATGCTGCAGAGGCGTGTCAAGAGCATGGTAGACAAGAATACCAGCCTTGCCAGCGTGATCCAGGTGATGCTATTTCGCCGGATTCTCCCCTGCCAACACCGGACTTAGTATATGTGGCAGTTCGACCCGGCCGGTCCTTGAACCCTGCAGTGGTTCTTCGGCACGAAGCACGAAGACATGTGGAAGCTGCTTTTCAAGACCCAAAAGGCGTGGCCGAAGACGAAAGACCTCGGCCATGACTGCACTCACGCAGCGACTCCCGTAAGTTTTCTAATAACCTTATTTTGTAAATCCAAGGATCATACTAAGCTTCCCATCCCACCCACAGGGCTGGACGAAGAAGGCAGAACGGATTCACTGTCCGGCTCCGCTACTCCAAGACCCAGCAATTCCTCTGTTGACGAGGATGCTGGTCCCGGCGCCGTATCAGGCGTCGGAAAAGAAGGTCAAGAGGAAGAGCAAGGAGGCCAAGGGTGGCCTCCACCGTAAAGGTGCTTCAGACGTAGTGTCCAAAGACACCGAAACTCTCTCCTCTCCTGACGAAGAGGAAGAGGAAGAGAGCAATCCCCCCCAAGGGGGGGGGAGAAGAAGATGGCAGCTTCCATGGATCTAGATACGCAAGCGTCCAAGAAAGGGAGAACCTCCCTTATGGATGATTCCGAGTTGGACGCCGACGAGTGGCGCCCCAGGCCGAAGCCCCTAGCAGGATTGTAAGTATTCAAAGGTACTGTATATACATCCGCCTTTTTGCCTTGTGGTTGTAACATGCTAAATTGCATGCTGGAGTCTGGTTCATGACCTCCCCCAACGATCCTCATCTCCTGGGAATTCGCTGGGTCCGAACATGATAGAGAGCGAGTCACCCCCGCCAGCCTCCTCCCCCACTGCTATGGATAACATTGAGGTGTTGTCCCGAAGGACCCTTCCGGGACAGGGGAAGGCGCGGGAGGCCTCCTAGAAGGCATCAAAGGGGGATACCCCTATCACCGAGAACATGAGGGAACCGACCCCCATGGAGAGTGGAGACGGGGGCCATGTCCAATTCGGCCCCCAACATAATCTCATTACGGAGACCCACACAGCTCCGGAGTCAGATGAGCAACCTCCTTCAAAAGAAGGGGGCGCGCCCACCCCACCGGCGAGCTCTGTCAATCCAGAGGCGCTGGACACTCTGGTGGGAGCGCTTCAGAGCGCCACCATTGTAGAAGAACATCGTACCCTTATGGGTACGGTGATTGAAAAGGTTCAGTCCACAAAAAGTGGATTGAACGAGGCCTACACTAGCCTTCTAAGAGGCTTTGAGGTATGTCCTTACAATGCCTTTTAGCTGTATAAGAGGAATGCTTGTGTATAGATAGTAGCTCCTGAGACTCTGTTCGGTGTTCGCAAAGACCGAACAGAGGATCTAATAACTCAGGAGATTAACATACATATCTATTTGAACAAACAGGCCATGATGCAGGCGTCAGCTGCCTGTGCCGCCGAAGCGTCCGAGCTAAGGTGTAAGTTAGAGGAAAAGCAAGGTATGTGATACTGAAACACGTCTGAAATGATGTCAACTCTGATTTGTTATCTGAATGAGTTTTATAATTATGCTCATAGCTGACACGTCTGAGGTCGAGACCCTCAAGAGCGCGCTGGCCGAAGGCAAGAAGGAGGCGGGGGAGGAACGAGCCGCCCGCCTGAAACATGAATCAAGGGTGGAGGAAGTCCAGCAAGAGCTCAAGGATGCGATAAACAAATGCGAGTCCTTAGTGCGCAAGATTTCAGATCAAAATTCCGAACTTGCTAAGGCCCTCCAAAGTGCACAGGAGGCCCGGGCCGAAGCCCAACGCGCCTGCCGGCAGATCCAAGAGACCAAGCAGATTCCGGTGGGTAAGGCCTTTAACATGCAGAGAAAATTTGTGAGAAGAAAGTATATCTTACTGACCTGGATTTGGAGTTCTCCAGGAGCGTTTGCGGACCTACCCCACAGTATTGCTGATGCTGCAGAGTTCTTCCGAGCCGAAGAGGGGAGCTCAACAGAAAAGCTGTTTTGCAGTACCTTACGCCGGAGCATCCCGTGCCCCTGAGCAATCAGCTAAAACAGTTGACCGAAGTGCATAGGGTGGCCGGATTGGCCATTAGGGATTTTATAATCCGTCTTTGGCCTGCCGAACCCATGCCCAACAGCTACTTCAGGCTCGTGAAGCGGCTGGTCAGTGCCTGCCGCCGGCTTGATGTCATGAAGCGGTTGGTCTGCATCGAAGGTGCATGGATGTCCTTCGCCCGTGCCAAAGTGCAGTGGGCAAAGATGAACGCCGTCAAGTTTGCCACCGAGGGACCACCCGCGGGCAAAGAGCACTGCACGCCGGAGCGGTATTTTGACAACATCCTCGAAGGATCCCGCATTGTAGAAGGCCAGTGCTCGAAGGACATAATTTTTGAATGAATGTATCCCTGTTGTCCGAGCTTTGTATTATGAAACAAGGCTGATGTATAATGTGTTACTTATTTTACCTCAAATTCATGTTTGACTTTGCTTGCTCATCATGTCATCATGTTTAAATTCAAATGAATTTGAATTGGGGATGTTCAAACCCTAGCATCAAATCGAATTCAAAAAGGTTCAACCTAAAAATATTTTCAATGAACCCAAAATGCCCTTTGAAAATGTTCATGATTTCTGATAAAGGTGAAAACCTCTGCCAAAAATGATGAACATATTTCTAGGTCATTCCTGGATTTTTGAATTAAATCGTAATGTATTTGAATTGGGGCATTTGAATTCTATTAATATTTTAAATGCTCCCAATATTATGGAATCACTTGAGGGCCTCTAGAATAATTCAGTTAGTGCCCATAAATATTTTCAGAATTTAATAAAATGATTTAGTGATAAAACTAAATCTAAACATAGAGGAAATAAATAGAAAACAGAAATAAAAGAGAGAGAGAGAGAGAAAGAGTTTACCTGGCCTTACCTGAAGCCGGCCCAGCTGGCAGCCCAGCAAACAGGCGCTGCCAGTCATCCCCAACCTCCCGCCAGGTGGACTGGAGCGCGTGCAGGCCGCGCGCTGGCACACGTAGGGCCACGTCCCGCTTGCCGCCTTCTCCCCGACGCGCCCAGATGGCGCCACGCACCTCTCTGCCTCACTCTCTCACTCTCCCTCACTCTCACCCCCTTCCCTGGATCTCTCTCTCACGCCTTAGCGCTGCCGTCGCCGCTGCTCGCTGCCCGCGTAGCCACCGTCCCCCTCTCGCCGCAGAGCCGTGTGCAGAAGCTCCGTAGTAGAGCACTTCGTCTCCACACTGAAGGAAACAAGCCGAAGGGCTCTGCTTCGCTGCCATCATCGTCGTCTTCATCATCGGGCGCCGGAGATCGCCACCGACATCCCGTCGTCTCCAAGCCGTCCCCAAGCGCACTGAGATCACCAACGACCTCGCCGTGAGCTCCTCTACCGAACCCCCCTCCCCCCGTGCTTGATAGCTTAGCATAGCGCTCGTTTCCATCGAGGCCTTGACCTCGCCGGCGCGGGACATGCCGCCGTCGTCGTTTTGGCTCGCCTCCGCCCAAACCGAGCACACCACCGTGATCCTGGTGACACGAGGAAGCCGTAGACCCCCTCAGTTGGGCTCCCCGTGCTTCGTGGTTGCATCCCACTTGAGGCCGAACTCCGGTCGCCACCGTTTCGGTCGCCGCCGTTGATTCAGGTCACCGGAGGCGCTGCTGCGTGCATCCCTCAATGCGGCCGAGCAAGGGCTATGCCCTAGTGCCCTCGGCGCGCCAAACCCCCGCGCGTAGCGCATTCCTGAGCGTCCCCGCCGCGTCTGTGTGCTCGCCAGCGTTTAACTCCGGCCGTGCCGACGTGACAGTGTCATTAGCAGCTACTGGCACCACTAATTGAACCCACACCTACTGACACCGGGCCCCACACACTAAACTAACCCCTGGCTAGTTTAGTTTAACAAAAACTAACTCTCGGTTAGTACAGAGCCTATGACATGTGGGTCCCAGCGTAAGGTTTGACCTAGGCTGACGCTATTGACCTGATGACATCACTCTGACGTCAGGCTGATGCAGTAAATATTTTCTGGGATTTAAAAGAAATCAGAAATGATTTATTTATTTTAGAAAATATCCAAAACTTCAAAAATTCATAGAAATTAATCTATAACTCCAAATGAAATAAATTATATATGAAAAACGATCAGAAAAATCCAATCTATCTATCTGTACCATTTTCATGCATGTTTGAGAAAGTTATGCCTGCTGATCAGGTGAAATCAATTAAATGTCATTTGAATATTAACATATGGACTTTGAATTTGAACCCTTGGTTCAAATCAACTTCATTTAAATCACTGCTAGCTGCATTAGCTCAAATCACGGCATGTTGCCATGTCATGAACATTCATCATATTGTTGCATTGCATTGATTGTGTTCCTTCTCTGTTGCCGGAATTTGTCCGCTCTCAGTAGATGTGGTTCCGACGTTGAGATCGATGACACCGATGAAGAAGTATACTATCTTTAGAAGTGCCAGGCAAGCAAAACCCCCTTGTTCATTCTGATACAATCCCACTCTCTCGGTTCTGCTCTCTTTTACTGCATTAGGACAACAACGATTCAACTGTTAAATGTGGCAGTAGTTGAACCCCTTTCCTCTGCATGACATGTCATTGCCACAGTAAATACGTGAAACCCACTAGCATGAGTAGGAGTTGTTTGAGCCCTGATGTTCCTACTCATTCATGCTTGTTTTTCATGCCTGCTACTGCTTAGAGTTGAGTCAGGTCTGATTCATCGGGGATGAATTGGAATGGTGATGAACATGTCCTACTGTGTGTGAGCTAAGTGTGTAAACATGATTTGGTAAAGGTAGAGGTGAGAGGCCATGTAGGAGTACATGGTGGGTTGTCTCATTGAAACCGTCATCAGGAACTGAGTTCTGTGTTTGTGATCCATGAACAGCTACTACCACACGTTGGGCCCTGAAATATGACCCCGCTCGACTTATTAACCCCCCTATCCTCCGTCCAGGAGTTGCAAGTAGTTTCTCGTGTTCGTAGTATGCTGGAGGCCGTGCGTAGCGCTGACCTGAGGGGTGGGCTGTGATGCGGTAGGCACGTGGCCCGGTGTACAGAGTCGGCCATTTGGTGACCCGGGAACCCTGCACACATCGTTCGGGGCCGTAGTGGAAACCTCGGCTGGACTCCCTGCGGGTGGAACCTGAATAGGCGATAAACCTGGACTAGGGACTTGTGTGGTTAGTCAGGTCGTGGTCTACACCCACGTCGGCTTTCGCTTGATGTCTGCCGAGCACATGTCGTGTGCAGACGCTAAGTGGTGGAAACATGTGTGAAGAAGTATACCCCTGGAGGGTTACAAATGATCTATTCGAATAGCCGCGTCCACAGTAAAGGACCTCTGGGTTGCCTATATAGTTCATAGACAAGTGAAATTGGATACTCTAAAATGCACAAGATAAGCGTGAGTGCTATGGATGGCGTTCTCGTAGGGAGACGGGAGCGGATCCATAGTGGTGTATTGATTGGTGAATATGTGGACTCGTGTGCGCCACCTCAAAAGAGTTACTTGCGGACGTAGTTCAGGATAGCCACTGAGTCAAAGCTGGCTTGCCGCAGTTAAACCCCACCATCCCTTTATTGATACTGATGCATATGTAGCTAGTTCTGATGTAAGTCTTGCTGGTTACATTTGTACTCACATTTGCTTAATTTATGTTTTTGCAGAGAGACTTCAGTCTCGCTAGTAGTTCCATGTGGACTTCGACATTTAGCTTGTTACCTCAGCTATGATCTTGTGCCCTCGGCAGGGTCTAGTAGATAGTCAGGCTTCTCAGCCTTTTTCATTTGTAGTTGTCTATAATCAGACAAGTTAAGCTTCCACATGTGCTTATTGCTTGTATGAGTTGAATGCTTGGTCATCAGACCCATGTTTGTAATATCTGGCTCCTCGGAGCCTAATGAATAAATAGTTTGAGTTGTAGAGTTTTGTCGTGATGCCATGTTGTATTTGCACATATCGAGCATATTGTGTGTATGATTTGAAATGCTTGGTATGTGTGGGATTCGACAACCTAGTTGTTTATCCTTGGTAGCCTCTCTTACCGGGAAATGTCTCCTAGTGCTTCCACTGAGCCATGGTAGCTTGCTACTGCTCCAGAACACTTAGGCTGTCCGGCATGTGTCCTTCTTCGTTCCTGTGTCTGTCCCTTCGGGGAAATGTCAAGTGGTGTCTACCGGAGTCCTGTTAGCCTGCTACAGTCCGGATTCTCCGGAGTCCTGTTAGCCCAGCTGCTACAGCCCAGATTCACTCGCTGATGACTGACACGTTCGTTGCCTGGTCATGTATGCCTGTCCCTACAGGTTAGTGCCACTTTGGGTTTACGACTAGTCATGTCGGCCCGGGTTCTCTGTCATATGGATGCTAGCGACACTATCATATACGTGAGCCAAAAGGCGCAAACGGTCCCGGGCCAGGTAAGGTGGCACCCATGGGAATACCGTGCTCGAGGCCGAAAAGTGATACGATATGTTACATGCTAGATCGGTGTGACTTAGGATTGGGGTTCTAATAGGTTAGGTATCAGAGCCTGACTGCCTATAGGATTACCAAGACAAATTGGTCGAAGTCGTGTCTAGAAATGCTTTAGTTATATAAGGGAATTGATTGGGGATGGGAACGTAAGGCTCTTTTTACTCCTTTACCTTGTGCCCTTCTGATCTGAGTCAACCTCTTCTTTTCTACAGGGGATTAGGAACTAGGCTTCTCTTCTTTCTATCAGGACCACGTGTTACTAATCTGTAGATTTATAAGATTGATGGTTTCAAGCCCCAGTTCAGTTCCTACTACTTCTGTGTGTTGACAGTTGATCTCGGAACCTTGGTGTTGTGATGTTAAGTGGTTATGCCACCATTTTGCAGGATGTCTCAAATTTTTTGAGCAATTACAGCCGTTATACTGTCCGACTTATCCCAGGTTTCTAAATAGTCTGATGCATTTGCAAATTCCTTCTTTCCATTCCCGGGGTTTTCTTTGGGCTAGTTTAACCACACTAATCAGTGAGTTGAGGTACTCTGTTGCCTCCACATATATGTTGGAGCTATTATTACGACCATAGGTGTCTTAGAGGATCACCTAGTAATCTGTCATGTTTTGTGTTCCCAGTGTGATGATTCTGGCCATCATTCTTGAAAGCATCTCGTGATTCCATTTAGCTAGTAGGTATTCTATTTCTGGGTTCTTGAACCCAAGATTCACTCTCCTTACTTCATGTTGATAGTGTTTGCTAGTTCCTTTAGGAAATTAGTAATCTTGTGATAGTCTTCGAGGTCCATGGTGTATCATTCTTCCAGTACCATGAACCATTATGGCGGAAGTTCTTTTGAACCAAAAGATCACAACCAGAGTGCTCTTGATGAGTTCTCCATTCTATATTGTGACTCTGCCAATTCTACCTCTCCGCATGGATTATCCGGAAGAAACCTGTTGAACTTGGTTCGACATACTAATGTATGTCTCCACAACTCAGAAAGTTATATGTTCCTTTGAGTTGTCCCTCTTTAGTTGTTTTCTGACCTTCATCTATCAATTGATTGGTAGGAGTAGTGGTGCATTCATGATCATCGATGCCTTTTACTCTTGTAGCTGTCAAGCCGTCCTATTCCAGAATGACAAGGAGAAGCAAACTCCAGTACCTCATCCATATCTAGGATTGGGTCAAAGAAGTTGTATCCCGTTGTCGGTGTCAAAACAGGCGGATCTCGGGTAGGGGGTCCCGAACTGTGCGTCTAAGGTCGATGATAACAGGAGACAGGGGACACGATGTTTACCCAGGTTCGGGCCCTCTCTATGGAGGTAATACCCTACTTCCTGCTTGATTGATCTTGATGGATATGAGTATTACAAGAGTTGATCTACCACGAGATGGTAATGGCTAAACCCTAGAAGTCTAGCCTGTATGACTATGGTAATGAGTATATCCCCTCCCGGACTAAGTCCTCCGGTTTATATAGACACCGGGAGGATCTAGGGTTACACAAGGTCGGTTACAAAGAAAGGAATCTACATATCCGGTCGCCAAGCTTGCCTTCCACGTAAAGGAGAGTCCCATCCGGACACGGGTGCAGTCTTCGGTCTTCGTATCTTCACAGCCCATCAGTCCGGCCCATGGCTAACAGGCCGGACGCCCGAGGACCCCTTAGTCCAGGACTCCCTCAGTAGCCCCGAACTAGGCTTCAATGATGAGGTGTTCGGCGCGCAGATTGTCTTCGGCATTGCAAGGCGGGTTCCTCCTCCGACGGCTTCCAAGTAATGTATTCGGCTTTTAATTCAATGCCGCACCCCTCGGCTTCTGTGCATCTATGACTTCAGCTTCCACGTGTCGGGCGAATGCGGACGGTCAGGGTATTTTTTGCAAATAACACCCCGGCCATGCAAGAAAGAGCGTCTATTTAAAGAGATTGGGTCTCAGATCCATTCGGCACCACGCGGAGAAAATCCTCAGAGATTGCCAGGAAAGACCATTCCAACATGGCTAAGCATTCCCAGCTCCTCCTCCCGTTCCGACCCAGAGAAAGGCGAGTGGGAGAGGTGCTCTGTGTCCCACAGCCAATTGGAGAAGTTGCAAACGCAGGGATTTCTCCCTCCTGCAGATCTGGTCCCTGTTCGAGCAGGGTTGGCTTCCTTCAACGGCAAAACCCAGGCGGAGGATTTCCCCAATCCATCTGCGGGAGAACGAGTGTGCTTCGTCCCCTATCTGCTGAGGGGCGTGGGATTTCCAATTCACCCATTCCTCCGAGGGCTTCTAGGGTATTATGGCCTCTAGCTACACAATTTTACCCCAGCCTCCGTCCTGCACATTGCTGGTTATGTCGCTTTATGCGAACTATTCCTGGGTTGTGAGGCCCATTTTGATCTGTGGAGAAAGTTGTTTTTCCTTGTCCCATGCAACCACGAGGGATCGATATTTGAAGTGGGCGGGGCCGAAATATGGCGTATTGCTGAGACCGGATACCTATCCGGCACACCGAAGAAAGCTTCCGAAGAGTGGACCTCTAAGTGGTTCTACATTGATGATGTCGTACTTCCCGATCCAATCCGGAGAGGTCTCCCCGAGTTCACGAATGTTTCTCTGAAGAAACGCCGCAGCTGTCGCCGTCGGAGCCTCGAGGAGGAAGATAGTGCGGAAGTTTGCCAACTCCTGAGCAAGATCAGGAAGCTCGCCTAGTCCGGGTATACGATAGTCGAAGTGATGGTGACCTCCATAGTGCGGGGAGATCAGCCACTCCAATACAGAGGACTTCCCATGTGGAATTACAATGGGGAAGATGACACCTCCCACTATGGCAGGAAAGGTCCGGACACCCCTAACTCCCTAGCCAAAATATTGGCCAAACTGTTCAAGGGTGAGGAAGAGGAGTTCCTGCGCATCACGCACAGAGAAGGATATTCCATGTACAATCCTCCTAGCTGGATGAGCCCCCAACTTTTTTGCTCCACTCATTCCACTCCCTGAGCTTCGTTTACTAAAATATTAACCCGTCCATTTATAACAGCACTGGCGAATATCTTCCGAGGGGCTTTACAGCCCCGCCCCGCAGCGCGAGGGCCACCATCGGGACCTTGACCCCGGATTCAAAGAGGATCCGGATATATTTGTGGTGCTTGAGAATGGTACGTTTTACCAAACGAGCTACGACGGCACAGAGGTGGCCATCACCGCCGACTATCCCGGTCTTCTCCCTGCTTCTCATGTATGTAATTAGGAGACACTTTGTCTGAGAGGGCTTCCTCATTCTTTCTTGCTCACCACGGCATCCTGTGCTCAAAAGGGGAGGCGTTCGGCGCGTCGGGCCGCCACAGGGGCGTCTCCGGAGAAAGAGGCTCCCGCGCCGGGCAGGCCTTCAAACAGGAAGGCAATCAGAGACACGGTCGGGCCTTCCTTGAAGAGGTATGGGTTTGCAACTATGCTCTTTTTAGCAGTCGCGTCCAACCGTGACTCATATGTTCATTTTGTATCCGAAAAAAGGTTCGACAGACTATGCCCGGGGACTCGACGAGTCGTGCTTCTAATAACCAAGATTCGGTCCCGGTCGAAGAGAAGGGGCCCGATATGGGAGTGGCGCCAGACTGTCCTTCTGCCAAGGGTTCGGAAAATATGTCCGTCGCCAATTCGGAGGTGGAGAGCGCCATGGATCATCGGCGCCCGAAGGCGATTTTACGAAATCCCCGCTTCTCCAAAGAGGCGTTCGGTGCCTTCAGCTCGGCTGATGCATACATCCGAGCTGCTCGAGATGGGCTTAATAGAGCCACCGAGCAACATTTGAAAGATGTGCAGGTATGTTTACCTTGCCCGAATTTGATAACCATGAGCCAGTAGCCCCCGAGACTTGAAGCAGTTGGGACAAATGCTTTAAGGATCGTTGTGTAACCAGGTTCGTAAGGAGAATAACGACTTGCTAGCCCAAGAGCTGGAGCAGTGCCGGACGCAGCTAACTGCTGCTACCACCGAACTGGAAAAGTTCAAGAAGGCGTCCTCTGGTAATATTTCCCTCCATCGAGAAACAAAAAACGATATGCCAGCTATATTAAAACTGCTGCTTGTCTAATAACAGGGTCATCGGGCCAACTGGAAGAGGAACTAAAGGCCGCACAGACGAGCGAAAGAGAGGCGAAGAGACAACGTGCCGCAGGCGAGCGCGTCCTGACCAAAGTCAGAGAGGAAACAAACTCCAAGATTCAAACACCAAACTGGGCGAAGAACTGAAAAATGTACGAGCCCAGCTAGCCAACTCTGTGAAGGAGAACAAAAGGCTGCGAGGCGGCGTATTCAGTACGTGGCCATATTTACCTTATAACAGTTTGGAAGTAAAAGTAGCTGATATAGCTTTGATTGCAGGTATATTGACGGGCCGTCCCGAAGAGGAGGTGTCCGGATCATCAAGTGATCTTCTGCAAGGGCTATCGCAGTTGCACGAGCAAGCTCGACAGGCAATGCGAAGTGTAGCCAAGGCCTTATGGCCATCCGACAGAAACATGTAGAGCTGTTCAATGGGGCACGGCAACGTATCCGACTATGGAAGATATCGGCCAGCCGAGAGGGTGCGCGAGAGGCCTGGGCCATGGTAAAAATACGATATACCAAGCTGGATCCGAATCACATGGCCTGGGTCGGACCGCTAGGGTCAAATGGGGAAGAAATTCCCGTTAGTTTAGTATATGGCAAAGTAGAGGTGGCTCCTAGATACTCCCAACAGGATTGTAAATTAGACCGCCTGTTGGACGGTATAGAGGAGGAAGTTTTTAAGTCCTAAGTGACTTTGTATTTTACTTCTAGCTGGATTGTAAACGATTGTCATGGCCGAACTTTTCACTGCAATCTCTCGAACCCAAGGTGCGGAGTGTTTCCGAATACATGAGCGGAAAAATAAACCGGGGTATGCGTGGAAACCAGGCGTAGGGGTCATAGGTGCTTGAACATACAAGTTGTATTCAGCTAGTTATGTTATATTACATTGAAATTGTAAGAAACATCTTCCAGAGAGAATAGTTCCGTTAAGGGTTCCTTTCCCTGGGTGTGCATGCATCTATGTGCATGTCCGGACTGTGATGAAAAAATCACAGTGTGTATAACTTCTGGGGGCTCATAATGGAGCGAGTGCAAAACCATCTTTAGTTCACCGACCGAATATTCCCTTAAGAACGCTAGGTTTCGGCTTCACCCAGAGGTACACATCCGGATGAGCCGACAGTAACAATCGCAGAGGTGCTCCCTTTATTTCCTAGCCGAACTAACGGGAACGTAGGGCATAAGCATAGGAGCCAGGCAACCCAGCTTGGCCAAAACTTAAGTCATATCGATGCATAGAATGTCAAAGAAAAGGTACATATGGGAGAAAACGCATATGTGATGAGCTTTATGCTCAGGAAATAGAAATAGCCAGCTTCTATCCAAGAAGCCCCCAAGTATGATAGACGTACATACTTGAAGATGTATGCGTCGGGGGTGCACGGTCTAACCGCACGAAAGCCTTTAAGTCTAAAGAGAAAAAAATGAAAAGAGAGAGAAAATGATGAAAATAATAAGAGGAAGGAGACGAACAAAGAGTTCGGCGCTAGGCATAGAATCTTCGGAGTCTGGCCGCGTTCCAGGGATTTGGCTCTAGTCGATTGTCTGACGCATCACGCAAGCGGTACGCTCCTCCGGTGAGAACTTCGCCGATGATGAAGGGACCTTCCCACTTGGGCTTGAGTTTGTCCTTTTTCTTCTCCGGCAGACGTAGAACGAGTTGGCTGACGTTGTAAGTTTTGGTCCGCACTTCTCTGCTTTGATACCTGCGAGCCTGCTGTTGATAAAATTCGGAATGGGCTCTTGCAACGTTGCGCTCCTCCTCGAGGGTGTCTAAGTTGTCCTGCCGATCGAGCTCGGCCTCTCTCTCTTCATACATGCGCACTCGAGGTGAGTCATGAATAATGTCGCAGGGTAGTACTGCCTCTGCGCCGTACACCATGAAAAAAGGTGTGTATCCGGTAGTGCGATTGGGAGTGGTCCGCAGCCCCCAGAGTACGGAGTCGAGCTCCTCAACCCAGTGCTTGTCTGATTCCTTCAAAGACCGCACTAGTCTAGGCTTAATGCCGCTCATAATAAGACCATTGGCTCGTTTGACTTGGCCGTTTGTCTGTGGATGATAGACAGAGGCGTAATCGAGCTTGATGCCCAGATTAACTCACCTGGTTTTCACTTCGTCGGCTGTGAAATTGGAGCCGTTATCAGTGATGATGCTGTGCGGAACACCATAACGGTGTACGACGCCGGATATAAAGTCTATTACTGGCCCGGACTCAGCCGTTTTAACTGGTTTGGCCTCTATCCACTTGGTGAATTTATCCACCATGACTAGCAAATATTTTTTCTTATGGCTTCCTCCTTTAAGGGGTCCAACCATATCCAGTCCCAGACCGCCAAAGGCCAAGTGATGGGGATTGTTTGTAGGGCGGTGGGGGCATATGGCTTTGGTTGGCGAAGAGTTGGCATCCAACACAACGTTGGACAAGGTCCTATGCATCCGGTCGGGCCGTCGGCCAATAGAACCCTGTACGGAAGGCCTTGCTAACAAGGGCCCGAGCTGCGGCGTGGTGCCGGCCGTGATCGGCATGAATCTCAGCCAGGAGCTGCCGCCCCTCCTCCTCGGAGATACATCTTTGAAGGACTCCGGTAGCGCTTTTCTTATAGAGCTCTCCGTCGTGAACCTCGTAGGCCTTCGAACGCCGGACAATGCGGCGGGCCTCATTCTGGTCCTCAGGAAGCTCCTTCCTGTTGAGGTAGGCCAGGAAGGGTTCGGTCCATGGGGCAATGACTGCCATGATGAGATGCGCCGACGGTGTTATTTCGGTGGCTGAGCCTCCGATGATGTCGGTGTTTTTGCAATCTGGGGTTATGTTCGGATCCGGACTAGTGTTTCCATTTTCCCCCTGACACACCACGGATGGTTTAAAAAGCCTTTCCAGAAAGATATTAGGTGGGACAGGGTCGCGCTTAGCGCCGATACGAGCAATAACATCCGCCGCTTGATTACTCTCTCGAGCCACATGATGGAACTCGAGCCCCTCGAACTGGGCCGACATTTTTATGATGGCATTACGATAAGCTGCCATCTTCGGATCTTTGGCGTCGAAGTCTCCATTTATTTGAGATATTGCAAGTTTTGAGTCCCCGCGCACTTCTAGGCGTTGTATACCCATGGAGACAGCCATCCGGAGACCATGCAATAAGGCCTCGTATTCGGCTGCATTGTTGGAGTCTGTGTATAGTATTTGGAGTACGTACTGGACGACGTCTCCAGTAGGTGATGTTAAAACAACGCCCGCCCCTAGCCTTGCCAGCATTTTGGAGCCATCGAAATACATAACCCAATTGGAATATGTGCCGTACTGTTTGGGGAGCGGCCTCTGTCCATTCGGCGACGAAGTCAGCCAGTACTTGGGATTTGATAGATCGACGTGGTCTGTATGTAATATCAAATGGAAGGAGCTCAATGGCCCATTTGGCAATCTGGCCCATGGCATCGCGGTTGTTTATAATGTCATTGAGTGGTACTTCAAAAGTCACCGCGATCGAACACTCCTGGAAGTAGTGGCAGAGCTTTCGGGATGCCATGTAGACCGCGTATGCTATCTTTTGGTAATGGGGATACCGGGATTTGCATGGTGTAAGGACAGTGAATACGTAGTATACTGGCTTCTGAAGCGGGAATTTGTGTCCGTCCTGTTCTCGTTCAACGACAAGCACGACACTCACCACCTTATGTGTTGTCGATATGTATAATAACATGGGTTCGCCGACGTTTGGTGCGGCCAGGATTGGGTTGCTCGCTAGAAGGGTTTTTATTTCCTCCAGTACGGCTGTTGCCGCATCCGTCCACTCGAAGTGATCGGTTCGCCGTAAAAGGCGATAGAGTGGCAGTGCCTTTTCTCCTAAACTGGAGATAAAGCGGCTTAAAGCTGCCATGCAACCCGCGAGTTTTTGGACTTGTTTGAGGTCTGTTGGCGTAGCCAATTGAGACAGAGCTCGGATTTTGGCTGGATTTGCTTCCATTCCTCTGTTGGAAATGATGAAGCCCAGCAGTTTTCCAGCGGGGACGCCGAAAACGCACTTTTCTGGATTGAGCTTAATGTCATACGCGCGGAGGTTATGAAATTTGAGACGTAAATCGTCTATTAGTGTTTCAACGCGCCTAGTTTTGATGACGATGTTGTCCACATAAGCTTCAACTCTCTTGCCAATCTGTTTCTCCAGGCATGTTTGAATCATGCGTTGGTATGTGGCGCCGGTGTTCTTGAGCCAGAAGGGCATGGTGTTGAAGCAGAATGGCCCATATGGGGTAATGAATGCTGTAGCAGCTTGATCGGACTCCTTCATTTTTATTTGATGGTATCCGGAATATGCATCAAGGAAACACAGTGAGTCGTGTCCTGCGGTAGCATCAATGATTTGATCAATGCGGGGGAGGGGGAAGGGATCCTTAGGGCAAGCCTTATGGAGGTCTTTAAAATCGACGCACAACCGCCAAGATTTGTCCTTCTTTGGTACCATCACCAGGTTTGCCAGTCACTCCGGATGTTTTATTTCTCTGATGAATCCGGCCTGAATTAGCTTAGCCAGCTCCTCCCCCATAGCTTGGCGTTTGGGCTCGAAAAAGCGCCGTAGTGCTTGTTTGATTGGTTTGTATCCCTTTAAGATATTAAGGCTATGTTCGCCCAGCTCACGTGGGATTCCAGGCATGTCAGAAGGGTGTCACGCGAATCTATCCAAGTTTTTGCAAAGGAAATCCCTTAGTGCGGCGTCGACTGTTGGGTCTAGCTGTGCTCCGATAGATGTTGTCTTCTTGGGGTCCCTTGGGTGGACCTGGAATTTGACTATTTCTTCTGCCGGTTTGAAGGAGGTGGATTTGGGTCGTTTGTCTAAGATCACATTGTCCCTATCCACCATGGAGCGCAGTGCGGTTAATTCTTCGGCCACGAGGGCTTCAGATAATGCCTCAAGGGCCAGGGATGCGGTTTTGTTTTCTGCGCAGAGTGCTATGTCCGGATCACTGACAAGAGTGATTATGCCGTTTGGTCCGGGCATTTTAAGCTTCATATACCCGTAATGAGGTATAGCTTGGAAGCGTGTAAAAGCATCCCTCCCCAACAGGGTGTGGTATCCACTGCTGAAAGGAGCCACTTGGAAGGTGATTTCTTCAAACTGATAATTCTCTGGCGTGCCGAATACAACATCAAGTGTGATTTTTCCCGCACACCGCGCCACCCGACTGGGAATGATTCCTTGGAAGGTCGTGCTGCTTTGCTTGATATGGCTCCTGTCTATTTTCATTTTGTGGAGTGTATCCTCATAGATGAGGTTTAGTCTGCTGCCACCGTCCATGAGGACCTTGGTGAGTCGAAAGCCGTCCACGATGGGACTGAGGACTAAAGCAGCTGGTGCTCGGACTGTCCTGTATTTTGGTTCGTCGCCGGCATTAAAGGTTATAGTCATGTCATTCCAAGGGTTTACTGTGGCGATTTGACAGACTTCGGTGAGGCCGCGAAGTGCCCTTTTGCACTTATTGTTTGAAGCGAATGTCTCAAAGACCGTTAGTACTCTGGGGTCGTCTTCTTCTGGAGGGTGCTGCTCTGGGGTGTTTTTGGTAAGGATGTCCTCGCAGCTTTTGGCTACCTGCCGGAGTATCCAACATGCTCTAAGGCTGTGGGTTGGTATGGTATCCGGTGTTGTGTGTATTTTGCATGGGCCATCGAGCCATCCCTCCAGAACGGTTCCGCGCCGCGTAATGGGTTTGTATTTCTTGGCTGTTGGACTGGGCGCGTCAGGGGGATGCGCCCTTTTCGCCTGGACTAGTGGTTGAGTTGGGACCGATGTTTCCCAACAAGCTGCCTGATCCCTCTAGGCGTTTTCCATTGCGCTGTACTTCTGTACGATAGTTGCCAAGTCAGCGAAGTGTAGTATGCGGCGGCGATTAATGGCGTTCAGTATTCCTTTGTTCATGCAATTGCTGTGGAACGCTGATATCGCGTCCTCGTCGCGGCAATCTTTAACCTTGTCCTTGACAAGGAGGAATCTGGCCCAGAAGTGGTGAACCGTTTCCTGAGACTGCTGTTGTATGCTCGTGAGAGCGCTTATGTCTGGGTGGTTGGGTGGAATTGGATATGGACCCTGACCCGATCAATGATCCGGAGTCTGAAGTTTTTCCAGACTTAACAGTCCAGGCTCCGTAGTATCTTCTGGTTGCCTTTGCCCGCCATCCGATTCTATGTTCGGAAGGCCGGTCACCTCCTTTTGCGGGTGGGTATCCGGCTCTGTAGGGTCGGCGATCTGGACGTAGTCCGTCTTCAGTATAGGAGAAGAGTCGCCGTCTTGCTCCATGACTACCGCTATCTGGTGGGTGATCGGTGGAGATTTGATTTCTCTTTGGTCGGGTTTGAGCCGGATCCGATCGTAATCTGTGGCGATTCCCAGGGCGGCGATATGATCAAGGAGCTCATTTAAAGATGAAAACTCCGCCGGATCCATTTGCTTGGAGTGTTTGGGGTCGATACGAAGAGGATTTTCGATGGCCCGAGAGGTCATCGTCGGCTTAACGGCCAAACGGGCGGTCATGCTAAAGCTGCCCAACCGGAGGGTTTGGCCTGGGGCCAGTTCTCCTCCGGTAGTGATATTGTCTTTAAGGACGAGGCGAGTCATCGATCCTCTTGTCGACGGCAAAGTGGAACTCTCAATGAAAGCACCAATGTCGGGGTCAAAACCGGCGGATCTCGGGTAGGGGGTCCCGAACTGTGCGTCCAAGGTCGATGATAACAGGAGACAGGGGACACGATGTTTTCCCAGGTTCGGGCCCTCTCTATGGAGGTAATACCCTACTTCCTGCTTGATTGATCTTGATGGATATGAGTATTACAAGAGTTGATCTACCACGAGATCGTAATGGCTAAACCCTGGAAGTCTAGCTTGTATGACTATGGTAATGAGTATATCCCCTCCCGGACTAAGTCCTCCAGTTTATATAGACACCGGGAGGATCTAGGGTTACACAAGGTCGGTTACAAAGAAAGGAATCTACATATCCGGTCGCCAAGCTTGCCTTCCACGCCAAGGAGAGTCCATCCGGACACGGGTGCAGTCTTCGGTCTTCGTATCTTCACAGCCCATCAGTCCGGCCCATGGCTAACAGGTCGGACGCCCGAGGACCCCTTAGTCCAGGACTCCCTCACCCGCAGATCGAAATGCCAATCCAACTTCTGTTCTGTTCTACCCTGGAGTATTACCATCTTATGTCAGGAATGTCATGAGAATTGCACCACCTCTTATGAATTCTTAATTTAGTGATACTTCTTGCCATCATTATTCATTCCTCGGTTCCGTGTTGTTGTGACCGGAATGCCGACAAATGAATTGTGATGTGTGAAATCAATACTCCTAGCAACCCCATTGCTTGGTAGTTAATGGACAATAATCTCATTCCTAGCGTGTTGGTTATTGAATTATCATTCTAAGATTGATCGTGTTTCCTGGTCCTTATTTCCGGTGCACTCTTCGATCAATGAGTTAGGATTGTGTCAATCCTTTCTTATTTGATCATATCATCTTGCCCTAAGGAGCAAGATTGATCTCGAGCTTGGTAACATATCAGTGGTTCATCATGTTCCGAATATCTTCTCGGAAGTATTACCAGGTTGTCACCAGACCGCAATGTTGAGTCCGTGATCATGTTGGTTTTCCTCCAAACCACCCATTCTCCAAGTTTCTGTGTTGCATACCCCTGAGCTAGTTGGTTAAGCTAAATAACAACTTGGAGAGTTGGAAGATAAAAGCTTGTCCGACCTAGATCATCACTAAGGGATATCTTGTATGTGTGTTGAGGGAAGATGGTATTTTCATCGATTGACCCTCATGATCAGTTAATGGTCCTATCACCTTATCCAATCTTTGATTTGAGTGTGGGCTATCCTCAAATCAAATCAGAACCAACGATGTTCATAATGTTGTCTTACTCGTGGTTGATCCCTCGAGCATACACCATTACATCTTTTGGTCTGACCAATGCTATCACTGTGTTCACTTAATTATGGAATTCCATCTATATGGAAGCCTGGATGGATTGTTGTTGAGCCCATTGAAAACATTTTCATCTTGTCCATGATTCATGTTGAACATCTAAGTTAGTGTTGGAAACTTTTGAAAGCATTTTCTTCGTGCTAGCTCATGAAGTTTATGTCTGATGGAAGAAGTGACTTCCTCTAATTCACATGCATATGATGCAATTTTCCGCAGTGAATTTGAAAAAGCTTGTCTTGTTTCCCCTGGAATCGTCCCAAGTCAGTCATGCATATGTGCGAAGTATTATGTGGTCTGGAGACTTGCAACCTTCATTCTACATGTATCCCTAGCACACCAAGCCATCTGATTGATTTGTTCAAGGAGAAGAAGCTCCTTCTTAAGAGCTAACCCGGGCTTATAAAAGGACTTCGATACCCTCAATGATGGTTCCCTACCAGAACTTGGTAGTGTTTCTAAGACTACCATGTGGTCACGCTTCTCTAGGACAGCATGTTCACATGTGTGTAGCAGAACCAGCTCATGTTTTGGAGCTTGCTAACCTAGTTCATTTCCTGAGAATCTCGCAACGTCATCTCGTCGGTTTGTGTTGCAAACTTTCTTTTCAGACATGCTGAGTCTGAAGTATCCTATCACCAATCGGATCTGAATCTCAGGCAGATATGATGGTTGGAACATTCCCAGTATTTGCATTTTGTTCCCAGCTTGCACCGCCATTGTGCCAATTCCCCATGGGCTGCCCTTCTCAGTAATTACTATTCAGGATCATCTCCAAAAGTGGTCCTACCATGGGTCCCATCCATTTCTGATGATAGGCAAAAATCATCCATTGCGTTGTCTTCAACAAGGCAGTCCACATCATCCATTCTAGTCGGAGTATGCCATTCTTCCGAACTCCTTCAAACAATCGATTGCAAATTGCCTTGAGTTGGTATGAAGAGTTTCCATGATCTACGTATCAAAAGTAATTCTTTTTGCCACTTAAGGGAATAATCCTATGAGTCACCTTCCCTAAGGTGCCCCGTTATGGAGTCATGGCAATTAACTCCTCGCTACTTTGAGACCTGTGCACCTTATTATCTAGGGGTGGAATTGTTGCCTATCAAATTGAACCTATGTTATCAGTTTCTTTCCATCCCGCTTGATGTGTGTGTTGTGCCTTAGCTCAAGAGATGTTTCCAACGTTTCACTCCATGAGTTGATTTTGAGTTGCTTGATCTTCAAGAATATCGATTCCTATAGAGTTCCTTCTGTCATCATCATCTTGGATGAAGATCTCAAAAGAAAAGACGTCAAGCTCAATTTGATGCAATGAATCAACATCTTCCAGAAGGGCCTTTGGATCATGAAGATCATGTTAGCTTTGTGTCCCCGTTGTCTTCTTACCTCACGCCTTGTATCTCGGGATGAGATTCTTGTTTAGTGGGGGTGAGTTGTCACAGCCCTAGATCAACCCATGTTTGACTTTGCTTGCTCATCATGTCATCATGTTTAAATTCAAATGAATTTGAATTGGGGGATGTTCAAACCCTAGCATCAAATCGAATTCAAATAGGTTCAACGTAAAAATATTTTCAATGAACCCAAAATGCCCTTTGAAAATGTCCATGATTTCTGATAAAGGTGAAAACCTCTGCCAAAAATGATAAACATATTTCTAGGTCATTCTTGGATTTTTGAATTAAATCATAATGTAATTGAATTGGGGCATTTGCATTCTATAAATATTTTAAATGCTCCAAATATTCTCGAATCACTTGAGGGCCTCTGGAATAATTCAGTTAGTGCCCATTAATATTTTTAGAATTTAATAAAATGATTAAGTCCTAAAACTAAATCAAAACAGAGAGGAAATAAATATAAAACAGAAATAAAAAAAAGAGAGAAAGAGTTTACCTGGCCTTACCTGAAGCCAGCCGAGCTGGCAGCCCAGCCCACCTGGCGCTGCCAGTCATCCCCAACCTCTCGCCAGGAGGACTGGAGCGCGTGCTGGCCGCGCACTGGCAAATGTAGGGCCACGGCCTGCATGCCGCCTTCTCCCCGACGCGCCCAAATGGCGCCACGCACCTCCCTACGTCACTCTCTCACGCTCCCTCGCTCTCACCCCCTTCCCTGGATCTCTCTCTCGCGCCCGAGCGCTGCCGTCGCCGCCGCTTGCTGCCGGCGTAGCCACCGTCCCCCTCTCACCGCAGAGCCATGTACAGAAGCTCTGTAGTAGAGTCATTCGTCTCCACGCTAAAGGAAACGAGCCTAAGGGCTCTGCTTCGCTGCCATCATCGTCGGGCGCCGGAGATCGCCACCGACATCCCGTCGTCTCCAAGCCGTCCCCAAGCGCACTGAGATCACCGACGACCTCGCCGTGAGCTCCTCTACCGAACCCCCCTCCCCCCATGCTCGATAGCTTAGCGTAGCCCTCGTTTCCGTCGAGGCCGAGACCTCGCCGGCACTGGACATGCCGCCGTCGTCGTTTTGGCTCGCCTCCGCCCAAACCGAGCACACCACCGTGCTCCTGGTGACACGAGGAAGCCGTAGACCCCCTCAGTTGGGCTCCCCGTGCTTCATGGTTGTATCCCGCTCGAGGCCGAACTCCGGTCGCCGCCGTTTCGGTCGCCGCTGTTGATTCAGGTCACCAGAGGCGCTGCTGCATGCATCCCTTGATGCGGCCGAGCAAGGGCTATGCCCTGGTGCCCTCGGCGCGCCAAACCCCCGCCCGTAGCGCATTCCAGAGCGTCCCCGCCGCGGCTGTGTGCTCGCCAGTGTTTAACACCGGCTGTGCCGACGTGGCAGTGTCATTAGCAGCTAATGGCGCCACTAATTGAACCCACACCCACTGACACCGGGCCCCACACACTAAACTAACCCATGGCTAGTTTAGTTTAACAAAAACTAACTCTCTGTTAGTACACAGCCTATGACATGTGGGTCCCAGCGTAAGGTTTGACCTAGGCTGACACTGTTGACCTGATGACATCACTCTGACATCAGGCTGCTGCAGTAAATATTTTCTGGGATTTAAAATTAATCAGAAATGATTTATTTATTTCAGAAAATATCCAAAACTTCAAAAATTCATAGAAATTAATCTATAACTCCAAATGAAATAAATTATATATGAAAAATGATCAGAAAAATCCAATCTATCCATCTGTACCATTTTCATGCATGTTTGAGAAAGTTATGCCTACTGATCAGGTGAAATCAATTAAATGTCATTTGAATATTAACATATGGACTTTGAATTTGAACCCTTGGTTCAAATCAACTTCATTTAAATCACTGCTAGCTGCATTAGCTCAAATCACAGCATGTTGCCATGTCATGAACATTCATCATATTGTTGCATTGCATTGATTGTGTTCCTTCTCTATTGCCGGTATTTGTCCCCTCTCAGTAGACGTGGTTCCGACGACGAGATCGATGACAATGATGAAGAAGTATACTATCTTCAGAAGTGCCAGGCAAGCAAAACCCCTTGTTCATTCCGATACAATCCCACTCTCTCGCTTCTGCTCTCTTTTATTGCATTAGGACAACAACGATACATGTTGCGGTAGTTGAACCCCTTTCCTCTGCATGACCTGTCATTGCCACAGTAAATATATGAAACCCACTAGCATGAGTAGGAGTTGTTTGAGCCCTCATGTGCCTACTCATTCATGCTTGTTTGTCATGCCTGCTACTGCTTAGAGTTGAGTCAGGTCTGATTCATCGGGGATGAATTGGAATGGTGATGAACATGTCCTACTATGTGTGAGCTAAGTGTGTGAACACGATTTGGTAAAGGTAGCGGTGAGAGTCCATGTAGGAGTACATGGTGGGTTGTCTCATTGAAACCGTCCTTAGGAACTGTGTTCTGTGTCTGTAATCCATGAACAACTACTACCACACATTGGGCCCTGAAATATGACCCCGCTTGACTTATTAACCCCCCTGTCCTCCGTCCAGGAGTTGCAAGTAGTTTCTGATGTTTGTAGTATGCTGGAGGCCGTGTGCAGCGCTAACCCGAGGGGTGGGCTGTGATGCGGTAGGCACGTGGCCTGGTGTACCGAGTCGCCTGTTTGGTGACCCGGGAACCCTGCACACATTGTTCTGGGCCGTAGTGGAAACCTCGGCCGGACTCCCTGCGGATGGAAACTGAAGAGGCGATAAACCTGTACTAGGGACTTGTGTGGTTAGTCAGGTCATGGTCTACACCCACGTCGGCTTTCGCTTAAAGTCTGCCGAGCACATGTCGTGTGCAGACGCTAAGTGGTGGAAACATGTGTGAAGAAGTACACCCCTACAGGGTTACTAATGATCTATTCGAATAGCCGCGTCTGCGGAAAAGGACCTCTGGGTTGCCTATACAGTTCATAGACAAGTGAAAGTGGATACTCTAAAATGCGCAAGATAACCGTGAGTGCTATGGATGGCGTTCTCGTAGGGAGACGGGAGCGGATCCATAGCGGTGTATTGATTGGTGAATATGTGGACTCGTGTGCGCCACCTCAAAAGAGTTACTTGCAGACGTAGTTCAGGATAGCCATTGAGTCAAAGCTGGCTTGCTGCAGTTAAACCCCACCATCCCTTTGTTGATACTGATGCATATGTAGCTAGTTCTGATGTAAGTCTTGCTGGGTACATTTGTACTCACGTTTGCTTAATTTATGTTTTTGCAGAGAGACTTCAGTCTCGCTAGTAGTTCCACGTGGACTTCGACGTTTAGCTTGTTACCTCAGCTATGATCTTGTGCCCTCGGCAGGGTCTTGTAGATAGTCAGGCTTCTCAACAGTTTTCATTTGTAGTTGTCTGTACTCAGACAAGTTAAGCTTCCGCATGTGCTTATTGCTTGTATGACTTGAATGCTGGGTCATCAGAGCCATGTTTGTAATATCTGGCTCCTCGGAGCCTAATGAATAAATACTTTGAGTTGTAGAGTTTTGTTGTGATGCCATGTTGTATTTGCACATATCGAGCATATTGTGTGTATGATTTGAAATGCTTTGTATGTGTGGGATCCGACAACCTAGTTGTTTAACCTTGGTAGCCTCTCTTACCGGGAAATGTCTCCTAGTGCTTCCACTGAGCCATGGTAGCTTGCTAATGCTCCGGAACACTTAGGCTGGCCGGCATGTGTCCTTCATTCCTGTGTATGTCCCTTCGGGGAAATGTCACGTGGTGTCTACCGGAGTCCTGTTAGCCTGCTACAGCCCGGATTCTCCGGAGTCCTGTTAGCCCAGCTGCTATAGCCCGGATTCACCAGCTGATGATGGACACGTTCGTTGTTGGGTCATGTATGCCTGTCCCTGGAAGTTAGTGCCACTTTGGGTTTACGACTGGTCATGTTGGCCCGGGTTCTCTGTCATATGGATGCTAGCGACACTATCATATACGTGAGCCAAAAGGCGCAAATGGTCCTGGGCCAGGTAAGGTGGCACCCGTGGGAATACCATGCGTGAGGCCGCAAAGGGATATGATGTGTTACATGCTAGATTGGTGTGACTTAGGATCGGGGTCTTCACATGATATCTGAGAGTTGGCCAGTCATCGACTTCAGCGCCCACGTTGGTAGTACGGGGGTGTTTGGAATAGCACCTGAACACACTTGACCCATCAAATTTGGTCGTTGAAGGAGGTATTCGTGTGACAAACCAGGCAATCAGACTATGTGGCTTTATCGCTCTCTCTTAGCCATAAGAGTGTGACAATGAGGTTGTAGGCGCAGCCCCTGGTATTATTCGATTATCCGAACTTGGGTGTTGTGGATGCTTGACCGGGCGAAGACCGGTCCCTCGCGTAAGGTGGAAAAAATCGCAAGAGATTTGTAATAAGTCTCCGAATAGCTGACCAGCTCTCGCCGTACCATGACAGTCAGTTTTCGGCTTTCTCTACTGAGGTGTTGACACGTCTCCATCGTATCTACTTTTCCAAACACTTTTGCCCTTGTTTTGGACTCTAACTTTCATGATTTGAATGGAACTAACCCGGACTGACGCTGTTTTCAGCAGAATTGCCATGGTGTTATTTTTGTGCAGAAATAAAAGTTCTCGGAATGACCTGAAACTTCACGGAGAATATTTTTGGAATATATAAAAAATAATGGCAAAAGAATCAAGGCCAGGGGCCACACCCTGTCCACGAGGGTGGGTGCGGCCTACCCCCTGGGCGCGCTCCCTGCCTCGTGGGCCCCCTGGTGCTCCACCGACCTCAACTCCAACTCCATATATTCACGTTCGGGGAGAAAACAATCAGAGAGCAGGATTCATCGTGTTTTACGATACGGAGCCGCCGCCAAGCCCTAATCTCTCTCGGGAGGGCTGATCTGGAGTCCGTTCGGGGCTCCGGAGAAGGGAATCCGTCACCGTCGTCATCATCAACCATCCTCCATCACCAATTTCATGATGCTCACCGCCGTGCGTGGGTAATTCCATTGTAGGCTTGCTGGACGGTGATGGGTTGGATGAGATTTACCATGAAATCGAGTTAGTTTTCTTAGGGTTTGATCCCTAGTATCCATTATGTTCTGAGATTGATGTTGCTATGACTTTGCTATGCTTAATGCTTGTCACTAGGGCCCGAGTGCCATGATTTCAGATCTGAACCTATTATGTTTTCATGAATATATGTGAGTTCTTGATCCTATCTTGCAAGTCTATAGTCACCTATTATGTGTTATGATCCGTTTACCCCGAAGCGACAATAATCGGGATACTTATCGGTGATGACCGTAGTTTGAGGAGTTCATGTATTCACTAAGTGTTAATGCTTTGGTCCGGTACTCTATTAAAAGGAGGCCTTAATATCCCTTAGTTTCCAATAGGACCCCGTTGCCATGGGAGGGTAGGACAAAAGATGTCATGTAAGTTCTTTTCCATAAGCACGTATGACTATATTCGGAATACATGCCTACATTACATTGATGAATTGGAACTAGTTCTGTGTCACCCTATGTTATAACTGTTGCATCAGGAATCGCATCCGACATAATTCTCCATCACCGATCCAATGCCTACGAGCTTTTCACATGTTGCTCTTTGCTTAGTTACTTTACCGTTGCCACTGTTACAATTACTACAAAACCATTATTGTTTCTTTTGCCGTCGTTACTGTTACTTCCATACTACTTGGCTACTAAATACTTTGCTGCAGGTATTAAGTTATCCAGGTGTGGTTGAATTGACAACTCAACTGCTAATACTTGAGAATATTCTTTGGCTCCCCTTGTGTTGAATCAATAAATGTGGGTTGAATACTCTACCCTCGAAAACTGTTGCGATCCCCTATACTTGTGGGTTATCAAGACTATTTTCTGGCACCGTTGCCGGGGAGCATAGCTCTATTCTTTTAGTCACTTGGGATTTATATCTGCTGGTCACTACGAGGAACTTGAAAGACAAAAGAACTAGGATTTTTCCCTCAACTACGAGGGAAGGTAAGGAACTGCCATCTAGCTCCGCACTTGATTCACCTTCTGTTTTGAGTAAACTTGCGACACCTAAACCTACTCCTGCTATTGATTCTGATATGTCGCATGTTATTGATGATGCCACTTCTGCTATGCATGATACTTATGATGAAACTACTTCTATGCTTGATAATACTGTGCCACTAGGTGAATTTCTTGATGAACAACTTGCTAGGGCTAGAGAGAATGAAATTATTGAAACTGCTAATATTGATGAAAGTGATGATGAAGATTCTCCCCTAGATATGAATTGCCTGATGTACCTAAGGGTTATGTTATGGATGAAGAAACTACTAGATACTTTAATGCTTGCAATGATAGATATGATCTTAAGAAATTATTAGCTAAGCTGAAAGAAAAAACTTTGAATGCTAGAATGAAATATGACCCTGCTTTTGCTACTTCACCTATCTGTATTTCCGATAAGGATTATGATTTCTCTGTCGATCCTGAGATAATTACTTTGGTTGAATCTGATCCTTTCTATGGCTATGAATCTGAAACTATTGTGGCACATCTTACTAAATTAAATGATATAGCTACCCTATTCACTAATGATGAGAAAACTCGCTACTACTATATCCTTAAGTTATTTCCTTTCTCATTAAAGGGTGATGCTAAAACATGGTTTAATTCTCTTGATCCTGGTTGTGTGCGTAGTCCCCAGGATATGATTTATTACTTCTCTGCTAAATGTTTCCCCGCTCATAAGAAACAAGCTGCTTTAAGGGAAATATATAATTTTGTGCAAATTGAAGAAGAGAGTCTCCCAAAAGCTTGGGGGAGGCTTCTCCGATTACTTAATGCTTTGCCTGATCATCCTCTCACGAAAAATGAAATACTTGATATCCTTTATAATGGACTAACCGATGCTTCCAGAGACCACCTGGATAGTTGTGCTGGTTGTGTTTTCAGGGAAAGAACAGTTGATCAAGCTGAATTGCTTTTGAATAATATGTTGACTAATGAAAATAATTGGACACTTCCTGAACCAACTCCTAAGCCAACTCCGAAGAAAAGGGGTATTCTATTTCTCAGTCCTTAAAATATGCAAGAGGCACAGAAATCTATGAAAGAAAAGGGTATTAAAGCTCAAGATGTTAAGAATTTACCACCTATTGAAGAAATACATGGTCTTGATAACCCGACACAGGTAGTAAAGGCAAATTCTCTCTATAGATTTGATGAAGGTGATATTCCTTCTTATAAGTCTGCTAGCCAATGCTTAGATGAGTTTGACCATTTTGTTGTTAAGCAAGAAAATTTCAATGCTTATGTTGGTAGACAATTGAAACAAAATGCTTATATGATTGAACACTTGAGTGATTATATGTCTAGAGTTAAAGGTGAACTTAAACTTATTAGTAAACATGCTTCTATGGTTACCACTCAAGTAGAGCAAGTGCTTAAAGCTCAAAATTATTTGCTCAATGAATTAAATAATAAGAAGAACGATAATGCTATTAGATGGGGTAAAATGACTCAGGAACCTTTATATCCTGAGGGCCACCCTAAGAGAATTGAGCAGGATTCTCAGAGAACTAATGTTGATACACCAAGTCCTTCTAAAAAGAAGAAAAAGAAGATAGGACTTTGCATGCTTCTAGTGAACCTGTTGTTGCCACACCTGAGAATCCCAATGATATTTCTATTTCTGATGCTGAAACACAATCTGGTAATGAACATGAACCTAGTGATAATATTAATGATGATGTTCATGTTGATGCTCAACCTAGCAATAACAATGATGTAGAGATCGAACCTACTGTTGATCTTGATAACCCACAATCAAAGAATCAACGTTATGATAAGAGAGACTTTGTTGCTAGGAAGCACGGTAAAGAAAAAGAACCATGGGTTCAGAAACCCATGCCTTTTCCTCCTAAACCATCCAAGAAAAAGGATGATGAGGATTTTGAGCGCTTTGCTGAAATGATTAGACCTATCTTTTTGCATATGCGTTTGACTGATATGCTTAAAATGAACCCTTATGTTAAGTATATGAAACATATTGTCACAAATAAAAGAAAGATACCGGAGGCTGAATTTTCGACCATGCTTGCTAATTACACTTTTAAGGGTGGACTACTAGAGAATCTTGGAGATCCAGGAGTACCAACTATACCATGCTCCATTAAGAGAAACTATGTTAAAACTGCTTTATGTGATCTTGGAGCCGGTGTTAGTGTTATGGCTCTCTCTTTATATCGTAGACTTGATTTGAATAAGTTGACACCTACTGAAATATCTTTGCAAATGGCTGATAAATCAACCGCTATACCTGTCGGTATTTGTGAGGATGTGCCTGTTGTAGTTGCAAACGTTACTATTTTAACGGACTTTGTTATTCTTGATATTCCCGAGGACGATAGTATGTCGATTATGAAGGAAATATGCCCTAGAGGCAATAATAAAGTATTATATATTTCCTTATATCATGATAAATGTTTATTATTCATGCTAGAATTGTATTAACCGGAAACATAATACATGTGTGAATACATAGACAAACAGAGTGTCACTAGTATGCCTCTACTTGACTAGCTCGTAGATCAAAGATGGTTATGTTTCCTAACCATAGACATGGGTTGTCATTTGATTAACGGGATCACCTCATTAGGAGAATGACGTGATTGACTTGACCCATTCCGTTAGCTTAGCACTCGATCGTTTAGTATGTTGCTATTGCTTTCTTCATGACTTATACATGTTCCTATGACTATGAGATTATGTAACTCCCGTTTACCGGAGGAACACTTTGTGTGCTACCAAACGTCACAACGTAAATGGGTGATTATAAAGGTTCTCTACAGGTGTCTCCAAAGGTAGTTGTTGGGTTGGCGTATTTTGAGATTAGGATTTGTCACTCCGATTGTCGAAGAGATATCTCTGGGCCCACTCGGTAATGCACATCACTATAAGCCTTGCAAGCATTTGACTAATGAGTTAGTTGCGGGATGATGTATTACGGAACGAGTAAACAGACTTGTCGGTAACGAGATTGAACTAGGTATCGAGATACCGACGATCGAATCTCGGGCAAGTAACATACCGATGACAAAAGGAACAACGTATGTTGTTATGCGGTCTGACCAATAAAGATCTTCGTAGAATATGTAGGACCAATATGAGCATCCAGGTTCCGCTATTGGTTATTGACCGGAGAGGTGTTTCGGTCATGTCTACATAGTTCTCGAACCCGTAGGGTCCGCACGCTTAACGTTACGATGACAGTTTTATTATGAGTTTATGTATGTTGATGTACCGAAGGAGTTCGGAGTCCCGGATGAGATCGGGGACATGACGAGGAGTCTCGTGATTGTCGGGACGTAAAGATCGATATATTGGCCGACTATATTCGGACTTCGGAAAGGTTCCGAGTGATTCGGGTATTTTTCAGAGTACCGGAGAGTTACGGGAATTCGTATTGGGCCTTAATGGGCCATACGGGAAAGGAGAGAAAGACCCCAAAGGGTGGCCGCACCCCTCCCCATGGGCTAGTCCGAATTGGACTAGGGAGGGGGGCGCCCCTTCCTTCTTTCTCCTTCCCCCTTCCCTTCTCCTACTCCCACAAGGAAAGGAGGAGTCCTACTCCCGGTGGGAGTAGGACTCCCCCCTTGGGCGCGCCACCTCCCCTTGGCCGGCCCTCTCCTCCTTGCTCCTTTATATATGGGGGCAGGGGGGCACCCCAAGGACACACTTGATATACGATATTTTAGCCGTGTGCGGTGCCCCCCTCCACCATATTACACCTCGATCATACCGTTGCGGAGCTTAGGCGAAGCCCTGCGTCGGTGGAACATCATCATCGTCACCACGCTGTCGTGCTGACGAAACTCTCCCTTAATGTTGGGAACATAGTAATTTCAAAAAAATTCCTACGCGCACGCAAGATCATGGTGATGCATAGCAACGAGAGGGGAGAGTGTTGTCCACGTACCCTCTAGACCGATAGCGGAAGCGTTAACACAACGCGGTTGATGTAGTCGTACGTTTTCACGATCCGACCGATCATGTACCGAATGCACGGCACCTCCGAGTTCTACACACGTTCAGCTCGATGCGTCCCTCGAACTCCGATCCAGCCGAGTGTTGAGTGAGAATTTCGTCAGCACGACGGCGTGGTGACGATGATGATGTTCCACCGACGCAGGGCTTCGCCTAAGCTCCGCAACGGTATTATCGAGGTGTAATATGGTGGAGGGGGGCACCGCACACGGCTAACAGATCTCAAGGATCAATTGTTGTTTCTCTGGGGTGCCCCCTGCCCCCGTATATAAAGGAGTAAGGGGGAGGCAGCCGGCCAAGGGGAGAGGCGCGCCATAGGGGGGGAGTCCTACTCCCACCTTTCCTTGTGGGAGTAGGAGAAGGGAAGGGGGAAGGAGAAAGAAGGAAGGGTGCGCCCCCCTTCCCTAGTCCAATTCGGACCAGACCATGGGGAGGGGTGCAGCCACCTTTTGAGGCCTTTCTCTCCTTTCCCGTATGGCCCATTAAGGCCCAATACGAATTCCCGTAACTCTCCGGTACTCCGAAAAATACCCGAATCACTCGGAACCTTTCCGAAGTCCGAATATAGTCGTCCAATATATCGATTTTTACGTCTCGACCATTTCGAGACTCCTCGTCATATCCCCGATCTCATCCGGGACTCCGAACTCCTTCGGTACATCAAAACTCAATAAAACTGTCATCGTAACGTTAAGCGTGCGGACCCTACGGGTTCGAGAACTATGTAGACATGACCGAGACACGTCTCCGGTCAATAACCAATATCGAGACCTGGATGCCCATATTGGCTCCCACATATTCTACGAAGATCTTTATCGGTCAGACCGCATAACAACATACGTTGTTCCCTTTGTCACCGGTATGTTATTTGCCCAAGATTTGATCGTCGGTATCTCGATACCTAGTTCAATCTCGTTACCGGCAAGTCTCTTTACTCGTTCCGTAACACATTATCCCGTAACTAACTCATTAGTCACAATGCTTGCAAGGCTTATAGTGATGTGCATTACCGAGTGGGCCCAGAGATACCTCTCCGACAATCGGAGTGACAAATCCTAATCTCGAAATACGCCAACCCAACAAGTACCTTTGGAGACACCTGAAGAGCACCTTTATAATCACCCATTTACGTTGTGACGTTTGGTAGCACACAAAGTGTTCCTCCGGTAAACGGGAGTTGCATAATCTCATAGTCATAGGAACATGTATAAGTCATGAAGAAAGCAATAGCAACATACTAAACGATCGAGTGCTAAGCTAACGGAATGGGTCAAGTCAATCACGTCATTCTCCTAATGAGGTGATCTCGTTAATCAAATGACAACTTATGTCTATGGTTAGGAAACATAACCATCTTTGATTAACGAGCTAGTCAAGTAGAGGCATACTAGTGACACTCTGTTTGTCTATATATTCACACATGTATTATGTTTCCGGTTGATACAATTCTAGCATGAATAATAAACATTTATCAAGATACAAGGAAATAAAAATACTTTATTATTGCCTCTAGGGCATATTTCCTTCAGTCTCCCACTTGCACTAGAGTCAATAATCTAGATTACACAGTAATGATTCTTACACCCATGGAGCCTTGGTGCTGATCATGTTTTGCTCATGGAAGAGGCTTAGTCAACGGGTCTGCAACATTCAGATTTGTATGTATCTTGCAAATTTCTATGTCTCCCACCTGGACTAAATCCCGGATGGAATTGAAGCGTCTTTTGATGTGCTTGGTTCTCTTGTGAAATCTGGATTCCTTTGCCAAGGCAATTGCACCAGTATTGTCTCAAAAGATTTTCAAAGGACCCGATGTACTAGGTATGACACCTAGATCGGATATGAACTCCTTCATCTAGACTCCTTCATTTGCTGCTTCCGAAGCAGCTATGTACTCCGCTTCACATGTAGATCCCGCCACGACGCTTTGCTTAGAACTGCACCAACTGACAGCTCCACCGTTCAATGTAAATACGTATCCGGTTTGCGATTTAGAATCGTCCGGATCAGTGTCAAAGCTTGCATCAACGTAACCATTTACGATGAGCTCTTTGTCACCTCCATATACGAGAAACATATCCTTAGTCCTTTTCAGGTATTTCAGGATGTTCTTGACCGCTGTCCAGTGATCCACTCCTGGATTACTTTGGTACCTTCCTGCTAGACTTATAGCAAGGCATACATCAGGTCTGGTACACAGCATTGCATACATGATAGAGCCTATGGCTGAAGCATAGGGGACATCTTTCATCTTCTCTCTATCTTCTGCAGTGGTCGGGCATTGAGTCTTACTCAACTTCACACCTTGCAACACAGGCAAGAATCCTTTCTTTGCTTGATCCATTTTGAACTTCTTCAAAACTTTGTCAAGGTATGTGCTTTGTGAAAGTCCAATTAAGCGTCTTGATCTATCTCTATAGATCTTGATGCCCAATATATACGCAGCTTCACCGAGGTCTTTCATTGAAAAACTCTTATTCAAGTATCCCTTTATGCTATCCAGAAATTCTATATCATTTCCAATCAGTAATATGTCATCCACATATAATATCAGAAATGCTACAGAGCTCCCACTCACTTTCTTGTAAATACAGGCTTCTCCAAAAGTCTGTATAAAACCAAATGCTTTGATCACACTATCAAAGCGTTTATTCCAACTCCGAGAGGCTTGCACCAGTCCATAAATGGATCGCTGGAGCTTGCACACTTTGTTAGCTCCCTTTGGATCGACAAAACCTTCTGGTTGCATCATATATAACTCTTCTTCCAGAAATCCATTTAGGAATGCAGTTTTGACATCCATTTGCCAAATTTCATAATCATAAAATGCGGCAATTGCTTACATGATTCGGACAGACTTAAGCATCGCTACGGGTGAGAAGGTCTCATCGTAGTCAATCCCTTGAACTTGTCGAAAACCTTTCGCAACAAGTCGAGCTTTATAGACAGTAACATTACCATCAGCGTCAGTCTTCTTCTTGAAGATCCATTTATTTTCAATGGCTTGTCGATCATTGGGCAAGTCAACCAAAGTCCATACTTTGTTCTCATACATGGATCCCATCTCAGATTTCATGGCCTCAAGCCATTTTTCGGAATCTGGGCTCACCATCGCTTCTTCATAGTCCGTAGGTTCGTCATGGTCTAGCAACATAACCTCCAGAACAGGATTACCGTACCACTCTGGTGCGGATCTTACTCTGGTTGATCTACGAGGTTCAGTAATAACTTGATCTGAAGTTTCATGATCATCATCATTAACTTCCTCACTAATTGGTGTAGGTGTCTCAGAAACTGGTTTCTGTGATGAACTACTTTCCAATAAGGGAGCAGGTATAGTTACCTCATCAAGTTCTACTTTCCTCCCACTCACTTCTTTCGAGAGAAACTCCTTCTCTAGAAAATTTCCGAATTTAGCAACAAAAGTTTTGCCTTCGGATCTGTGATAGAAGGTATACCCAACAGTCTCCTTTGGGTATCCTATGAAGACACAATTCTCCGATTTGGGTTCGAGCTTATCACGTTGAAGTTTCTTCACATAAGCATCACAGCCCCAAACTTTAAGAAACGACAACTTTGGTTTCTTGCCAAACCACAGTTCATAAGGCGTCGTCTCAACGGATTTTGATGGTGCCCTATTTAACGTGAATGCAGCCGTCTCTAAAGCATAACCCCAAAACGATAGCGGTAAATCAGTAAGAGACATCATAGATCGCACCATATCTAGTAAAGTGCGATTACGACGTTCGGACACACCATTACGCTGTGGTGTTCCGGGTGGCGTGAGTTGCGAAACTATTCCGCATTGTTTCAAATGTAGACCAAACTCATAACTCAAATATTCTCCTCCACGATCTGATCGTAGAAAATTTATTTTCTTGTTACGATGATTTTCAACTTCACTCTGAAATTCTTTGAACTTTTCAAATGTTTCAGACTTATGTTTCATTAAGTAGATATACCCATATCTGCTTAAATCATCTGTGAAGGTGAGAAAATAACGATATCCGCCACGAGCTTCAACATTCATCGGACCACATACATCTGTATGTATGATTTCCAACAAATCTGTTGCTCTCTCCATAGTTCCGAAGAACGGTGTTTTAGTCATCTTGCCCATGAGGCACGGTTCGCAAGTACCAAGTGATTCATAATCAAGTGGTTCCAAAAGTCCATCAGTATGGAGTTTTTTCATGCGCTTTACACCGATATGACCTAAACGGCAGTGCCACAAATAAGTTGCACTATCATTATCAACTCTGCATCTTTTGGCTTCACTATTATGAATATGTGTATCACTACTATCGAGATTCAACAAGAATAGACCAGTCTTCAAGGGTGCATGACCATATAAGATATTACTCATATAAATAGAACAACCATTATTCTCTGATTTAAATGAATAACCGTCTCGCATCAAACAAGATCCAGATATAATGTTCATGCTCAACGCTGGCACCAAATAACAATTATTTAGGTCTAAAACTAATCCCGAAGGTAGATGTAGAGGTAGCGTGCCGACCGCGATCACATCGACTTTGGAACCATTTCCCACGCGCATCGTCACCTCGTCCTTAGCTAATCTTCGCTTAATCCGTAGCCCCTATTTCGAGTTGCAAATATTAGCAACAGAACCAGTATCAAATACCCAGGTGCTACTGCGAGCATTAGTAAGGTACACATCAATAACATGTATATCACATATACCTTTGTTCACCTTGCCATCCTTCTTATCCGCCAAATACTTTGGGGCAGTTCCGCTTCCAGTGACCAGTTTGCTTGCAGTAGAAGCACTCAGTTTCAGGCTTAGGTCCAGACTTGGGTTTCTTATCCTGAGCAGCAACTTGTTTGCTGTTCTTCTTGAAGTTCCCTTTCTTCTTCCCTTTACCCTTTTTCTTGAAACTGGTGGTCTTATTGACCATCAACACTTGATGCTCCTTTTTGATTTCTACCTCCGCAGCCTTTAGCATTGCGAAGAGCTCGGGAATTGTCTTACTCATCCCTTGCATATTATAGTTCATCACGAAGCTCTTGTAGCTTGGTGGCAGTGATTGAAGAATTCTGTCAATAACGCTATCATCCGGAAGATTAACTCCCAGTTGAATCAAGTGATTGTTATACCCAGACATTTTGAGTATATGCTCACTGACAGAACTATTCTCTTATATCTTGCAGCTGAAGAACTTATTGGAGACTTAATATCTCTCAATCCGGGCATTTGCTTGAAATATTAACTTCAACTCCTGGAACATCTCATATGCTCCATGACGTTCAAAACGTCGTTGAAGACCCGGTTCTAAGCCGTAAAGCATGGCACACTGAACTATCGAGTAGTCATCAGCTTTGCTCTGCCAGACGTTCATAACATCTGGTGTTGCTCCTGCAGCAGGCCTGGCACCCAGCGGTGCTTCCAGGACGTAATTCTTTTGTGCAGCAATGAGGATAATCCTCAAGTTACGGACCCAGTCCTTGTAATTGCTACCATCATCTTTCAACTTTGCTTTCTCAAGAAACGCATTAAAATTCAACGGAACAACAGCACGGGCCATCTATCTACAATTAACATAGACAAGAAAAATACTATCAGGTACTAACTTCATGATAAATTCAAGTTCAATTAATCATATTACTTAAGAACTCCCACTTAGATAGACATCCCTCTAATCCTCTAAGTGATCACGTGATCCATATCAACTAAACCATGTCCGATCATCACGTGAGATGGAGTAGTTTCAATGGTGAACATCACTATGTTGATCATATCTACTATATGATTCACGCTCGACCTTTCGGTCTCCGTGTTCCGAGGCCATATCTGTTATATTCTAGGCTCGTCAAGTTTAACCTGAGTATTCCGCGTGTGCAACTGTTTTGCACCCATTGTATTTGAACGTAGAGCCTATCACACCCGACCATCACGTGGTGTCTCAGCACGAAGAACTTTCGCAACGGTGCATACTCAGGGAGAACACTTATACTTTGATAATTTAGTGAAGGATCATCTTATAATGCTACCATCAAACAAAGCAAGATAAGATGCATAAAGGATTAACATCACATGCAATCAATATAAGTGATATGATATGGCCATCATCATCTTGTGCTTGTGATCTCCATCTCCGAAGCACCGTCATGATCACCATCGTCACCGGCGCGACACCTTGATCTCCATCGTAGCATCATTGTCGTCTCATCAATCTTATGCTTCTACGACTATCGCTACCGCTTAGTGATAAAGTAAAGCATTACATGGCGATTGCATTGCATACAATAAAACGACAACCATATGGCTCCTGCCAGTTGCCGATAACTCAGTTACAAAACATGATCATCTCATACAACAAATTATATCACATCATGTCTTGACCATATCACATCACAACATGCCCTCCAAAAACAAGTTAGACGTCCTCTACTTTGTTGTTGCAAGTTTTACGTGGCTGCTACAGGCTTAGCAAGAACCGTTCTTACCTACGCATCAAAACCACAACGATAGTTTGTCAAGTTGGTGCTGTTTTAACCTTCGCAAGGACCGGGCGTAGCCACACTCGGTTCAACTAAAGTGAGAGAGACAGACGCCCGCCAGTCACCTTTAAGCAACGAGTGCTCGCAACGGTGAAACCAGTCTCGCGTAAGCGTACGCGTAAAGTGAGAGAGACAGACACCCGCCAGTCACCTTTAAGCAACGAGTGCTCGCAACGGTGAAACCAGTCTCGCGTAAGCGTACGCGTAATGTCGGTCTGGGCCGCTTCATCTCACAATACCGCTGAACCAAAGTATGACATGCTGGTAAGCAGTATGACTTATATCGCCCACAACTCACTTGTGTTCTACTCGTGCATAACATCAACGCATAAAATCAGGCTCGGATGCCACTGTTGGGGAACGTAGTAATTTCAAAAAAATTTCTACGCACACGCAAGATCATGGTGATGCATAGCAACGAGAGGGGAGAGTGTTGTCCACGTACCCTCGTAGACCGATAGCGGAAGCGTTCACACAACGCGGTTGATGTAATCGTACGTCTTCACGATCCGACCGATCAAGTACCGAACGCACGGCACCTCCGAGTTCTACACACGTTCAGCTCGATGACGTCCCTCGAACTCCGATCCAGCCGAGTGTTGAGGGAGAATTTCGTCAGCACGACGGCGTGGTGACGATGATGATGTTCCACCGACGCAGGGCTTCGCCTAAGCTCCGCAACGGTATTATCGAGGTGTAATATGGTGGAGGGGGCACCGCACACGGCTAAGAGATCTCAAGGATCAATTGTTGTTTCGGGGTGCCCCCGTATATAAAGGAGTAAGGGGGAGGCAGCCGGCCAAGGGGAGAGGCGCGCCATAGGGGGGAGTCCTACTCCCACCGGGAGTAGGACTCCTCCTTTCCTTGTGGGAGTAGGAGAAGGGAAGGGGGAAGGAGAAAGAAGGAAGGGTGCGCCCCCCTTCCCTA
The DNA here is from genome assembly GCF_018294505.1 of Triticum aestivum. Taxonomy (NCBI): domain Eukaryota; kingdom Viridiplantae; phylum Streptophyta; class Magnoliopsida; order Poales; family Poaceae; genus Triticum; species Triticum aestivum. The sequence goes on from NC_057811.1 coordinate 263,094,184, forward strand.
GTCCAATTCGGACCAGACCATGGGGAGGGGTGCGGCCACCTTTTGAGGCCTTTCTCTCCTTTCCCGTATGGCCCATTAATGCCCAATACGAATTCCCGTAACTCTCGGTACTCCGAAAAATACCCGAATCACTCGGAACCTTTCCGAAGTCCGAATATAGTCGTCCAATATATCGAGTTTTACGTCTCGACCATTTCGAGACTCCTCGTCATATCCCCGATCTCATCCGGGACTCCGAACTCCTTCGGTACATCAAAACTCAATAAAACTGTCATCGTAACGTTAAGCGTGCGGACCCTACGGGTTCGAGAACTATGTAGACATGACCGAGACACGTCTCCGGTCAATAACCAATAGCGGGACCTGGATGCCCATATTGGCTCCCACATATTGTACGAAGATCTTTATCGGTCAGACCGCATAACAACATACGTTGTTCCCTTTGTCACCGGTATGTTACTTGCCCGAGATTTGATCGTCGGTATCTCGATACCTAGTTCAATCTCGTTACCGGCAAGTCTCTTTACTCATTCCGTAACACATCATCCCGCAACTAAATCATTAGTCACAATGCTTGCAAGGCTTATAGTGATGTGCATTACCGAGTGGGCCCAGAGATACCTCTCCGACAATCGAAGTGACAAATCCTAATCTCAAAATACGCCAACCCAACAAGTACCTTTGGAGACACCTGTAGAGCACCTTTATAATCACCCATTTACGTTGTGACGTTTGGTAGCACACAAAGTGTTCCTCCGGTAAACGGGAGTTGCATAATCTCATAGTCATAGGAACATGTATAAGTCATGAAGAAAGCAATAGCAACATACTAAACGATCGAGTGCTAAGCTAACGGAATGGGTCAAGTCAATCACGTCATTCTCCTAATGAGGTGATCTAGTTAATCAAATGACAACTTATGTCTATGGCTAGGAAACATAACCATCTTTGATTAACGAGCTAGTCAAGTAGAGGCATACTAGTGACTCTCTGTTTATCTATATATTCACACATGTATTATGTTTCCGGTTAATACAATTCTAGCATGAATAATAAACATTTATCATGATACAAGGAAATAAATAATACTTTATTATTGCCTCTAGGGCATATTTCCTTCACTCAACACTCGGCTGGATCAGAGTTCGAGGGACATCATCGAGCTGAACGTGTGTAGAACTCGGAGGTGCCGTGCATTCGGTACTTGATCCGTCGGATCGTGAAGACGTACGACTACATCAAGCGCGTTGTGATAACGCTTCCGCTGTCGGTCTACGAGGGTACGTGGACAACACTCTCCCCTCTCGTTGCTATGCATCACCATGATCTTGCGTGTGCATAGGAATTTTTTTGAAATTACTACGTTCCCCAACAGTGGCATCCGAGCCTGGTTTTATGCGTTGATGCTATGCACGAGTAGAACACAAGTGAGTTGTGGGTGATATAAGTCATACTGCTTACCAGCATGTCATACTTTGGTTCAGCGGTATTGTGAGATGAAGCGGCCCGGACCAACATTACGCGTACGCTTACGCGAGACTGGTTTCACCGTTGCGAGCACTCGTTTCTTAAAGGTGAGCGGCGGGTGTCTGTCTCTCTCACTTTAGTTGAACCGAATGTGGCTACGCCCGGTCCTTGCGAAGGTTAAAACAGCACCAACTTGACAAACTATCGTTGTGGTTTTGATGCGTAGGTAAGAACGGTTCTTGCTAAGCCCGTAGCAGCCACGTAAAACTTGCAACAACAAAGTAGAGGACGGCTAACTTGTTTTTGCAGGGCATGTTGTGATGTGATATGGTCAAGACATGATGTGATATAATTTGTTGTATGAGATGATCATGTTTTGTAACCGAGTTATCGGCAACTAGCAGGAGCCATATGGTTGTCGCTTTATTGTATGAAATGCAATCGCCATGTAATAGTTTTACTTTATCACTAAGCGGTAGCGATAGTCGTAAAAGCAACTAGTTGGCGAGACGATAACGATACTACGATGGAGATCAAGGTGTCGCGCCGGTGACGATGGTGATCATGACGGTGCTTCGGAGATGGAGATCACGAGCACGGTGCTTCGAAGATGGAGATCACAAGCACAAGATGATGATGGCCATATCATATCACTTATATTGATTGCATGTGATGTTAATCCTTTATGCATCTTATCTTGCTTTGATTGACGGTAGCATTATAAGATGATCTCTCACTAAAATTTCAAGATAAAAGTGTTCTCCCTGAGTATGCACCATTGCGAAAGTTCTTCGTGCTGAGACACCACGTGATGATCGGGTGTGATAGGCTCTACGTTCAAATACAACGGGTGCAAAACAGTTGCACACGCGGAATACTCAGGTTAAACTTGACGAGCCTAGCATATGCAGATATGGCCTCGGAACACGGAGACCGAAAGGTCGAGCGTGAATCATATAGTAGATATGATCAACGTAGTGATGTTCACCGTTGAAACTACTCCATCTCACGTGATGATCGGACATGGTTTAGTTGATATGGATCACGTGATCACTTAGAAGATTAGAGGGATGTCTATCTAAGTGGGAGTTCTTAAGTAATATGATTAATTGAACTTAAATTTATCATGAACTTAGTCCTGATAGTATTTTGCAAATTATGTTGTAGATCAATAGCTCGCGTTGTTGCTTCCCTGTGTTTATTTTTGATATGTTCCTAGAGAAAAATTATGTTGAAAGATGTTAGTAGCAAAGATGCGGATTGGATCCGTGATCTGAGGATTATCCTCATTGCTGCACAGAAGAATTATGTCCTTGATGCACCGCTAGGTGACAGACCTATTGCAGGAGCAGATGCAGATGTTATGAACGTTTGGCTAGCTCAATATGATGACTACTTGATAGTTTAGTGCACCATGCTTAACGGCTTAGAATCGGGACTTCAAAGACGTTTTGAACGTCATGGACCATATGAGATGTTCCAGGAGTTGAAGTTAATATTTCAAGCAAATACCCGAGTTGAGAGATATGAAGTCTCCAACAAGTTCTATAGCTAAAAGATGGAGGAGAATCGCTCAACTAGTGAGCATGTGCTCAGATTGTCTGGGTACTACAATCGCTTGGAATCAAGTGGGAGTTAATCTTCCAGATAAAATAGTGATTGACAGAATTCTCTAGTCACCATCACCAAGTTAGTAGAACTTCGTGATGAACTATAGTATGCAAGGGATGACGAAAGTAATTACCGAGCTCTTCGTGATGCTGAAATCGACGAAGGTAGAAATCAAGAAAAACATCAAGTGTTGATGGTTGACGAGACCACTAGTTTCAAGAAAAGGGCAAAGGGAAGAAGGGGAACTTCAAGAAGAACGGCAAGCAAGTTGCTGCTCAAGTGAAGAAGCCTAAGTCTGGTCCTAAGCCTGAGACTAAGTGCTTCTACTGCAAAGGGACTGGTCACTGGAAGCGGAACTACCCCAAGTATTTGGTGGATAAGAAGGATGGCAAAGTGAACAAAGGTATACTGGATATACATATTATTCATGTGTACTTTACTAGTGTTTATAGCAACCCCTCGGTATTTGATACTGGTTCAGTTGCTAAGAGTAGTAACTCGAAACGGGAGTTGCAGAATAAACAGAGACTAGTAAAAGGCGAGGTGACGATGTGTGTTGGAAGTAGTTCCAAGATTGATATGATCATCATCGCACACTTCCTGTACTTTCGGGATTAGTGTTGATACTAAATAAGTGTTATTTGGTGTTTGCGTTGAGCATGAATATGATTTGATCATGTTTATTGCAAAACGGTTGTTCATTTAAGTTAGATAACAATTGTTGTTCTGTTTACATGAATAAAAACCTTCTCTGGTCATACACACCAACGAAAATGGTTTGTTGGATCTCGATCGTAGTGATACACATAATCATAATATTGAAGCCAAAAGATACAAAGTTAATAATGATAGTGCAACTTATTTGTAGCACTGTCGTTTAGGTCATATTGGTGTAAAGCGCATGAAGAAACTCCATACTGATGGGATTTTGGAATCACTTGATGCTTGCGATCCGTGCCTCATGGGCAAGATGACTAAAACGCCGTTCTCCGGAACTATGGAGAGAGCAACAGATTTCTTAGAAATCATACATACAGATGTATGTGGCCCAATGAATATTGAGGCTCGTAGCAGGTATCATTATTTTCTGACCTTCACAGATGATTTGAGCAGATATGGGTATATCTACTTAATGAAACAGAAGTCTGAAACATTTGAAAAGTTCATATAATTTCAGAGTGAAGTAGAAAATCATCGTAACAAGAAAATAAAGTTTCTACGATCTGATCGCGGAGACAAATATTTGAGTTACGAGTTTGGTCTTCAATTAAAACAATGTGGAATAGTTTCACAAATTCGTGCCACCTGGAATACCACAGCATAATGGTATGTCCGAACGTCATAACCGTACTTTATTGGATATAGTGCAATCTATGATGTCCCTTACCAATTTACCACTATCGTTTTGGGGTTATGCATTAGAGACAGCTACATTCACATTAAATAGGGCACCATCAAAATCCGTTGAGACGACGCCTTATGAACTGTGGTTTGGCAAGAAACCAAAGTTGTCGTTTCTTAAAGTTTGGGGTTGCGATGCTTATGTGAAAAAGTTTCATCCTGATAAGCTCAAACCCAAATCGGAGAAATGTGTCTTCATAGGATACCCAAAGGAGACAGTTGGGTACACCTTCTATCGCAGATCCGAAGGCAAGACATTCGTTGCTTAGTATGGATCCTTTCTAGAGAAGGAGTTTCTCTCGAAAGAAGTGAGTGGGAGGAAAGTAGAACTTGATGAGGTAACTGTACCTGCTCCCTTATTGGAAAGTAGTTCATCACAGAAATCTGTTCCTGTGAATCCTACACCAATTAGTGAGGAAGTTAATGATGATGATCATGTAACTTCAGATCAAGTTACTACCAAACCTCGTAGGTAAACCAGAGTAAGATCCGCACCAGAGTGGTACGGTAATCCTGTTCTGGAGGTTATGTTACTAGACCATGACGAACCTATGAACTATAAAGAAGCGATGGTGAGCCCAGATTCCGCAAAATGGCTTGAGGCCATGAAATCTGAGATGAGATCCATGTATGAGAACAAAGTATGGACTTTTATTGACTTGCCCAATGATCGGCGAGCCATTGAGATTAAATGGATCTTCAAGAGGAAGACAGATAGTGATAGTAGTGTTACTGTCTACAAAGCTAGAACTGTCGCAAAAAGGTTTTCGACAAGTTCAAGGTGTTGACTACGATGAGAGTTTCTCACTCGTATCTATGCTTAAGTCTATCTGAATCATGTTAGCAATTGCCGCATTTATGAAATATGGCAAAAGGATAAAACAAAACTGCATTCCTTAATGGATTTATTAAAGAAGAGTTGTATATGATGCAACTAGGAGGTTTTGTCAATCCTAAAAGTGCTAACAAAATATGCAAGCTCTAGCGATCCATCTATGGACTGGTGCAAGCATCTCCGAGTTGGAATATACGCTTTGATAAGTTGATCAAAGGATATAGTTTTATACAGACTTGCGGTGAAGCCTGTATTTACAAGAAAGTGAGTGGGAGCACTACAGCATTTCTGATAAGTATATGTGAATGACATATTGTTGATCGGAAATAATGTAGAATTATTCTGCAAAGCATAAAGGAGTGTTTGAAAGGAGTTTTTCAAAGAAAGACCTCGGTGAAGCTGCTTACATATTGAGCATCAAGATCTATAGAGATAGATCAAGACGCTTGATAAGTTTTTTCAATGAGTACATACCTTAACAAGATTTTGAAGTAGTTCAAAATAGAACAGTCAAAGAAAGAGTTCTTGCCTGTGTTACAAGGTGTGAAATTGAGTAAGACTCAAAGCCCGACCACGGCAGAAGATAGAAAAGAATGAAAGTCATTCCCTATGCCTCGGCCATAGGTTCTATAAAGTATGCCATGCTGTGTACCAGATCTATTGTATACCCTACACTGATTTTGGCAAGGGAGTACAATAGTGATCTAGGAGTAGATCACTGGACAGCGGTCAAAATTATCCTTACTGGAATAAGGATATGTTTCTCGATTATGGAAGTGACAAAAGGTTCGTCGTAAAGGTTTACGTCGATGCAAGTTTTGACACTAAATCTAGATGACTCTAAGTCTCGGTCTAGATACATATTGAAAGTGGGAGCAATTAGCTAGAGTAGCTCCGTGCAGAGCATTGTAGACATAGAAATTTGCAAAATACTTACGGATCTGAATGTGACAGACCCGTTGACTAAAATTATCTCACAATCAAAACATGATCACACCTTAGTACTCTTTGGGTGTTTAATCACATAGCGATGTGAACTAGATTATTGACTCTAGTAAACCCTTTGAGTATTGGTCACATAGAGATGTGAACTATGGGTGTTAATCACATGGTGATGTGAATTATTGATGTTAAATCACATGGCGATGTGAACTAGATTATTGACTCTAGTGCAAGTGGGAGACTAAAGGAAATATGCCCTAGAGGCAATAATAAAGTATTATATATTTCCTTATATCATGATAAATGTTTATTATTCATGCTAGAATTGTATTAACCGGAAACATAATACATGTGTGAATACATAGACAAACAGAGTGTCACTAGTATGCCTCTACTTGACTAGCTTGTTGATCAAAGATGGTTATGTTTCCTAACCATAGACATGGGTTGTCATTTGATTAACGGGATCACCTCATTAGGAGAATGACGCGATTGACTTGACCCATTCCGTTAGCTTAGCACTCGATCGTTTAGTATGTTGCTATGCTTTCTTCATGACTTATACATGTTCCTATGACTATGAGATTATGCAACTCCCGTTTACCGGAGGAACACTTTGTGTGCTACCAAAAGTCACAACGTAAATGGGTGATTATAAAGGTGCTCTGCAGGTGTCTCCAAAGGTACTTGTTGGGTTGGCGTATTTCGAGATTAGGATTTGTCACTCCGATTGTCGGAGAGGTATCTCTGGGCCCACTCGGTAATGCACATCACTATAAGCCTTGCAAGCATTGTGACTAATGAGTTAGTTGCGGAATGATGTATTACGGAACGAGTAAAGAGACTTGCTGGTAACGAGATTGAACTAGGTATCGAGATACTGACGATCGAATCTCGGGCAAGTAACATACCGATGACAAAAGGAACAACGTATGTTGTTATGCGGTCTGACCGATAAAGATATTCGTAGAATATGTAGGAACCAATATGAGCATCCAGGTTCTGCTATTGGTTATTGACCGGAGAGGTGTTTCGGTCATGTCTACATAGTTCTCGAACCCGTAGGGTCCGCACGCTTAACGTTACGATGACAGTTTTATTATGAGTTTATGTATGTTGATGTACCGAAGGAGTTCGGAGTCCCGTATGAGATCGGGGACATGATGAGGAGTCTCGAAATGGTCGAGACGTAAAGATCGATATATTGGACGACTATATTCGGACTTCGGAAAGGTTCCGAGTGATTCAGGTATTTTTCGGAGTACCGGAGAGTTACGGGAATTCGTATTGGGCCTTAATGGGCCATACGGGAAAGGAGAGAAAGACCCCAAAGGGTGGCCGCACCCCTCCCCATGGGCTAGTCCGAATTGGACTAGGGAGGGGGGGGGGGCGCCCCCTTCCTTGTTTCTCCTTCCCCCTTCCCTTCTCCTACTCCCAAAAGGAAAGGAGGAGTCCTACTCCCGGTGGGAGTAGGACTCCACCTTGGGCGCGCCACCTCCCCTTGGCCGACCCTCTCCTCCTTGCTCCTTTATATACGGGGGCAGGGGGGCACCCCAAGGACACACTTGATATACGATATTTTAGCCGTGTGCGGTGCCCACCTCCACCATATTACACCTCGATAATACCGTTGCGGAGCTTAGGCGAAGCCCTGCGTCGGTGGAACATCATCATCGTCACCATGCCGTCGTGCTGACGAAACTCTCCCTCAACACTCGGCTGGATCGGAGTTCGAGGGACGTCATCGAGCTGAACGTGTGTGGAACTCGGAGGTGCCGTGCGTTCGGTACTTGATCGGTCGGATCGTGAAGACGTACGACTACATCAACCGCGTTGTGATAACGCTTCCGCTGTCGGTCTACGAGGGTACGTGGACAACACTCTCCCCTCTCGTTGCTATGCATCACCATGATCTTGCGTGTGCGTAGGAAATTTTTTGAAATTACTACGTTCCCCAACAGATTATCCTTGGTAGGCCCTTTTTGAATACTGCATGGGCTATTATTGATTGCAACAAAGGCAATGTCACTTTTCATGTTAATGGTAATGAGAATACGGTACACTTTCCGAGGAAACAACCTCAAGTCCAAAGTATCAATTCTATTGGAAAAAATCCAACAATTACTATTGGAGGTTTTGAATTTCCTCTTCCTACTATCAAGAAGAAATATGATATTCTTATTGTTGGGGACGTGCATATCACCGTTGAGGCAACCTAGTGTTATTCGAAATTTCTCCGGTTCCTTGTTATTCGAAAAGAGTTTGTTAACAAGACTTGATCAACCTTGTTAGTTGATCCCTTTTGATGACCATGAGATGGATGAAGTTAGAAAGCACAACCTTCTGTACCCTCCTTTTACTTTCTCTCTGTTTTCTGAATTATCCTTGCAATAAAAAAATACCCCGAAAATAAAAGTTCTCCAAATGCCCCGAAATTGAAATATGATTTTTTTCTAGAATATTTAAGAATATTTGGCACTGAGAACACACCAAGGGGAGCCAGCACCTGGCCACGAGAGTCTAGGGCGCGCCCACCCCCTGGGCGCACCCCCTGCCTCGTGGCCCCCTGGTGGCCCCCCTCCACTTATTCCAGCACCCACACACTTCGTCTTCCTCCAAAAAAACACCAACCAGCTCAAACCCCTGTTCTAGCTCATCTTGCTACCATTTTCAATCTCCTTGCTCAAAGCTCCACTCACAAAACTGCTTTGGGGGATTGTTCTTCCGTATGTGACTCCTCCAATGGTCCAATTAGTTTTTGTTCTAGTTCTTTGTTCATTGCAAATTTTTGCTGCCTAGGTGACCCTGTTCTTGAGCTTGCATGTCAAATTTATTTGGTCCCAAGTAGTTCTAATGCATGATATAGTCTCTAGGCACCTGTGGGAGTAGTTGGCATCAATTTTGTTGAGTTTGGTTCACTTTTATTTTGAGTTACTAAAATTTTCAGAAATTATTCAGAGGAAGAAATATGTTTAGGAAAATGTACCAAGGTGGTTCTTCAAGGAAGCAAGGACCCAGGCCCGCAATACGTGAGCCGGACCATGAACTACCAAGAGAAGATCAAGTGCGGCCTTGTGAATGGCCGTTAGAAGATTTCATGGTCCAAGCAGGAATTAAGGAGGAATTTGACGCATATGTGCGTAATGCTGAACTCGAGGGCTTCATGCTAGATAAGTGCCCTCAGTATTTATTACCTAACTGATTCCTTTGTGAGAAGGTTCAAATTTACATCTTCACGCAATTCTCACACTGTCCTATTTGATCTCTATGGTAAATCTTATACCATGGACTTAGATGATTTTAATACTGCTTGTAAACTCCCGCAATGGTGTAGTGCTAGTGATCCTCGTAAATCCGAGTTTAAGGATTTTCTTGCAAATATCACTGTGGGGGAATCTAGAGAAATAACACAAGCTACCATAGGGAGCATTCACTTTCCTGCTATACATTATTTTGCTCTCTTTATATGTAGATGCATTAACGGCAAGGACGAGGCATGTCACATGTGTGTTCCCGATCTCAGTGTTCTCAAGAGTGCTGTATTAGGAGATAAACGATATAGCTTGGGGGCCATTGTTGCACGAAGGTTGCATCTTAATAGTTTAAGTGGAGACTTGTTTGGTGGAACTTATGCAACCCGTTTAGCCAATTATCTTGAGATACCCATACATGAAAATGATATGGAATTGCCTCCTGCTTATTTAGATTTTAATGCTATCGTTCGCCATCAGTTTATTGAGAGGAATGAACAATCTCTCCAGTACCGACTAATCTTTGACAGGCGCCGCACTGTCCATGTTGCTCTCCCTGCTCCTACTTTCTTTGACTTTCAGGCAAAAGGGAGATATGTTATAACTAGGGAGGAGGTGAACAAGTATGAGAGGAGGACAGAGGCAGCTTGCCTCCAAGCTGCAGCTCATGAGGCAATAGCTGCTGCATCTCAGTATGACCCTAGCTATAACTTTGATCCATGGGCATAGACCAACTTAGGCCAAAAGCCTGAGCTTGGGGGAGTACATATTTCCCACCGACATTACATTCATGTTCTCACATTTATTCCAGTTGTCGGTGCTCATACTTTTTCATTATAATATCCATGCTAGTTTATTTTCTTTTTCTCGCTTTCTTATCGTGTGTTTGAATAACCTTAAGAAAAACCAAAAAAATTAGTTGTAGCTTTTAGCTAGTTTACTTTCCATGCTTGTAGTCATAATTAAAAGAAAACCGAAAAAGATTTATTGTCCTTCTTTTTCTTGTTGGGAGCTTTCCCGTGTAAATATTTTATTTCTTTTCTTGTTCTTTGGGGGTCAAGATGAGAAGACCATGATGAAAATGTTGTAGTGGCTCTTATATGCATTATTGTTGATTTAACCAAGAGCCCATGTTACCTTGTCTTCTCCCTTGTATTGAATGCTCGCAGATTCCAGCTTAGTCCAATGCACGTGCACTATTATTATTATCCACACCGTTCGGTCATGCAAGTGAAATGCAATAATGTTGATATATGATGGACTGATTGAGATGAGAGAAGCTGGTATGAACTCGACCTCTCTTGTTTTTGTAAATATGATTAGTTCATCATTCCTGATTCAGCCTATTATGAATGAAACATGTTTGCAATGACAATTAGAGATTATAGTTTCTTATGCCATGCTTAATTAGCTAGGAGTTTATAATGGTTTACCTTGCGTGCCAACATGTTATTAAAATGGTTGTGATGTGGTATGATAGGGTGGTATCCTCCTTTGAATGATTCAAGTGGCTTGACTTGGCACATGTTCACGCATGTGGTTGAAACAAAATCAACATAGCCTCCACGATATTTAAGTTCATGGTGGAATATATCCTACTCATGCTTGCACTCAATGTTTATTAATTTTAATGCTTGTTCATGACTGTTGTCGCTCTCGAGTTGGTCGCCTCCTAGTCTTTTTCTATCCTTCACTTGTACTAAGCGGGAATACTGCTTGTGCATCCACTTCCATAAACCCCAAAGTTATTGCATATGAGTCCACCATACCTTCCTATATGCGGTATCTACCTGCCGTTCCAAGTAAATTTGTATGTGCCAAACTCTAAACCTTCAAATGAAATTATGTTTTGTATTCTCGAATAGCTCATGTATCAACTAGGGCTGTCTGTATCTTCCATGCAAGGTGGGTTATTCTCAAGAGGAGTGGACTCCGCTCCTCACTCACGAGAAAATGGCTGGTCACCGGGATGCCCAGTCCCATGCTCAAATCAAATCAAAATAATTGCAAACAAAACTCCCCCAGGACTGTTGTTAGTTGGAGGCACCCGATGTTTTGGGCCAGCCATGGATTGATGCTTTTTGGTGGTGGGGGAGTATAAACTTTACCATTCTGTTTGGGAACCGCCTATAATGTGTGTAGCATGGAAGATATCGAGATCTCTCGGTTGTTATGTTGACAATGAAAGTACACCGCTCAAAATATTATTCATCTCTGCTTTAAAATCAAGCTCTGGCACCTCTACAAATCCCTCCTTCCCTCCGCGAAGGGCCTATCTATTTACTTTTATGTTGAGTCATCCTCCTCTTATTAAAAAGCACCAGTTGGAGAGCACTGCTGTCATTTGCATACATTTACTTTATATTGGGTATGACTATGACTGGATCTCTTTAACCATGAATTACAATGTTTAGTCAGTCCTTGATCTTCAGAGGTGCTCTGCATTTATGTTTTGCGGTCTCAGAAAGGGCTAGCGAGATACCATCTTGTTATATCATATTATGATTGTTTTGAGAAAGTGTTGTCATCCGAGATTTATTATTATTGCTCGCTAGTTGATTATGCCATTGATATGAGTAAACATGAGACCTAAATGTTATTGTGAATATGGTTAGTTCATAATCTTTGCTGAAAACTTGAATGCTGGCTTTACATATTTACAACAACAGGAAACATAGTTTCTAAAAGTTTTTCTTTATCACTTTCAGTTTATCAACTGAATTGCTTGAGGACAAGCAAAGGTTTAAGCGGGGGAGTTGATACGTCTCCATCGTATCTACTTTTCCAAACACTTTTGCCCTTATTTTGGACTCTAACTTGCATGATTTGAATGGAACTAACACGGACTGACGCTGTTTTCAGCAGAATTGCCATGGTGTTAATTTTGTGCAGAAAGAAAAGTTCTCGGAATGACCTGAAACTTCACGTTGAATATTTTTGGAATATATAAAAAATACTGGCGAAAGAATCAAGGCCAGGGGCCCCACACCCTGTCCACGAGGCTGGGGGCGCGCCTACCCCCCTGGGCGCGCCCCCCTGCCTCGTGGGCCCCCTGGTGCTCCACCGACCTCAACTCCAACTTCATATATTCATGTTCGGGGAGAAAAAAATCAGAGAGAAGGATTCATCGCGTTTTACGATACGGAGCCGCCGCCTGGCCCTAATCTCTCTCGGGAGGGCTGATCTCGAGTCCGTTCGGGGCTCCGGAGAGGGGAATCTGTCGCCGTCATCATCATCAACCATCCTCCATCACCAATTTCATGATGCTCACCATCGTGCGTGATTAATTCCATCATAGGCTTGCTGGACGGTGATGGGTTGGATGAGATTTACCATGTAATCGAGTTAGTTTTGTTAGGGTTTGATCCCTAGTATCCATTATGTTCTGAGATTGATGTTGCTATGACTTTGCTATGCTTAATGCTTTTCATTATGGCCCAAGTGCCATGATTTCAGATCTGAACCTATTATGTTTTCATGAATATATGTGAGTTCTTGATCCTATCTTGCAAGTCTATAGTCACCTATTATGTGTTATGATCCGTTAACCCCGAAGTGACAATAATCAGGTTACTTACTAGTGATGACCGTAGTTTCAGGAGTTCATGTATTCACTAAGTGTTAATGCTTTGGTCCGGTACTCTATTAAAAGGAGGCCTTAATATCCCTTAGTTTCCAATAGGACCCCGCTGCCACGGGAGGGTAGGACAAAAGATGTCATGCAAGTTCTTTTCCATAAGCACGTATGACTATATTCGGAATACATGCCTACATTACATTGATGAGTTGGAGCTAGTTCTGTGTCACCCTATGTTATAACTGTTGCATGAGGAATCGCATCCGGCATAATTCTCCATCACCGATCCAATGCCTACGAGCTTTTCACATATTGCTCTTTTCTTAGTTACTTTACCGTTGCCACTGTTACAATTACTACAAAACCATTACTGTTACCTTTGCTGCTGTTACCATTACTTCCATACTACTTTGCTACTAAATACTTTGCTACAGGTATTAAGTTATCCAGGTGTGGATGAATTGACAACTCAACTGCGAATACTTGAGAATGTTCTTTGGCTCCCCTTGTGTGGAATCAATAAATTTGGGTTGAATACTCTACCCTCGAAAACTGTTGCGATCCCCTATACTTGTGGGTTATCAGGTGTTTATCCGGATGAGCCGGAAACACAATCGCAATAGTTCTCCCTTTACTACCTTAGCCAAACAAGCGGAACGTAAGGCAATAACCACAGGAGCCGGGCAACCCAACTATTGACCAAAGACATGATTCGGAGCCGATGCATATAATGCTTAATTCGTGATGCCTAATTGTACTATAAAACTGTTCGGACTTATTATTATTTATTGAAGAAATGTACGTGGCCAAATAGAGCCCCTGGCGATTTAAGTCGAGCTGAGGTATACATGGCCACTAGACGAAGAAGAGGGAATACAGATTAAGGAATAAACAAGTACCGAATAGGTTGGGCGAGAAACTGTTTCAATTATAGTCTAATTGATACGTCAAAACGTATTTTTACAAATAAGGCGATGAGCATCGAGGCTATTTTACATGCCGAGCACAAGGGAAAGCTGTGTACGGGTCCTAAAGAAGAAAGCGGTGATCTTTAAAGATCCTTTAGATACTCTGCCACATGTCTACGCTACATTTCTCCTTGGCGTATTATCCTTCGAAAGGATCAATGATCAAGTTTTCATGACGGGCTTTAGAAAAAGGGCCCTTGGTACCGTCAAAAGGTGATCTGGGTTGTAAGGAACCTGGAAAAATAAAAATAAGAGAAAAGAAATATCAGGATGCAGATAGGGTCGAGTCGTATTCTGGACTTTATCTTTACTATGCCTCCATCGTTGCCCAGGGTATCTTTAGCGCATGGTACGTATGCCACAATTCGGTTGAGGCTGCGAAGGAGGCCAAATTGCTAGTCGAACTCCTGACGGGCTAGACTATCGTGCTGCGGGGTAGTCCGGACTCGTTTGATAGTGTCCGGGGGCTTGATTGCCGATGTAGTACTTGGTATGATAAGGCCGCTTTGTACTTCCGCTGCCAGGGCCGTGGTGTGCTCCTTAGTGCGGATGGAGCGTTCCATGTTTCCATTGACTGTTATAACGCCGCGGGGTCTGGGCATCTTGAGTTTGAGATAGGTGTAGTGTGGGACCCTGTTGAAGCCAGCGAACGCAGTTCGTCCAAGCAACGCGTGTTAGCCACTGTGGAAAGGGATGATGTCGAAGATCAAGTCTTCGCTTCGGAAGTTATCCGGCGAACCGAAGACAACCTCCAGTGTGATTGACCCCTGCAGCGGGCCTCTACACCAGGTATTACTCCCTTAAAGGTGGTTTTTGTGGGCTTGATTCTTGAAGGATCAGTACCCATTTTGCGGACTGTGTCCTGATAGAGCAGGTTAAGGCTGCTACCGCCGTCCATGAGGACTCACGTGAGGTGGAATTCATCAATAATTGGGTCGAGGACTAGCGCGGCCGAGCCTCCATGACGGATACTGGTCAGGTGGTCTCTGCGATCGAAAGTGATCGGACAGGCTGACCATGGGTTGAATTTTGTGGCCACTGGCTCGACCGTGTAGACGTCCCTTAACGCACGCTTGCGCTCCCGCTTGGGGATGTGACTAACGTATATCATATTCACTGTTTTGACCTCGGGGGGAAATTTCTTCTGTCCCCCCGTGTTCGGTGTGCGAGGTTCCTCATCGTCATCCTTGTTGGGCGACCCTTTCTCCTTGTGTTCGGCATTTAACTTGCCAGCCTGTTTGAAGACCCAACAACTTCTGTTGGTGTGGTTGGCAGGCTTGTCAGGAGTGCCGTGGACCTGGCAAGGTCGATCAAGTATTCGGTCCAGGGTTGATGAGCCGTCTTTTTTTCTTTTGAATGGCTTCTTCTATTGACCGGATTTGGACCACTGAATCCGGCATTGACCGTCGTTCCTCTGTATTATCGTTGTTGCTCTGACGCTTATGTTTGTTGCGTCGGGGCCTTCCGTTGCCATTTCTGGCTTCAGAAGTGCCAGGGTCGCTGGTACTGTTGCTGCAACGGGCAAGCCAGCTATCTTCGCCCGTGCAAAAGCGGGTCATTAGTGCTGTAAGGGCTGCCATGGACTTCGGCTTTTCTTGACCGAGGTGTCGGGCGAGCCATTCGTCGCGGATGCTGTGCTTAAAGGCCGCTAGGGCTTCGGCGTCCGGATAGTCGACAATCTCGTTCTTTTTAATTAGGAACCTGGTCCAATATTTCTTGGTCGACTCTCCGGGCTGCTAGAGTATATGACTGAGGTCATCAGCATTCAGAGGCTGGATATAAGTGCCTTGGAAGTTGTCTCTAAAGGCATCTTGCAAGTCTTCCCAGCTTCCAATAGAGTTTTCTGGGAGGCTATTTAACCAGTGCCGAGCTGGTGCCTTAAGTTTTAGCGGGAGGTATTTGATGGCATGTAGATCGTCGCCGCGAGCCATGTGAAAGTGGAGAAGCAAATATTCAATCCATACTGCGGGGTCCGTTGTACCATCGTATGATTCGATGTTCACGGGTTTAAACCCTTCTGGGAACTGGTGCTCCGTTACCTCATCGGTGAAGCATAGGGGGCGTGCGGCGCCTCTATATCGGGCAACGTCTCGACGCAGTTCGGATGAGGTCCGCATGCGGTTTTCTGCCCGGGTGAGGTTGTGCTTATCGCGCCAGGACTGATGGCCGTCTTCTCGTGCTGGGGCATGCCCCCGTGATCCGTAGATTGATCTAGTCTGACCGGCTCTATTATCCAGGTCCTGTCGTAGGTCGTAGGTGTATGGTGTTTCTCTGCCTCTACGGCGAGGCGTTGCGGGCTGATGTTTGGCTTGAGTTGCCACCCTGTCCTGGCCACGTGGTGGTCGGTCCGGTCTGTCAACAGCATCACGCGTTGGCGGTATGGGCTCTAGCGCCTCATCGTCGAATTGGGGTAGCAGATTGCGCTTTGGGTAACTCTTAGTTGGGCGTTCGAGGCCGTATTCCTCGGCTGCTAGGACATTAGTCCATCTGTCATTGAGCAGATCTTGATCAGCTTGAAGCTGTTGCTGCTTCTTTTTCAGGATTCTTGCTGTGGCGATTACCCTGCGCTTGAAGCGCTCTTGGTCGAGGGGTTCCTCCGGCACGATGAAGTCTTCATCGCCGAGGCTCACGTCCTCTTCGGAGATCGGTAGGTAATTACTATCCTCTGAGCCCTCGTTATCGACGGGATCGTCAGGGTCGACTTGCCCCTCCTCCCAATCGTCCTGTTCGGAGGTTGGCTCGATAGGGGCTTCGGTGTCATCGGCATTCTCTGGAGTGTTAGCGTCTCCGGTGCCGGTATTGCTGTCTTTGTCGCAGTGCGAATTGGAGTGGCGCCGCTGACGTCGACGCTTTGGAGGGGCTTCGGTAGGCTTGTCCTCATCCGGATCCTTCTTGTCGTCGTCGTCCTCCTTGGGTGTGTCCACCATGCATATGTCGTATGTGGAAGTGGCCGTCCATCGTCCGATAAACGGAGGGTCTTGGCCTTGTTCGTCTCCGGTATCGTCATCCATACCGTCGATGTCTTCGGAGGCGTAGTCCAGCATGTCGGTTAGGTCTGCGATAGCGGCTATGAAATGGGTGGTGGGTGGGCCGTAAAATTCCCTGCTCTTAGCCCCTAGTCCGGGCCAGGCATAGTTCGGAAATGATCCTTCCGAATGGCGAGTGATCGCATCAAGTCCAGAGCCTTGTTAAAAGTCGAGGTTTGGGCCGAGGAAAGAGAGTCCACGGGGCTGTCCGGGGTTGGAGCCTCCTGGTCGCGCCTACTTAACACGGACCCTGAGAGTTCAGACTTGGAGTCCGTCTGAGTGTCCGGCGCTCGAGCATCAAGGGGAGTTAGGTTCGTCTTTGGGTTTGCCACTGACGTCGTCCCCTCCGGATCTCCGGTAGCAAATTCCATAGTTGCATAGAGTCCTGCGGGCTCTAGACTCCCGTCTTTGGACCTGACAACCTGTTCTGGATCTGAGGCCGGAGCAGCGACTGGGGCCGTGAACCCCACAAAGATCAAGTCTCCTCGGACATCGGTGACATAGTTCAGGTTCCCAAAACTGATCTGATGATCAAGGGCGTAGCTGTCGATTTGCTCGAGGTGGCCAATCGAGTTGGCACGCAGCGCGAAGCCGTTGAATACCAAAATCTGGCAGGGGAGAAAAGACTCCTTTATGGCGGCGTTGTTGTAGATGATTGACGGAGCCATCGAATCCTTCTGCTGACAGCACAGAGGAACTCTCAATGAAAGCACCAATGTCGGTGTCAAAACCGGCGGATCTCGGGTAGGGAGTCCCGAACTGTGCGTCTAAGGATCGAAGGTAACAGGAGGCAGGGGACACGATGTTTACCCAGGTTCGGGCCCTCTTGATGGAGGTAATACCCTACTTCCTGCTTGATTGACTTTGATGAGTATAGGGGTTACAAGAGTTGATCTACCTCGAGATCGTAATGGCTAAACCCTAGATGTCTAGCATGTATGATTATGATTGCCCCTACGGACTAAACCATCCAGTTTATATAGACACCGGAGGGTGCTAGGGTTGTATAGAGTAGGTTTACAGAGAAAGGAATCTTCACATCCGAACGCCAAGCTTGCCTTCCATGCCAAGGGGAGTCGCATCCGGACACAGGGGAACGCCTTCCATCTTGTATCTTCACGGCCCACGAGTCCGGACCACGTCACATAGCCCGGACGCCCAAGGACCCCCTAATCCAGGACCCCTCATGAAGTCATCTCCGGCGCCGGCGTAGTAGGAGTTGCCCTACTTCTCTGCGACCACCTCTGTTGGGCGTGTCGTTCACCTCTGGTGTCCTGTAAGATATGTGATAACACATAGAAGAAAAAGAAGATTATTCCATCGTGGCCACATGCGCGCACGTGTATCATGGCATGTGAGCTACCTCCTCTATAGATGGTTTCTCGGTTTGCATGTGGGTTTAACGGAGGGGTTTGATGGAGGCGAGGAGGCGTGTTCAACCGGGCGTGCAGCGCCGGCGCAGTACTATTTGATTTGACAGCTACTAGTATATTATAAAAAAGAAAGAAGAGTTGTAGAGATAGAGATAAGAGTAGAGATAGAGATTAGGGAGGAGCACCATCTACTGCTTCGTGTGCTACTCCTGCGCTCCATTCGGCGGCCGCAACGTCCCCTACAGCCACTCCCTCCTGCGCTCCATTCGGCGGGCGTTGTTGAAATTTGGGGAGCGCACTCACGCAACTGCTAGCAGCGACAACTTCACCAACGACGACTTCTTCCCCGACCTCGACAACCTCTTCCTCAACGACATGGGTGACAACCTCAATGCCAACGGTGTTGCTCCCATTGCACCGTATGTGTTTCTGTCCTTCCTGTTCGAAATCATGGTAGAATTCATGTTTCTAGTCTGTGTCCTAGATTCGATCTGTTCATCTATTATGCTAGTCCACATGATTAGTTTAATCTCTGTTATAGCCGTCATCATTTGTTTTGTGCTTATTCAGACTAAATCTCGTAGTAACTTGCTCATATATTCAACTGGAGCACCGTCGCCTACAGCCAGTCCCATTTCATGGACGGCCTGGTCGATGCCTCCAAGGAGCCCTTCGTCTACTACTATGAGTGCCCGATGGCATTTTGGGGATCGCCGGCGGACGTCGTGCATCACCTCACGCAGTCGTCCGTCTATCACTACTGGCTCGCGGCGAAGAACATCAAGTACGAGACGTGCTACTCGTTCACCATGTCGGACTCGCTGGAGGATCACCGTTGCCTGCTTGTCTCGGAGGAGGACGGCAGTGTCTTCCTCTTGATCGTGGGCACCAGCGAGGCCCGCGCAGGCCGCCGCCCCGTCTCTGTAGTGTGAGTCAGGGGCGACGCCGCTGACGCTGACACTGACACGAGGCTGATGTACGGGTGCGTGCTCACTGTTACTACCCCTCAGAGGTACGTGGGCGGCGACACTGGCTACATCAATCTGACTAGGACTGTGCTGAGCTGGGACCTTCCCGCCAATGTGGACATGGAAGATGCATGGTATGATTTGGCCCCCAACATGGTGGACGGGGACTCCAAGGAGATTCACCTGGACATATGCATTACCAAGTTAAATATTGATCATTGGTCTTCGCTCAATGTAATCCGCTGTCTAAGCATGTGGAGACTTCCATGCATGATTTTGCTCTATTGGAGTATCGCACATGAATAAAAGTGTATCCATTTATGGTTTAGTCTAGAATCTTCCATGTATGAAATTTTTACTACAGTACTGGTGAAAGACTTATGATGAACCATTTCTTACATCTCCTCTGCCCCCTTCCAAGTCATCCTGATTTAATCCCTACTTCTAGGTGTATAAGGGCATGGTTAATACTTAATAGTATAGCCAACTGTGGACTAGAAGAAAGTGCCATGTCATCTGTAGCCAACATGTATAACAATCGATACTCAAAAACTAATTCTTAAAGATCATTTCTTGCAAAGCACAATAAGTGTTATTTCTTCACAAGTTTTGGATGCAGGTTGAACAGTTGAACGCTTTTGTTTACAAAAGATACTTTTTTATCTATTTCACCCAGATGTTTGTGAGCTCTAGAGATGAAATAATATCCGAAGAAACCTATCGATACCCGTTACACATGAGATGACCCCCACACCCTTTGTCAAAATAAAGAACTCCCTGATCAATGCATTTCGCTGTTCCGTGCAATGCACGGGCACCTTACTATAGATTAGTACGACCAAAAATTGAACTAACATTATATATAGTACGATAAATGCTGATGCATGTCACCTAAAATTATATCATTGAAAACTATGTTCAAATACGAATCCAACGATATAGTTTTTGTTGACATGCACTAACATTTTGTCAGTTAAATCTTCAGCCAAATTGAATGGGGGACTAATAAACCACGACCGATGTCGTACTAGTGTAGAGGGCGGCGCTGCATGCGAGTCTCACCCCGCTCGTGGCGCAGTAGTAAAGTTGTCATATCACAAAACCCAACCACTCCCAGTAATAAGTGGCCTGGTAAAATAAACGGACAAGCAACCATCACATCCATCCGTCTTTTTTGCATTTCATCTGTCTGCATTTACTTTCTCCGGTTCATCTCGCACATGCGATCCCTAGCTACTACTCCTAGTATCCCTAGCTACTACTGCTAGGGCCAGTTCTTTTGGCGGCTTAAAAAATAAGCCGTCTCTTCCCCAGCTTTCACATAAGACTAGTAAACAATGGAGAGTCACATTAAGGCGCCTCACTCATTTATTTGGGCTTCTAAACTACTACTAGTACCTCCGTCCTGGTTTATTCGTCACCATTGTAATTTGTGCTAAATATTGACTAAAGATTTAACTGATAAAATGTTAGTGCATGTGACATATGCACGTACTTACAAAATGCGTACAGATACACAAGGTTTCCAAACTTTTCCTTTTACATACTTAATTAAGGACGCTAATAATTCCTGAATATTCAGGATTTATCATTTGCGTCCCAAAACTAATGAGATCGCCTTACGAAACTAAATTATATTCCTAATAAAATCCACGGCGCTCGCAGGAGCGCTTGCGGCGCGCCACGAGTGCCCTGGTGTGCGGCCGTTTCCCAGCCAGCTGACACAACACCTCTTCCTCAGCCTCGCAACTCATAGGTGCTGATTGGCGGCCTGCCGGCGGGTGAGCGCGATCTCACCGGTGTGGGGATCCGGTGCCAACAGGTACTCCTCCTCGCTGGAACCGTGCACCCGATCCACGTACCGCCAAGCTAGCAGCAGTTATACATGCACTCAAGGAGTGGAGGCACTTTCTGTTGGGAAATCGCTGTGAAATATATACAGACCATAAGAGCCTCAAATATCTCTTCACACAGCCAGAGCTGAATTTACGCCAACGACGCTGGTTGGAACTGGTCAAAGACTATGACGTCGGCATCCACTACCACCCAGGAAAAGCAAATGTAGTGGCCGATGCCCTTAGTCGAAACCCCAGCCCGGACAGTGACGGTCAGCAAAACTTGAGGCCTGAGTTTCAGCGAGAGTTCACTCGGCTCAACATGATGTTAGTCTCTGAGGGCACCATATCGAACCTGGAGATACAACCCACCCTAGTGGAACAAATCAAGAAGGCTCAACAGGGACATCCCAGTATCGAAGGCATAAAGAAGAAAATGAACCGTAGTAAGACTTCAGAATTCGTCACGGACAGTGAAGGAACATTATGGTACCGGGACAGACTTTGCGTACCTAACATTGAGGAACTCAAGCAACAGATCTTGACGGAGAGCCACACCGCTCCATACTCGATACATCCTGGAGGAACCAAAATGTACAAGGACATTCAGGAAAGATTTTGGTGGCACGGTATGAAAAGAGATATAGCCACATTCGTTGCTTGTTGCGATTCATGTCAGCGCATCAAGGCCGAGCATCAAAAGCCAGCAGGGCTACTCCAGCCTAACAGGATACCGGAGTGGAAATGGGATGAAATAGGAATGGACTTCATTGTCGGATTACCCCGATCACAACGCGGAAATGATGCCATATGGGTCATCACAGACCGACTAACCAAGGTTGCTCATTTCATTCCCGTGAAGACTACCTACTCCACTCAAAGACTGGCAAAGCTCTATCTATCTCGTATAGTTTGCTTGCATGGAGTCCCGAAGACAATAATATCAGACCGAGGCACCCAATTCGTCTCCAAATTTTGGGAACACCTACAACAAGCTCTGGGCACACAACTGGCTTTCAGTACAGCATACCACCCTCAGACAGATGGACAAACAGAGCGTGTAAACCAAATCCTGGAGGATATGCTAAGAGCCTGTGTGCTCACCTATGGAACCAGTTGGGAAGAGAGTTTGCCGTATGCCGAATTTGCGTACAACAACAGTTACCAAGCCAGCTTGCAAATGGCACCCTTTGAAGCATTGTACGGACGGAGGTGTCGTGCCCCATTGAATTGGTCAGAAACAGGTGACAGCCGTATCTTCGGCCCAGATATGCTTAAGAAGGCCGAGGAAAAAGTTAAACAAATCAGGGACAGACTCAAGACAGCACAAAGCCGACAAAAGAGCTACTATGATCAGAAGCATCGTGAGGTCAGCTTTGAACCTGGTGATTCCGTATACCTCCGAGTATCTCCTGTGAGGGGTCTGCAATGGTTTAAAATAAAGGGGAAGCTAGCCCCAAGGTTTATTGGACCATTTTGTGTAAAGGCACGAAGAGGCACAGTAGCCTACCAACTAGACCTCCCCAAGGAGCTGTCAGACGTCCATGACGTATTCCACGTCTCGCAGTTGAGGAAATGTGTGAGTAACCCGGAGAAACATGTACCTCATGAGGACATTGATATGCAACCAGATCTCACCTACAGAGAAAGGCCAGTAAAGATTTTAGAAGAGTCTGAACGAAGGACCCGTCAGAAAACGACAAAGTTTTTCAGGGTCCAATGGAGCAACCACACTGAGGATGAAGCCACATGGGAAAGGGAAGATTTCCTCCGAGCAGAGTATCCATATCTATTTGAGGATCAGCAGAAATCTCGAGGACGAGATTTTTCCTAAGGGGGTAGGTGTTGTGACACCCAAGTTTTTATTTGGAATTTTCAAAAAAGATTTTTTTTGATTTGAAGGGAGTGATTTAAAAATTTTCTTCAAGAGAACTCTCACTCTCAAATATTTTTCTTTATGGCAAAAATTTTATTTGAATTTACCCAAGATCCTCCTTTGGTCTTGGAGGTTCTTGCTTTTCATTGGACTCAAGACAAAATGTTTTCATTTGAGAAAATAACTTTTGAAAACCTTTTCTTGAATTTGCACTATGGCTTTTGAAAGTCCTTTGCCACTTTCAACTATTCCTTCTTGCCATGGCATTAGTGCAAATCCTCTCTCCTAACCCTTCCCTCACCTTTGGATCATGATTTGCATCAAATCCAGTAAGTTGAACCTCCTCATATGATCATTTCCATTCAAATTCTATTCAAATAAATTTCTGTCTTCTCTTATAGCACTTGGAGATTTACAAAGGAACTCCATTTTCTGTTTGGACTTTTACCACCCAACCCTTTCCCCTCCTAGTCCTTTGAACCCTCAACCTAGAACCATGAAGATCCACTGGTCTCCAGTTCAAAATTTTCAAACTACATCAGCTGCAAGTTTGGACCAGATTTGGCAAATTTGGTGAAATTCATTCAAAACTTTCTCCAAAAATTCCAAGTAAATTCATGCAGCCCCTGGGTGCTTTGAGTGGTCATCTCACCAAGTTACAGCTCCAGAAAAATTTATCTCTTTACCAAAACCTACTGTCGAACACCTGCAGTGCATGGTCATGTCAAGTTTCAGTTAAGTTCAGAGAACACTGCAGTGCTCATTGTCGTTTTCTTGAGAAACGGGCGTCGATCTCGCCAGTACCCTCGCGTCGCCTTGCTCCTCGTCCTCGCCCACTTGTTCCTGCACCGCACGAGTGCCTGGCATCTTGCGGGCGTCGGTGACGAGCAGCAGAAGGTGCGCCGCCCCGTGACCGACGCCGGCGGCGGCTTTGCGGGCGCCAGCAGGAGACACGGCGCCGCCGACTCCACCCAGCACCGCCCAAACCACCGGAGCCCGCCGCGTGGCCGTCCACTCCCCCGAATGCGCTGCCGCTCTCGTCGTGAACCCCAGGGCGCGGAGCACGCTCTCTGCCGCCGTTGAGCCCGTGCGGTCACCTCACCGTGGACAGACGCCATTACGCCAGGGCCAGCTCCGTTTAGCTGCAAAACGAGTCCCGTAACATCCACTGATGCTGCTCGACCGCTCAAACCCCCTGCCAACCCACTGCTCCGCCGTAATCGCTCACCGGAGATTCTCCGTTCACGGCCACCCCGTCGATCTGCCTATAAATAGAGGTCCCGAGCTTCAACTCGAGCACCCACCAGCCCTACACTTCCCCTAGAGCACGCCCAGCCACTGGAAGAGCCGCGAGGGGGTCTCCTTCCTCGACTCCGGCCGCCGCAACCCGCCACGGGATCCAGCCCGATTCACCCCCGTGTGTGCTCCGCAGACCCCTTCCTCTTGCCAGTAGCTTCTCCTTGCATCACCCGTTCTGACCCGCGCCTCAATTCGTACTTTGCAGCCCTCCACCGGAGTTCCCCAACCTCACCCGAACCGCCGTCCGCCGGAGATAGTGTCGCCGTCGACGTGGTGCTCCCCGTTGGACGAGTCCACCACCCACCGACACGGAAGAAGACACTGAAGCTCTTGGTACCCTCCGTTTCTCCTAACTCGCCGTGGTTCGACGCCGGAGTCCACCGCCGTCTTCGGGCGCCGGCGAGCTTTCAAACCTGACATGCGGGCCCCACGTGTCAGCCTCTGTTTTATTTCCCCGAACCGTTTTCTGTTGGCGCCTTCGGGCAAAATACGTTTTCCCCTTTGCGCTTGCGCATTCCCAGTCGAAGCGTTTTCTGTTTTCTCAGTTAAAACCCTGGAACTTTTCTGTTTCATTACAGAAAGGTCCCTGGACAGAAACCTTTATAACTTTTTAATGAAAAGGTATTTTTGAGTGATTCCTTTTCTGTCAATCTCCAAATTTTGTCTAGTTTTTTATGGGATTTATTTGAAAAATATTTGGCAAAGTTTCTGTGCATGTGTTGGTTTTCACGTTAGTACCCCGTTTCGTGATTGCCGTAGGTTCCGGGAGAGGGGACGGAGCCGCGAACTTCGCCGAGCTAGACTCCGACTTCTCCGAACCAGGCAAGCATGTCTGAACATTTGATATGGCAGATGTTTTGCATGTTCATGTGAAAGTTTGTGCGTGGCATGTGAGTGTCGATAAATACCTTGTTGCTTGTAAGGCAACGACCCGGTTGTTCCAAAGTTGCGATGACCTCTGATGAGAGGTGGCCTAATCATGTGGTGACATGAAGGGCAGCAAGGTGGTACTGTTGTAGCATGCCAGCCTTGTGTCATCCGACTCTCTTCGACGTTAACGTGGTTGGAGCCACGTTATCGATCTTTTCCCAGCATGTTCCAAAGTTGCGATGACCTCTGATGAGAGGTGGCCTAATCATGTGGTGACATGAAGGGCAGCAAGGTGGTACTGTTGTAGCATGCCAGCCTTGTGTCATCCGACTCTCTTCGACGTTAACGTGGTTGGAGCCACGTTATCGATCTTTTCCCCGCATGTCCAAAGTTGCGATGACCTCTGATGAGAGGTGGCCTAATCATGTGGTGACATGAAGGGCAGCAAGGTGGTACTGTTGTAGCATGCCAGCCTTGTGTCATCCGACTTTTCTGACGTTAACATGGTTGGAGCCGTGTTATCGTCCCTTCCCCTTTCCGTGCTACCACATGTCTCATTGCCAGGATACGGTTTAGTAAGTTGGTAACCTCTTTCCGTGTACACACCAAACAGAGAGGCCGGGATGATGGTACCTTGGCCCAGGATTAAAGCCAGTCATTCGGTCAGGGGGCATGGGTGTTTCCGGTTGGGACCGAGAGGGGGGGGCCCCCCCTTATAGCGCGCGTATAGAAATTTGATCCCATGCTACGCGAGGTTGTAGCCTCCCCGACTCAGGGTTTTTCCTGAATGTTGCCGAGGGTGATCCCTGGCTTCGGATGGTTAAATTGGGTGTGTACTGGTTAGACGTGTTCCTTCCAGAACACCGTAGACGGAACTAGTCCCCGTGACTACTGAAATCCGTTGGCTGTGGTTAAGTACAAACTCTGCAGAGTCAATTCTTTCCAAATCATCGTATCCATGATCAGTAATGTAGACTTTATGTCCAAATCTATCCGTGTGAAAATCTTGCCCCGGTGAACAAGCTCAAGCGGTAAAATCTCAGATTTATTGTTATTCCAATTGATGGACTAACTTTATTTTTGTGTCTCATGCTTGTGATAATTTATGTCTCCGAGCTATTGTATTAATGAGTTGTGATATAAGCCCTTTATGAGACGTCGCACAGACGTCCGACTGTGGCGTGTACTCGTTTCTCACTTTCGATATAAGCCCTTTATGAGATGTCGCTCAGACGTCCGACTGCGGCATGCACTGTCTTTACTTTCTGTTATAAGCCCTTTATGTGGTGTCGCCCCGACGCCCGACTGTGGCATTATTATTCCACATTTTCCGCTCGACGAGTCTTTCAGACACTCGTTTGGCACCAACATTATTATTCCGCATTTTCCGCTCGAGGAGTCTTTCAGACACTCGTTTGGCACCTGTATTATTATCCCGCATTTTCCTCTCGAGGAGTCATTCAGACCCTCGCTTGGCACCCAGTATTTATTATCCCTGTGTCTGATCGCACTGATTAACTTATTCATGTGCTTCATGTTTGCATTTGTTATACCTTATGTCCGAACTGTCTTGCGAGTACTTTCATAGTACTCACCTGGCTTGTTGATTTGGCCAGATGTTGACGAAGGCGATCTCTTGGATGAAGAGTTTGATAGCGCGTCCGACGCCTAGAGGAGTCCCAGTCAGTCCTGCGCGATCCCGGATATTGGTCACTTGTATCGTTTACGCTTCCGCCACCCGCAATAAGTATTCTCGAGCCTCACTCCGACGCTCGATGAGTTGTAGTTTTCTGGAATCATGTCACTCGCTTCACGATGATATTTCCACCACCGTTATTATCGTGAGTTAGAAGTTTGCCACCCTATCCGCCGTATTGTTTTATCGGCGTGCATGTAATAAATTGTTGGGCGGTCTCTGCTCAACCTTGTATTATATTTAGTACTCCTGGTATTTTTTTCTGTGACCAATATATTGTCTATCAGTGAGAAGGAATTCTTCCTCGCTGGTCCGTAACAGGGATTGGTTTCTCAATAACTATTTTATTGAAAAACCGGTCGTGACACCTCGCACGAGCCTTCTGCCAAAGAGCCAATTGCTTGACTCTCTCCGACGCGACATAGGCCTGCCAGGCAGCTTGCCCCGTGGTGTGCTTCTCTTCCTCGGCCTTCTTCTCCGCCTCTATTTTGGCGCGCTCTGCCGGATGCAAAGCCTCCCACAAGGCGACATCCATTTCTTTCCAAAGCTCCTCAAGGCTGGGGGGGCTCGACGGGCGGCACGGCGTTCTCCTTGTATTGGGGAGCCGACGCGTCCTCCAACGCGCGCGCTGGCGAGATTGGGAACGCCGACGCATCCTCCTCAACGTGTCGCGGCGAGGAGAGGAACACCGACGCGTCCTCCTCGACTAGTGGCGGCGAGGAACGGAACGGCGATGCTTGACCATCCGCGCGGTGCAGCAAGGGGCGCCTAGGGCTTGGGAGGGGGGATGCGATGGTGGTCGACGTGAGAGGGAGGGGGAGGAGATAGCGATGAACGTGAGCGTTCTTCCGAATGCCGTGGGAGACGCAGTATTTATAGCGAGCAATGGCACACCTACGTAATATATGGACGGAGCTTGACTGACTTAACTGCAGGTCCAGTTGCGTCACTGACATGTGGGCCAGATGCCTGTTGGGCCCACATGTCAGTCACCCAATGCACCTACAGTTAAGTAACTGAAGCAGCTGCATGGGCATATTGGTTGGAGTAAATTACGGGTGAGGGAAGGGTTGGAAATATTGCTGGTCACAAAGGATTGGACGAGCGCGGGGGAGGAGAGTCATGCATGCAGACTTTTTCCACACGGGGTGGAGTGGTGGGACTGCGGGAGGGAGAAGGAGAGTCAAGCAGGCGTTCAGATTTCAAGGTGCACTAAATTATTGCATGCGATGATTAAGGTTGGCCATAGTGGTGGTAATGTGGTACTCCCTCCTTTTCAGTTTATAGGGCTTAATTTGAAAATCTCTTCAACCAAGGTAGATGATGAATGGTGGAATTTTTTTTGCGGACGGATGAATGGTGGAATTAATTCCATAGTTTGCAGAAGTACTTAATTAGTACTCTCGTTTTTCTCAAAAATTTGTGTAAACCGATGCATTAATTATACCACATGCATGCATGACCACTCCTATAAAATTCTCAGTTGGTGGTGATGGTATGTCTGCCTCTGGACAACGTGAGCCGTTCGATCTACTTGGAACCAACGACTGAGATGTGTGTGCATAGAGACATGGCCTTGCCACCGGACTATATAGCAGATATTTACCCACCTCTGCCACTTTATAAAATACGGAACTTCTCATTCCAGCCTCATTTCCTTTCTTGTTCATCTTCTTGCATTCTTGCCGGTGGCGGCGAAGGTTCTTGAAGATGGAGTCCAGACTCTAGAAACCACTACAAGAACTATTCCACCACCTCTATCTTGGTAAGAGTAGGTGAAATTTTTGAATCGATCCCTTTAAACTAGAAGGGAGGTAGTGGTACTCTAATAGCTAACCTTGTTGTGATGACTAGATAGGACATGGCACACACCTGGACGGAGGAACTAGTCTGCGTTGTGCATTTAAGTTTTGTTGGAAGTCAATGTACCTCTACTATGACCAAACTTATAGAAAAATGTACATCAACATTCACAATGTCAAATCAATATTTTTATGCTCATTATAAAACGTAGTTTTTATACTCATTATAATCAGTATTGTAGATATTGATATTTTTAGTATAAATTTGGTCAAAAACTTTGCAAACGGTTGACAGAAGTAAAAAGGACCAGAGGGAGTATCATGCATGCGAAGTAGGCAAAAAAATTTTTGCTCATTCATAGCCGGTCGAAGTCTCAAAGGGCGCGACCGCGCGAGGGAAGTGAAGGTTGTGGGAGGCGCGACGGTTGAGGGAATTAAGTGAAGTTACATCCACGCGCCGGCATGGCGTGCAAACAGGCAGAAGCTATACCGTCAGGCCTATGATATGGGTCTAGTAGACATGACATCTAGTGGGTCCCGCATAGTACTCGAGAAATCTTTGGGGATTGCAGCCGTTTATGCACCGGGCAAGCCAACAACCCCATGCGGTTCGCACGCCCTACTCGTCCCCGTCTTCTACCTTACAATAGTTCACTCCCAGTCGTCCCGTCCTTTCACATTACACCAGTTCAACTTCTCCTAACCCTCCTCCGAAATCCATGGCCTCCCAAATCTCCATGGTCGCCGCTGAGTACCAGGTTAGAGCCATCATCGGTGATGAGTTCATCATCATCTACACCTGTGGATCCGCGATGGTGAAAGCATGCCTTGCTCGCTTCCTGCGCATGTTCAACAGTTCAAAGGATGAGTGGGTCGCTGGGCTAGATGTTGAGTACACCACAGTCCTGGAAAGCCAGAAGATTCTAAAGGAGGCAGAGAAGAAGAAGCCCGCCGTGATCCAGGTTTGCGTACATAACGTGTGCTTGGTCTACCACATATGCCATGCCGACGTTGATTGCCAGGATTTTAAGAACTTCCTCAAGGACGAAAGAGTGAAATTCGTTACTGTAGACTTTAGGAACGACAGGGATGTCCCGGGTCGGATAGGCCTCATTGAAGGCCAGCCCTTCGATCTCCAGAAAGCAAGCTTGGTGTCCTCCTCAGCCTTCAATGCTCACCCTAGCAGCAGCCATGATTGATCCTTCATACGCTAAACTGAAGAAACCTCACCACGAGTTTCAACATGCATGGGAGTCGAAGACAATAGATGAAAATCACATCCTGTACGCAGCAATGGATGCCTACCTTTGTTTAAATATGTACAAGGGTTGGATGAAGAGGCAGAGCCCAGTGTCTGGTTCAAGCAAAGAAGCGGCAGCGAAGAGGAAGAGGAAGAGGGACGAGGACGAAGTCGAGGATGTGGACGTGGACTCATACTCCGAGTAAGGTGGCGGTGTCGTCGCATGCTGGTTCTACTACAATGTCAAGTGGACTAGTTCCTTAGTTTAATTTCAGGGGTGTGTTGTGCTGAGCCCCAATCAGAACTATGTTTATTTTCTTTCTCGTTATTTGAACTCTTTAGTACATACAATAGTACTAGTACTATGTCTTACTATTGTTCTTCTTGCAGTTGGTACTACTGCTCGTATCTTCGTGTTCCTACTGTACTTAATACGTTCGTACTAGTAGTATAATTTGGGTCAGTCAATTTGGAAAGAAGTTCGACGGGGTGAAGGAAGAAGACGACAGAGAAGCTAGCCCAGTATATATATTAGGGTGGCAAGGTGCCCATGATCTATCTTATGAGTGTTGCGTGTGGAATGCAGTTCATCAGAAAAAATGGATCGTGCCCGGGGTTAAACGTATGGCGGGGGTGGGGGAGCATGACGGTGGCAGGCGGTTCAGGGGAGGGTGGGGCTGTGGCGGCAGGCGGTTAGGCATGTGGCGGGCTGAGAAGATGGACAGTGCATCAATTTCGGAGGTTGAAGAAGCCCTTCTAGCCATCCATGTTGCATCCAACGGCTCACAAGAGTCGACTGACCCAAATTGCTGCTTTAGATTGCAGGATCCACGTGGAATTCAAGGTCTCGAAGGCAGATTCCGCTTCCGCACCCGGTTTGCGGGCTCGGCGCGGGCGCGACCGGCTTCCGCTGCGACAGCCACCATGCTCATCTCCTCCGCGCGGGCAGAGATGACAATGACATGCTAGTTCCTCCTCGCCGGGGTGCTGGAGCACGCGCTCGTCCTCCTCTTCGTACGCTGCATGCATAGACGCGGCTCCACCAGCTGCTCGCGTGCTTGGCAGCGCAGCGGCATCGCGAAGAGGGACTGCAGACGACGTGAGTGGGTGAGCCTTCGGCTTCGTGGTACAGGGATGGCGGCGACACGACGGTGATGGGCGAGAAATGGTTGGCCAGAGCGGGCGGATGCTGGCATGCGCAACGACGGCGGTGGCATATTTATGAGTGCGTGTATGGGAGCTTAGTTTAGTTTTATATAGGGTTTGTGAAACTTAAAACAAAACCATACTAGTACACGTAAACATTAGACTGAGGCAGCGCTTATATTAGTTACCACATCCACGATACAAAATCATGTGCAAGCGCGTGAACCGCGGCCGTGCGGTCAATCGAACGGTGCGTTACTCTGTTGCGCTCGATGGACACCCACCGAACCTTTTTGTGTGTGTGAAAACAATCCCTGAATATTACTCAACTTTTTTTCCTGGAAAAGTTCTTCACGCTACAATATTTCCTTATATTTGAATTTAGCTCCAGTTTCTGTTTATTCGGAGTTGGACGTTTTAGGTGCTCCCTAGTTTTTTTTAATATTGATTTTGTGTGTGTAATTGAGAGTGAACGTGTGTATGTGTCCATATGTGTGTTGTGGCGGAAGGGCAATGTGGAGAAGGTGTGCATGTGATAGAGACATAGAGAGGTGTGAATGTGCAAATGATCATGCATGAGTGAGACATAGACAGATGCCGATACGTTGTGTATACATGAGAGAACGGTCTTCTATTTGTACATGTGTGTGTGTGTGAGAGAGAGGAGCATCCATAACACAACAACCATCTCTCTCGATTCGTCCGTCCCTCGCACAATCGCATGTAACACATGCATCAACGCACACATTCTGACACCCTCACCCGGCCCCTGCCCACCTCAAGGCCCGCACATCGCTCTCTATCTCGCACGCACAATCTCTTCATGAAAACCCTATTTAGCATGTAGCTTTCCGTCACATACACACACATTTCTCTCCATAGGTTTGATTTCTCTCAATACCTGACACACACAAACACACACACACACCACATAAACTCCCCTACCCCGAGCACACAATTCATCCCCATCCAAGGCTATATGGCGACCACTATCGCTTGTGCTTCTCTGCACCCCAGCATGCACAACACCTCAACCTTCAAAGAGGGCATCGAGGAGATCGAAGACGGCGACCACACTGCACTAGAGAATGCAAGGCCATTTGGAAGCAGGATGATGTGACGAGGGCTGACTGACTCCTCCCCCCTCCCTCTCCCGCACAAAATTACCAATCCCTCTCTCTCCCGCACAAAATTATCAATCCCTCAACCCACGAGATCCTCCCCCTCTTGTCCATGTTTTTCCAGCTCTCTCATCAAACCTGTGGTCTCTTCTCCTTCCACGTCTACAGAATCCGGATGCACACACATCTCACGTATATTAGATGTCTCCATCTATCTGACAGACCTAACTTCTTCCTCTCTCTCTCTTTATCTCTCTATCTCTCTCTCCCTCTCTTGTTAGGTTTGTCTCCTACTCTCTTGTCCACATACACACAATCTTTACCGCCCTATCTGCTCCATCTTTGCAAGCTCTCTCTACACCTTTCATTCACACATTGGGATGTGTTCAAAATGTTGCTTTTATAATGGATGATGTAGAGTTCTGGTTGGTTTTGTTGCATCCTACAAAGTAATAACTATGAAATGCATTTAGATTCTCATTTGATTGGGATTATGTGAGTTTGAGCATATTGTGAAGTACTATAGACCTCGTATACATCTTGGAATTCAACAATGATTGTAACTGTTGAATTGTATAGACTATTACATTCGAAGTCAGTAGCCTAATATATTTATTTCAAAATTACAACAAATAATTAATTCACTACAAACTAAGAAAACAAATGTGTACTCCCTCCGTTTTTATTAAGTCCGCGTATTAGCTTTGGTCAAAGTCAAGTTTTGTAAACTCTCAGAAAGTTTATAACAAAAAATGTTAACATATACAATAACAAATAAATACCAATAGATTGATTATTGAATGTACTTTCACATCATACATATTTGTTATGGTAAATGTTTATATTTTTCTATAAACTTGGTCAAACTTTAGGTAGTTTGACTTCGGTCAAACCTAATATGCAGAGTTAATAAAATAGAAGGGAGTACTAGTAGTTACATGTACTACTCGCTAGTTGCTTAGCCCAATCACCCAAGACGCCACACGGGGAGTTGAGTCTCACAAAATTTTGAGGTCCGCGGGAAAATCTCCCGCGACCCTGATTCGAGCAGTCCGAAGTTAACATCATAACCTTCGGAACAGGTCTACGGATTATGCTTGGTAGGGGCCTGTTTTCGTAACTTCACCACGGCACGACAGCCAACCCCACCCCGGCACCCAGAGTAGTACACATGAATACTCCCCATTTTCTATCCCCACACCAAAATAGACTTCTCCACGACACCGCAGCCTTCCTGCTCCTCCCCTTCTCCATCGGCGCACTCGTCCACCGCAGCGCATCTGCCTCATCGCGACCTCATACGCCGCACTGGAGCCGGTCCACCCTCGTCGTCGTACACCGAGCCTCTTCCCCGGCACCGTTTTCCACGGTCTCGGATCTGCTTCCCAGAACCGACGCCAAGCGCAGAAGCACCATCGTCGTGGACGATGAACTGACTCCCGTTGCCGACCATGGTGCACAGAGGCCGCCACGACCATTGTTCTCCTCCTCGATTGGTAATGTGTGTATTGAATCACTTAGCAGTACATGTGCAGTTACAATTTTGTTCATACCTACCCTTCAAATTTCCTGGTTGCTATTGTTCCCGTAAAAGTAATTGGTTATAGCCTCCATTGTCCAACAGAATATAAGCATGTAATTGTGCATTGCTCATGTATCGCGTTGTGCTTGGGTAGGTTCTTCATCTGCAACCAGTAGTGTGGCAAATGATGGAAAGTTTTTTAGAACTAGCAAGATACCCATGCATTGCACGGAACATCAAGAGGCATTTGTATGAGTAGTTTATCTTGTAGGGGAAAAGGATGAACGAGGGAAGGCCTTATTTGCAAATCTGGAGAGGGGTGTGGGTATGTTTCTGCAAAATTGACATAGTTTCCTTCCTATCCATCGGATATAAATTGGACGGCCTATATTGCAGGATGACAGGCACACCATCATCACCAACTCTATTTTTATTAAAACTAGCAAGATGCCCATGCGTTGCACGGAACATCAAGATGCATTTCCATGAGTAGTTTACCTTGTGTGAGAAAAGTACGAACGTGGGAAGGCCTTATTTGCAAATGTGGAGAGGGGTGTGGGTATCTTTTTGCAAAATTGCCATAGTTTTCTTCCTATTCGTCAGATATAACGGATGGCCTATATTGCAGGATGGCAGGCACATCATCAACACCAACTCTATTTTTTATAAGAGTAGAGAAAAGAAAAGTAGAAAAAAGAGTAGAGAGTAGAGAAGTAGAGATAAATATTGAATATAAAATAAATATAACACTAGAGAAGAGAGTAGAGATAAATATTAAATATAAAATAAATATAACAGTAGAGAAGAGAGTAGAGATAGCAGGGACGTCGGGAAAGGATTGCGCACGTGCACGAAAAAGCGGCCGGGCGCGCGCTAGTTTTGGTGTGCGGCGTCCGGCACGCTTTATAAAATCCAACGCCCTCCCACTGCTCTGTGCCTTGCCACCACTCTCTCCCCACGCTGTGCCACGCCACCGCTCTCTCCCCGCTATGTGCCTCGCCACCGCTCTTTCCCCGCTCTTTCTTGCTTCGCCGCCGTCGCGCCACCATGCCGCCGCGTTGCCGGGAAAGTTGGGATACCGCGGCGTCCGCGCGCGCCCCTCCGGTGGCTTCTCCGCCGAGATCCGGTTCCGCGGGCTGCGCCTTGGCCTCGGCAATTTGGACACCACCAACGAGGCCGCCTGCGCGTACGATGCGGCGGCGTGGCGCCTCCGGTGGCCTCCTAGAACATTGAACTTCCACAATGTGCCGACGCAGGAGCGGGCGCATGAGCTCGCACCTCTACCGCGGCTTATCACCGACGAGGATAGTCGCGAGAACCAGAGGCGGGAGCACTGTGTCGGCATCACCGAGATGGACGAGGAAGCCATGGCGCTGTGGCGTCAACGCTTCCCACAGGACATCATCAACGAGCGCGAGTTCCACGCGCAAAGGAGGTGGAGAGGGAGAAGAGGAGGGCGGAGCGAGCCGCCTATCGTGAGGACAAGCGGACGCGAAAAGCAGACACTCAATTCAACATGAGGCTAGGAGCTGCGTCGCCCTGGGACGATCGGTATCTTCACTCCTACATTGAGACGTCGGAGGAGGACATCACCGAGGAGGAGTCGGACGACGAGGAGTAGTTGAACTATCTATTTTTTATCTATCTATGCTATATCTATGCTGAGAACTATCTATGTCTCTACTCTCAAGTCCCTACTCTCTATCTCTACTTCTCGATCTCAGCACTGTAAATGCTTTTTTAAAGCGCCGCGCATTGCACTTCTGTTGGAGATGGTCTAACATGGCAGACGAGTGCTTTAATGTTTCCCACCAGATGCGTGAGTATTACTAGTATATTTTTATTGCCATGTTGAGATTTTAAAACCACAAGTGCGAACATGCAGAGGAGCAATGAAGACCAAACACGTGATATTGGGGACATCTTCAAGGAGCGTGGCAAGTTAAAGAGGAGCTGCACCAAACATGTAAAACGAGCTTTGGTCAGTAACAGCCTTTCAATTACTTTCGTTTAGCCTCGTGTTCTTTGATGTGTATATGTTGTAGTTTCTGTTTCTCTTAGCCTCGTGTTCTTCATGTGTAATAAGAACAGTCTTAATCGTCCTGGTGCTTTCGTTTTTAGCTTGATGTAGGAAGTGGGTGTTCTCACCTTGTAGTCTGTTTTTAATTTTTTTTCCTTTTGAATTCACTTCTCTGAGTCCTGTTTATCTGGCTTCTACTAAATGGATCTGGGTTGCTCTGAGTATTGATCTAAAAAAGAAGTATCTTCATGCCGGGATGCAGTTCCTGCAAGGAGGGAAGTATGGTCAACCTCGAGATCATGTTTCCAAAATGAGGCTCGATTACACACAAGGTGCCATTTCCCTAATGATGTTGGATTAGACACAAGGTGCAAATTCCAGATGATGCTGGATTACACACAAGATAGGTGAAGTCGTCAACTGTTCGTGTCCTCGTGGCTCTAGTAAAGGCTGAAAGAAAGCGTGCAGCAGTCCTTTAGAATGTAGTTGAGTTCCTAAAGAAGCGAAAAGAGCAATCAGATGCTCTCTTCACCCAAGACAAAGAAGAGATGGAAGAAGCCAGAGCTAGCAGAGGCAGAGCAGGCTAGGCGTCTCCTGCTATCTAAAACTGTTGTCAATACAAAATTTTCCTTCATAATAGCTAGGTTTAAATGTTTATCCAGTCAGCATGCCTATTGTGATATCTGTGCACGTACTGATGTGGCACAAAATAATTTTTTTGAGGGTCATGTAATAATAGCAATTACTTTCCAAACAATAACAGATGAAGCATTGGACATGGTATAGTTCACGCGCAAGCCCAACATTCGAAGTTCAACTTCCACATCAAACACATGTTCACAAATATCTACACATTCATAGTTAATGTCCACAACCATGATTCACTTCAAAGCCAAAAAATGTGATGAGAGTTATAAATAAAGAAAAACCTCTAGTTCCTGCTGCCAGTGCGAACAAAACAAGTCAACACCATGACTAATTAATTATATTTTGATCATTTTTTGTGTTCTAGAATGCCGGCCGGCTCGCAGAAGGACGTGTTGCCGGCACACGCGCAGATTCAATGGAGGCAGGAGGGGCAGTCTGAAGCCGGTTGGATGCAACGAGGAGGCGTGTTCAGTCGGGCCTGCAGCGAGTGGGGCCCTCTTGGCGGACTCGCCGGTTCAATGCCTGCGCTATGAGAGGTCGCGCCCGTGTCAGAGCAATCACTCCCTCCAGTCATTTTTTGTTTGGGTATAACAAAATCTTGTTTTCCATTCACATTTTACAAGTAAAAATCATGGACAAACTTTGACCCATAATACGGTGGGGACTAGTAAACCAGGACGGAGGTAGTAGTTTTTTTATCAAAGAAGGGTTTCCCCCTATTACTGAAAACCAACATCTAAACCATAGTATTTTCCCTAGAACTACCAGGTTCAACATCTCGCAACATAAACCCATACAACCATACGCCAAGGAGGTAGTAATTATGAATTCCATTTTTGCTCCATACCAATCGTTCTAAAAACTACTTAAGTACTTATAACACGCCCTTGAAAATTGGAACTCTTACCCCGCTAAAAAGATGATATTTTAAACGTGGCTACTCGATCTGTGGCAACTGGCGAGCCACCGCCTCTAGGTCGTTCACCTGTGGTCCCGACCATCAACTCCTATGGATCAAATTATCACGCGAGCTGACTATTCCTACAAAGGTGCGCTCCACCACATACCCGGTACCCACGCATGCAGCAATCATGCACCTAGGGTTTTAGGGTTTATTTGTTAACGGTGCCTTTACGTAACTCTCATGTGTGCGAGACAGCGAGAGACCGACTATGTGCGTGTGCCCCTTCTCTTTGTATATGTACTCCACCATTTGTCTGGTGTCCAAAAAATTATACAGTAGTAATAACTACTAGCAATGTACCAATGCATTGCCACACGATCAAAGTAGATTAATACATATTCACCAATTTGATAGAAAAAAGAGAGTCTAGTTTTGAAATACGTGTATCACTAAAAATATCTTATGTTTCACTCAAAATATATTCCTTTGGTGGTTTTGATGAGATAAGGGAGGAATGGTGTTGGTTTCAAGATTCGAGAAGTGATATATCTCTAATTTCTATTCTTACTAGCAAGATGCCCATGCGTTGCATGGAACATCAAGATCTTGTGGGAGAAAAAGGATGAACGAGTGAAGGCCTTATCTGCAAATGTGGAGAGGAGTGCGGGTAAATTTCCATAGTTTCCTTCCTATCCATTAGATATAGATCGGATGGCCTATATTGCAGGATGGCAGGCACACCATCATCACCGACTATGCTTTTTATAAGAGTAGAGATAAAAAAACAGAGTTGGTGATGATGGTGTGCCTGCCATTCTGCCGTCCGATTTATATCTGACGGATAGGAAGGTAACTATCGCAATTTTGCAAAAAGATACCCACACCCCTCTCCACATTTGCAAATAAGGACTTCCCTCGTTCATCATTTTCTCCCACAAGATAAACTACTCATACAAATGCATCTTAATGTTTCGTGCAACGCATAGGCATCTTGATAGTTGTTGCAAAAAGCCCATGTGTGTGTGTTGTGTGTGTGTGAGAGAGAGGGGGAGAGGAGGAGGACGGAGTGCATGTGTGACAAAGACACAAAGAGTGTGTGTGCGAGAGGTATCAACTTACAATGAGGCGATAGTGTGTGTGTGCACGATTGAGAGGGTGTGTCTCAAGAAGGGACGAAAAATCTATATAGATACAAGGAGCGCGAGAGAGACATGTACACGATAGTGGAAGCACGAGTGTGCGAGTGTATAAACCTATCTGGAGGCTAGTCGATCAATGATGTGAGATAAATACGAGTCGGGGGTGCGAAAGCGAGTGTTTTGTGTGAGAGAGAGAGAGAGACGATAGTCGGGAAGGGGAGTGGAAGCAGGAGTTGTGTGTGTGTGTGTGAGAGAGAGAGAGAGAGAGCGGGGGGAGTTTGTCTGATCGGTAAAAAAAATGAATAATGCCTGTTTATAACTAGGATCGAGACGGAAAGGAGACCGCAACAAATGTTGTGTCAGTAGCAGAGAGTAACTTTACTGCTATGAGTCATATCTAGAGACATATAGGGTGTGTGAGAGAACCCCATAGAGAGAAAGACAAAGTGAAAGACGAGTGAGACTGTGTGTGTGGTGGTGAAAAAGAAAGCTTAGGTACCTAGTGATACCAAAGAATGGTAGAGATGTGAGAGATAATGAAAACCGTGTAATGTATAATGATAGGGAGAGTGTGACACTTCTCAAGGGAGACGTCGAGAGATCATGTTTGCGAAGATAGGAGAAAAATGAAGTGAGCGTGCGGGTGAGCTGGAGAAAAAAGAATGAGAGCTACATGAAGGAGCATGCGAGAGAGATGGGCGTGAAAGGAGTCAACATAAAAGGGATTCAAATATTTGAATTCGAGATGATGATACATGTAATTCATACTCGAACCAAAATTGATCTATCAAACATGCATACTCATATGAATTCACGCGCATTGATGTTATTTAATATGTAGATATTACTGATCCATACATTTTAGTAGAACATAATTTGGTTTGAATTTTTTTGAATCAACCTTATGATTTTGAGATCATTGTATTTGTAAATCATATTATATACATATAAAGGAGCAGAATTCTTTGTTGTGCTTTTGAAAGTATATATAAAAAATGATGTATATAGAATTTTATTCCAATCGAAAATGGATCCTGCCCGAACAAAAATAGAATACAAACTGGATTCGAATTGAGTTGGCACGGTAAACCTGCACTCTTGCTATGCAAAAATTTGAACGAAGCGGGGAAAGTCGCAGTAACTGCCCGAGACCAAAATCTGCGAGATGGAAATTACTGCCTATCCCTGACACGCAAAGTGTATCAGCTCGATTTCTATAGGTTTCGATAGGGGTAGGTTTGTAATTTCACTCAAACGTGACATAACTGCCTCTCACCCGGATTCATACACGGTGGGCGCCAAAACATAGTCTCTCCTCGGCCGAAATCGACTCCCTCCCCGATTCATACACGGTGGGCGCAAAAAACAAACTCTCGTCGGCAAATATTCGGTATATGCGAGATTACCGTCCTATCCCCAACCGACTAATATTGATGTGATGTAGGAAATTTTAAACGGGGGCTAAGTTTGTAAATTTCCTCGCATTTGAGACAAGTGCACCCTGATGACATGGTTCCCCCTTCCTCTTCCCTCCATTTCCCCATTCGTACTCCGTGGGCGCCAAAACACCCTCTCCACCCCAGCCTCCTCCGTCCGCCACCCCATCCACCGCCGTCCTCCTTCACCATGCCGGAACTGATACCCCGACATTGTCGTCCATTACAAGATATCGACCTCTCTCATCCACGGCTTCGGACTGGGATCCTTGCATCCCGTCCTCTCGCTTCATCCCCGCCGTCGTCCACCTTGCCGGCGCCACTCCTACGACCGTCTCGTCCACCGCGCCCCGCCGCCATCATCTACCCTCCTAGATCTGCTTCCACGCTGCCGACAGCCATCGCTACCGCAGCACCGTCAAATTCTCAGCAGATGCATACACGGCGCCGCACCAGAGGTAGTACTCTTTCGTATCTGCTCAACTTATTTATCGCAGCAAGAAAATAGATCGCCGCTGCTTTACTCCGATTTCTTGTCCATCACTTACTTGTTTGTTGAAAGCAAACATTGGTTGCGAAGTTGCCTTTGTCCGGTTTGCACCTTCAGATCCATCATGGCACGCCCATCACTATACTCGCAATGCTTATGGTTTTCCCCTTTTATATTCCACACTAGTTAAATGATAGTAGACTAAATTTCAAAATTGGGTCATTCGATTTTTGAGAGCACGCCGGAGTTCGCCGGCGCGAAGGAAGGGGCTCGGGTGGGGATGGTGGTTGTGGGGGCGGTGGTGGGGCCTCGCCGAACGAAGAAAACTCAATGCAGGTGGGGGCGGGGGTGGGGTGAGGGTGGCGGAGGAACACAGGCGGTCGGGGGCAGTTCAGGGTTGGGATGGGGGGTCGGGGCCGGTGGTTCGACCGGTAGCCCGTGCGGTGTTCTATATGGGGAGAATCAGAGACGAGGAAGAAGAAGGGTTAGGAGACGTAGGATCTTCATCCAACCGCCTGAAATGGTCGACTGACCCAAATGACAAAAGTCACGCAACTTGCATGCAGACATGCCTTTATATTCAATACCATCATCGTACCTGCTTAGCACTTCTCCTGAATCCATCAAGCTAAACAACGTGCCACTCATAATTCCAAACTTGTTGCTCAAATATGAATCTGATATGATGCTGATATTACTAAAACAGATAACGTTTAATTAGTCAACTAATGTTCCTACTTTACTTTCGAAATGCATGTGCACCACATATAGAGAGACATCAGGGAGTTGCATTCTTAATGCGCTCTGGTTCATCATGTGTGGGCACTGCGCAATGAACATTTTATTATCCATAATCAGCTTGCTCTTCTTTAGCATGTTCCTCTTCCGTTCTTCTTTAATAAGTACTCTCTTTGTTCCTAAATACAAGTCTTTGTATAGATTCCACCATGGACTACATATGTAGGAAAATGAGTGAATCTACACTCTAAAATGTATCTGTATACATCTGTATGTGATCCATAGTGGAAATCTCTACAAACACTTATATTTTGGAACGGAGGGAGTATGATAGTAGTACAGTATGTTCCTTGTAGTGAAGATGAGCAGGGACATTTGCAGTGTAGAGGTCTATACGGTCGGTTGTGATGGACACTTTGAACTCTTCGGGCCTCTTTGATTCGTAGGATTTTGTAAACATAGGAATAGGATTTGTAGTGGCCTGCCCACTTGAATCCTGTAAGATTAGCAAGGAAAATGCGGGGAGCTATGTCGCCGTTGAGACTTACACTGATATTAACACTACCGCACCTTCAGTTGAAGAGAGCTGGAATCCGAAGCCTTTCTAGCCGTACCGGAAATACTAGCACATATATTCCAACAAGTTCCACTTTGCTGATTTTACTCCTCATGCTTACGGTTTTCCCGTTATATCTACATTATGATCTGTGTAGCTGCTATGTGTCGCACTAGCAGCAGTCCACTCTTGAAGCTAATTAAACAACACACCAATCATAAGTCCAAAGCTCACTTCTTCAAATACGAACTGTGATATGATACTGATATTAGTTAACAGACACACATTTAATTGGTCAGGTAATGCTCCCACTTGATTTTCCAAATGCATGTGGCCACATATAGAGAGACAGCATGGAATTGCATTTCTTTGGGCGCTGTGATTCATCATGAGTGGAAAACCAACATTGTATGCAATGAAGCGGAACCTCAAGAATATGCTTCCTCTTCTGTTCTTTAACATGTTCCTCTTTTGTTATTCTGTATTTAGTACGTATTCCTTGTCCGGAAGGGGAGCAGGGACATCTGCAGTCAACAGCTGATAGAGTTGGACTGTACGTGATCGATAGGCTTTCAATTAGTTGCGGCAATACAACACCGTATTTTCCAGCTAGTTCCACTTTCCCGATTTATATATCATGGTGATGGTGTACCCCTTTTATGTACACAATGATCTGCCTAGTTGTTGTGTGCTCTTGTTATCATGGTTTGGCAATAAAATCTCTATACAGTATATTATGAACCTATCATCTGCCAACTATCCTTACTTTTGGAACCTATTTTTTGTGTGTACTTGTGCCAGATTATATTAATGCACGCACCATATTACAGCACACATGAGCTCTCTCATCAGAATCTAGTGATAGCACACAAGGGTTTACAGGGGCGCCCCTATATTAGAATATCCTCTGTATTACAAAGATAATCTCACTACTATTTATGTTTTCATGGTTCTCAGATATTATACGTAATTACAGTGAATATCAGAATCCGTGCATCAGAACAATATTATAGAACACTGCAACGACTTACAAAATTGGCACCAAGGCATTGAGTGCCATTCTGGATGCAATGAGACTCATACGCTCCCCACCTGTAGATTCTTGTTTAGAATATGATCCTAATGACTATTCTAACCTCGAGGAGTCAAAGGCAGATGGCCTGTCCTATTCACCCATCAAGGTGCCTGATCTAATTTGGCAAGGTTTTATTGATTGCTCGTGTCTTGCATATGTTGTCTTGCATTTCTTCAACTTTGTTGCACCGCCATCTGCTTAGTTTACTCATCATATATGTCATGATGCCATGCCCATCCATTATCAATACATATTCCATCTGTCATCATACCATGTTTTTTCACTCAAATGTTGTCCTTGTGCATCAGACATCAAAAAGGAAGAGGGTGATTGCCGAACCTGAAGGAGCAGCAACAAAGTCCTTGAAAAACGTGGTAGTGCCGGAGAAATCAGACAACACCCCACTTATATTTGTTGTACAACTAGTGACACGAAACGTAGGACTGACTCTAGCAGACTGTGCCCATACTTCACTGGCCACACCACTAGCCCCATCACACAGGACCTGCACTCCAGCAAAAGGTATGCCGATTTCAGTTGCCATAGCACCAGCGGTACCACAAAAAAATCCCACTCCAGCAAAAAGTACAGCAAGTCCACTGGCCGAAGACCTATCCCAACTGCAGAGACGGCCAATTCCTGCAGATTGGAACCCCAATCTAGTTATTCTCAGTTTTAAAGACAATGCTTTCAATGTTGTTAGGGACTACGTGCATATATTCCCATCATGGGAAGATTATAGTGAAGACAAACACCATTTTCACATCTTCCTGTCCCACTTACGTGTAAGTGCTATTATTCATGGTGATTATTTTCCTGTTTTGTACTGATTGAACACATCAATGATGTACATTACATTGTTGTAAGTAGGCGAGGGTCAATCAGGATAGTCATGACGAGCAAAGCTTGCTTGCGCTTTTCAAGGAAGCATTGCAGCAGTATCGGTGTTACCTGGGGAAATCACACTTTGATGGCAAGTCTATAAACGAATTTCCGGTGAAGTCTCATGTGCTAAATTTAGAAGACATTGAATGGAAAAACCTTGTTATGCACTGGTCTTGTTCCCAGGATGAGGTACTGTCTATGATATCACATGAAAATTTCAACTTCTACTTTTTCGCATGTGCCTTATGGATCTTTTTTGCCGGAAATCAGCTCGAAGAAGAATTCCGGTTTGAAAAGAACGACAAGATATCCCAAATATGCTGCCCACTGCTTTGCTCTTGTTAGTACCTGTTGTCCTGTATCACTGTACTTGCATTCATACCTGGTTCATTATGTGACAGGAGTATGCATGATAGCTTGCTTATCAATTGTTCGCTCCAAATCATCTGATCTGTATGAATGGTTACATTACTGTAGAATATATCCAATGCCAATGAAATTTTTTAGCTCTGCATTGTTCTTGTAAGTACATGTTGTCCTTTATCAGTGTACTTATATTGACAGGTAGTGTTCATGCACCATCACTCTGCAGCTTATTTTCATTTGCCCTCCATTTTCTACGCATCAGATATATATTTACTCTTACCATAAGGTTGGATAACACCGATGGTCCTGAAGAAGTTTAGCTCTGCATTGCTCTTGGTTGTACCTTTTGCCTGTATCGATGTACTTACATTTATAGCTACTGGGTTATGTAGCATCACTCTTCATCTTATCTTAAATGTTCTCCATTTTTTCTTATATTATCACATCTATATTTACTCTTAACAAAATGTAGAATAAAGGCAATGCTTATGAAGAAGATTATGTGGTAAACTTCTTGAATTGCCCCCCCCCCCCGCATCAGCATGGACAAGGGCTTTATAGAGCCTGTCTTCACCAAAGTTTGTCCTTCTCAAGCCTTCAAACTTTGTTGTGTATATTTGGTTAGGCATGACTGCAACAGCTGCTTATTTTTGGTGTTTGCATCAAATTTTATGTTTAAACTTTATTATGTAGTTCATAAACCAAAGTTTGTCCTTCTCAATTTAAGTTTCAGTTGTACAACCAAGTTCCTTCTTCATACCATGTAAATT
The DNA here is from genome assembly GCF_018294505.1 of Triticum aestivum. NCBI lineage: Eukaryota > Viridiplantae > Streptophyta > Magnoliopsida > Poales > Poaceae > Triticum > Triticum aestivum. The sequence continues at coordinate 263,139,037 of NC_057811.1, forward strand.
AAATGATATAGAGCAAGTTATCTTCTTTTGCACTGCATGTATGCTTCTGTTCTTGATCTGTAATCCAGTGGTGTGGTGAACCTACCCACTACATCACAATGTCATATTCTGGAATGTCTTAACTATGAACAATGCCATATCACTCTACTATTATTTAAACCGTCTCTTTATTTGCCAATCTGAAATGGGATAAATTGACAGCACACTAACCATTGATACTTATGAGTTCTTGATCTGTAATCCAGTGGTGTCGTGAAGCTGCCAACTCCTTCACAATGTCATTTCCTGCCATGTCTTAACCTGAACAATACCATATTGTGTTAATGCTATTTTAAACTATGTCTCTTTATTCGTTAGTAAGAAATGTGATGAATTGTCAGCACTGATACTTATATGTGCAAAACTTGTCATCTGTCTACTTGTTCATCTTTCCGAGTGAGGAGGATATAAGTGTCAAACAAGCGCAGTCTGATCAGCTTGCTCAGCTGCTTGCGCTGCAGCTCCCGAGCAGGGCTAGTCTTTCTTGAACTCTATTGAAGTGCTGTCGGTTTTGTATATTATTTTGTCGGCGTGTTTATTTGCACTGGTGGCGATCTTTGATGCCCAGTGTATGTAATCTGCTGTCTGCCTGTGCTTTATTATCATGCGAACTTTGATGCCCAGTGGATGTAATATGTTGTAATTTCTATATTTTATAGTCTAGGTTTTTCTTATTCACGATGCTGCAGTTATTTTACTGTATATATATCTTGTCTTCGCAGTAAACTGGCCAAACCGTAAAATTACGATACATAATCGGGCCGTCATGCAAATCACTAGATAATCGGTCCGTTAACAGGCCTAAATGTAAACTGGCCCACTAGTAGATTCGGGCCTCTAATAGGCCGAGTAAACTGCCAGCCCTATTTTCGCAAGAAAACTCAATGGGCTTTTAGAAGGCTGAAAAGTAGGTTGGGCCTAAAACGTTCCGAACAGCTCACGGGCCGGCAGCAGGCCGAAATAGACCCGGGCCCATGATTGTGCCAATCACATCACGGGCCGTTAACAGGCTAAAATTTTCTTGGTCCTTGTTTGGCCCAATCAGATTATAGGCTGTGAGCAGGCCGGATGCAAACCGGGCCGTAGTTAGGCCCAACTATATGACGGGCTTTTAACAGGCCGAAATAAATATAGGGCCGAACTGTTAAACATGCCTTTAATAGGCCAAAACTAATATCAGGCCAAATTACTAAATGGGCCTTTAGCAAGTGGGCCCAAAAGCATAGCGTCCAGTTGACAGGCCAAATCTGATATGGGCCATAATTTAGCCCAAAGCCTCTTAAAGGGTCGGATCTTATCTGGGCCGTAATTTGGCCCAGAACGTGGTAGGATTTTAACGGGCCGAATCTCATATGGGCCTTTATTGGGCCCAGAACGTGGCAGGTTGTTAATGGACCAGATCAAATATGGTCCGGCATTTGGCCCAAAACATGGCAGCGTGTTAACGGGTCGGCCCATTAGTGTCCTCAAAATCTTTTGGGCCTTTAGCTGGACCGGCCCATTATGGTCGACGAAATCTCGTGGGCCTTTAGCTGGGTCGGCCCATTATGGTTGGCGAAATCTCATGGGCCTTTTGCTGGGCCGGCACATTATGGTACGCAAAATCCTATGGGCCTTTAGTTGGGCCGGCCCATTTAATCTTTATGGGCTACTTTTGGGCCGGTCCACGTGTCAACATATCATAGGCGCATCTCGCCCATTGGATGGGTGACACCTGTGCCAACGCGGAGCTGACACGTGGTTCCATCGGCCAATGAGAATTTTACACGTGGAAAATCGTCATTGGTCGTGGTTGTTAGCGGGTTATCGGATCCAAAACCGGACTCGATAGCTTAACGGCGACCCGTTACGGTGGATGCCACGTGTCGGTCACCCTTGACGAAAGCACTTCCATGACGCGGCATTTATCGTCATGGAAGTGAACACTTCTGTGATGATAATTTTGGTAATGTCATGGAACACTTCTACGACAGCACACTGTGATAAACACGTATCATCACGGAAGTGTATTTTTTTGTAGTGTGTTGTTCCATATAGTGGTTTGTCATGAGAACGTGGTCGACGATGACATGAAGGGCATCTCCATGGCTGCAAAGATGTGGGAGGAACTCAACTAGAAACACCAAATGAAAACAGGCAAAAGGAAAAAAAATTGTGGGTTTTTAAAATGTTGGCTTTCCCGTTGTACACTAGCTATTGGGCGTGATATCTGAGAAGGCTACCTAAGGACTTGTCATTGGGAACTGTCGTGGAATTGTCACGGCAGATGTCCTAGCAGAAGGACTTAGTCGTGGAGCCATCGCAACTAGGTTAGCTTAAAGGGGTTAAACAGGACAAAGGACACAGGAGTTTATGCTGGTTCGGCCCCTTACTGTGAAGGTAAAGGCCTAGTCCAGTTTGAGGTGGTATTGCTTGGTTTTGATTACCAGGGAGCGAATACGCTTGGCCTAGTTCTCGATCTGTTATTTTTTTGTCCCTAAACCATCGTCGGGTCGTCCCTTTATATACATAGGTTAGTGCCCAGCAGCTCATAGAGTCCCGACCGGCTTATACAACGTGTCCGGCTCGATGACTAACTACTCATGCCTTACAGTACAAGTCACACATACATATGGCGGTTTACACCTATGGGCCTTAAGTCGCCTTTGGGCTTCGGGCCCTTAGCAAGTCTGTTTCATGAACCGCCATCTTCAACATATTCATGGGCTTCATCCTATGAACTGCCATTGGTATAACCTGGCCCCTCCTAGGCGACTCATACCTAATAGTTATATCCCCAACATTAGGCCCCAGGTTGATTTGAATTTGTTCATGTCAATCTTCAACACTGTAACCTGCCGTGATGTCATCTTCTAAGATCGTGGTAACCCGCAGTGACATCACCCGTCATTAATGTTACATAGATCCAAATCTTAATATCTTCTCTTTTAATTAACCTCCAAAAATCGAGGCGTCCGCGCCGTCATATATCCATTTTCTAACCTCCTCGATTCCCGCGCCTGCCACTTATCTTTCCAGCCTTATAAATAGGGCCAGGGGTCCCTTTCACTTTCACCCCTTGCCTCTTCATCTCTTTCTTCTTCCTCGTGTCGTCTCAGTGCCCAAGCTTCGCCGCCACCGTCGACCTTCACCACTACCTCAACAGCGGACGCTTCATCAACCTGATTTGACTTGAATTCATCAGCGCTCCTCCGTTGTTCGACAGCTCCATAAGTTCTCCTCTTTCCTTTTCCTGCAGATCTCTTAGGGTTTCAAGCGAGTTCGTCGGAGTTCATGTCCGCTCTTGTGATCTTGTGATTTGGATTCAACTTGAAACTTCTCCTGCACTGCGGTGGTAGTTGTAGCACTTATTTTCGTTACTAGGGTATCTCCTTTCACATAAAAAATCCGATCTGGATATATGAACTGCTCAAGCACTGTCATTTAGGTCTAGATATTTTTCCATTATCTGAAGTGCCGCAGATCCGAAATTATAGTATCAATCTGCAAAACCTATTTTTCAACACTTAGCAATTTTCCCTTTCTCTGATCTGTACTTCAATAACTGTGTGGGCGACTTAATTTCAAAAACCGTAACCCGCCAGGTACCATTAGTCCCCTCTTAAGCCGCCAATAGCTCATGTTTATAACTTCAATGTTGTCCTCCGGCTTAGACTTATGCATGCTTCATTGTTATTCACCAATTAACTCGCCAGCCGGCTAAATCATATAATCTTGAACCGGCATAATCTTTCTTTCAGTTCATCAAAAAATGGCCAAGACATATAGTGCTTGCAATTGGGTCCCATCCCGAGTTACTGAGGAGGAATTGAACAACTATGTTGCAACCGGCTCTTTAGCCAAAAAGGAAGTCATTCACTGGAGGGTCCCTGGCAAAGAATGTCCTCCCAAACCCAAGGACGGAGAAGTGATTGTTTTTGCTGATCACCTGAGCCGGGGGTTCAGCCCACCCGGCTCGAAGTTCTTCCGTGATGTGCTTCATTTCCTCCAACTTCACCCTCAAGATATTGGACCCAACTCCATGTCCAACATTTGCAATTTTCAAGTGTTCTACGAAGCTTATCTTCAAGAGGAGCCCACAGTTGACTTATTCAGGGAGATCTACTATTGAAACTGCCAGACTGAGTTTGTTGACGGACCCAACACCGAGCTTGCTGGGGTTTCAATTCAAAAGAGGAAAGACGTCAGCTTTCCCTATGCTAAGCCTCCATGCCACCCTAAAGACTGGAACCGGACTTGGTTCTACTATCAAGACACATCTCGAGCCGACAAAAAACCCTTACCGGGTTATCGCGATCACCGGCTTAGCAACACACATCCACTCACCACACTGCTTAGTGCCAAGGATCGGGCCAAATATGCACCATTATTTTCAAAGCTCAGAGCCCTTATGGCCAATGGTTTAACCGGCGTTGACCTTGTCCGGTGCTGGGAGTCCTGGAGCATCTTGCCATTAAGATGTGGCCCCGGCTTAATGTGTGATTATACTGGCAATGTGAAAGATCCCCAGCGCCATTATGACATCCAACCGTCTGATGCATAAATCAATGAAGCCACCAAGAAATTACCGAACGAACCTTTAAAAGAGTGCAGCAAAACAGGACTTAGTCCTTTTAGCACCATCAACAAGGCACCAGCTGTAAGTTGTGCATCTTCCGGTTCATCAGTATTTTCCATAATTATGCTCGCTCATGATCTTTTTAACCTCAACAGGCTGACTCGCCATTTTGGAAGAAGAAACCACAAGATAAGCCGGCCAAGCCGGCTCGTAACAAGACTAAAGCCATCAAAAAGCCTGCCAAGAAGAAGATCATTGAACCCGTGGGTTCAAATATTGATAATGACCATGATGATGATGAGTCAGAGGTAGAACTTGACTCTCTTGGTTCATTTTTTGTACATCTCAATGACAATGATTGTTATTAGGACGACGCTGAAGCCAGCCGTGCAGGCAACGCAGAGGTAATTATTCTTTCCTCCGGCTCAGAACCTCTGCCAACACAGAAAACCCGACAAGCAAACCGGAAAGTAAGCTTTTCTCACCCTCTAGCTCACTTGGATCCCAACTTTCTTTTGAAGAAATAGCAACATGAGGCTCGCCGCACCACCCGTCATAGCGGTGGTGTAATTACTTCTTCCGGCTTACCCGATGCACCGGCTCGCAAACGCCGCCCAGAGGTCTTACATATTTCTGATATACATTATCCCAAGGCGGGTTATTTCCGACAACCTCTTAACCCGTCTGATTCAAACTATCAGGGGACTTCTCATTCGTCCTCTGGCTAGTCAACGGGAACTCAAATCCTAGTTTCAAGACTGTACCTGGGTAAGAATATGCTTAATTATTCAAACCTTACATCTGATCCTTATACTGACCTCTCCACACTTCTTATTTGCCGGGGCTAGGCTAAACCCAGCAAGAAGGCCAAGCTGAATAAGCCAGCCAATGACGTCATCCTGTCTAAGCCGGAGCAACAACAACCGGAACTTTCTCACCCAATTGCTGATCACATTGTTGATGATTCGGCACCAGAAGACCACCATATTGACATTGATCAAATGAATCTTAACCCGTCCAACACTGATCCGGTTAGTCCCATCAAACTGGCCAGTCCTACTAAGCCGGCAGAAGAGAAGACTGATGATGTTGTTGTTACTAGGTTTGGATTCACAGCCCCGGGTCAACCAACTGTCTTATCTAAGCACAGCGCCAAAGAAGAAATTTCTGCTGAAGATAAAGGTAGGTGGAAAGTTGACTTGGAGAGATACACCCATTTCAATGCCCAAGACATCCATTCTGGCTATTTGAATCATCTATATACCAGCCGTGATTTTGAAGCCGGGTTAGTAAACCTAGTGAAGGAGTGCTATGAGGTAAATGCTGCAATTCCTTTTTGCATGAACATACTTCCCTTAGCCGCCAAGTTTATTGGATATGATAGAATAGAATGTACCATAAACTTCAATAGTGGCATAGAGAAAATCCTGTAGCCCCCAAGTTGCTTTCAATATGAACCGGGACTTATAACGCCAGCACTTCAATTTTTCATGTGTAGCCCTCAAGGGACAGTATATTAAGCCGGGACTTTAAGTATTAAGAGATCACTTTTGCTTCTGTAGCCCCCAAGGGCCGGCTTAATCAGTCATGAATAAGCCGAGACTAATCATCTTGTTTGAAATCAACAATCCAACCTGTAGCCTTTGCAAAATAGATCACATCATTTGTCCGGGTCAGCCAAAATAGATCACATCATTTGTCTGGGTCAGCCAATGCAAAATAGATCACATCTTAAAAGAGCAACATACATTAGCCCGCAAGTGCCAAGTATTATACTTGTATTGTGCTTGGGACTTCAAAAGTTTTCTTAAGAGCAAATATGCATTAGCCCCCAAGTGCCAAGTATTATACTTGTATTATGCTTGGGACTTTAGCAACACTCACCATATTCTGTCTATGTTTGTATCATAGGCTAAACTTTCTGGGAAGGACTCGCAGCTCAATGATCTGAAGGCCAATATAAAGACTCAACAAATCTGAAACATCCAAGGCCAAGTCAGAATTGAAGACTGCTTTAGAAAACATTGAGCAGCTCAAGCAACACTTGAACACTGAAAAAGATGGCTGGGAAACGGAAAAGGCAGCTCTGCTGAAGAGAGCTGAGGATGCTGAATCGGCCCTTAAGCCGATGACTGAAGAGTTATCCGGCCTAAAGCAACAAATTAATATCATGTCGTCGGCCATCTTTGGTAAGTAGAAAAAACATGTCTCCTTTTTACCTTATGAACCATAGTAGAAACATCTGTCGGCTTACTCACAACTTTTGCTGATATAGGTTCGCGAAGCGCTAAGTTGGGCTCAGACATGCGCGTCTGGCTTAAGGCTGTCTACACTCTTGTAGAACAGTTATATACTGGTGCCCAACGAGCCATTGCTTCTATGTTGCACAAGAAAAAACCCTCCACCCTTATCCAGGATACACTGAAACAGTTATCCGTGCTGCCAAGAAGAATTGATGACTTAAAACGGGGAGCTACTAGAGCCGGCGCTTTGACTGCCTTGAGCCGAGCAAAGGCATGGCAAGCCGATCTTGACCCGGAAGATTTGGCCAACGGCTGCCCCAGTGTCAAAGAAGACGGATCTAGCTTCAGTGCTGACGATTTTGTGGAAATAGCAAGAGCCATGCGTCCTTTAACAAGCAAGCTGGCTAATGAAACCAGCCTATCCTCATACCAGGTGGCTTCTGACGCTGACAATAAGAAAGTTAGTGCGCCGGTTCATGAGCCAACAGATCTCATCCCGCCGACTCGTAAGCACACCTTCGCTCCTGACATTAATTCATCAAACCTCATTGACGATGAAGCTGTATTTAGAGCGTTGACCCGTATCAACTGGGCTACGTCTGACTTCCAGCTGGTGGATAACCATGGAGCTGAAGATGAAGAGGAGGTGCAGGCAGACCCGGAGGCTTCAACCCGCCATCAATCATAAGCTGATGTTTATTAACCAGAAATACTTTGCTGTGTTGACGGCTCCCAAAACACTTATTCTCCTTGGGCCATCAGATGCCTAGTAATAGGCTAGTTTAAACTTGTGACCTGCCATGCCATCGTGCACGTTTTGTGTTACATAACGCTGTTGATCCGCCAGTTGAAAATATGCCACTTATGCGTATGATATCATCATGTAAGGCGGATTGAGCTTCTTTGTTCTATGATATTTGCTTACACTGTCGGTTTAAGCAAATCTGTGTAATAAGGGTTATGACCCATAAATTGAGAATTCCACGTCCTGCTTGTAACGCCAAACACCACAGGGGGTAGCATCCCTGTCGTGGAGTATTGTACTCTGAATATATTATCATTATTCCCTGGCGACTTATAGTCTGCTATTAGGGGGGTTAGAAAATCCCAAAAATTGCTCAAATATGAGACATAATCAGGGCTGCGTGGCCTGACTTGTGAAAATTATATGGTAAGAAAAAGAAGAAACGATATAAATCCCAATAAAACTAAAAAACTCAAAAAAACACGAGGCTTTCATAGGCCGCCGAACCAAAATATATTCTTCAATGAAACTAGCATGATAGCTGCAGGAGTATCGACGCTTTCTATGAGCCGGCTCTCACATGACCCAATCGACATTTTAACCTGGATAGGTTCAGGGTCTTCAAAAGATTGACTTATCGAGAGTATGGCGGGGTCGGAGTAGCATCGTGCAAAACAGGCCGGTTTAACCAAGTTTCAAGGAAGGCGGCTTATTAGCCTGAGCTTCTCCTTGCGTTCTGTAAGCCGGCTCTTTCATGACCCAATCGATGTCTTAACCTTAACAAGTTCAGTGTCTCATTTAAGGGATTGCCTTGTTTAAGAACAGGGCGGGTCATCTAGGATTACCTGGTCAAAGAGCATCTTGGATACAGGCCGGATAACCCGGATTTTTGGTGAATCCACCTGGCATCCATGCCAATCAAGAGGGTAGTTTCAGCTATGTTCATTGAACAGGAAGCTCCCAAGTGATATGTTTCTTGAATTATGCTCGACGGGTACCTATGTTTGAGTTGTTCTGTGCATCAAACTCTCTTTGGTCCCTGTAATTCGGGCCTTTAAGCCTCTTAAGTGATCATGTGAGATGACAATAAAGACTCAATTTCGAAGAAATGAAATGATAGAGGCCCTGAATTATCATGGATGCCGGCTTTATTATACTCATTATAATATATACATCATCAAAATTTATACATCACGAGAGCCAGTGACTCAGGTGTAATAAGGCCGAAGATGAGCAATATTCCACGGCCGACAGGTCTCCTCCTCTGACGTGCGTGAGTCCTTGTGGTCTCGAACATCGATAAGATAGTATGACCCATTGTTCAGATTCTTGCTGACCACAAAAGGCCCTTCCCAAGGCGGGGATAGTTTGTGCATATCAGTCTGATCCTGGATAAGATGGAGCACCAAGTCGCCTTCTTGAAAGGTTCTGGTTTTAACACGGCAGCTGTAATAACGACGCAGATCTTGCTGGTAAATCGCTGAACGAGCCGCCGCAAGGTCACGCTCCTCATCCAACAGATCAAGAGCATCCTGACATGCTTTTTCATTATCAGCTTCAACATAAGCCACCACACGGGGCGAATCGTGACAGATGTCACTAGGGAGAACCGCCTCCGCTCCGTAAACCATGAAGAAAGGTGTGTAACCCGTAGATCTGTTGGGATTAGTATTGATACTCCATAATACTGAGGGTAACTCCTCCACCCAACAACCCGGCGTCCTATGCAAAGGGACCATAAGCCGGGGCTTGATGCCTCGCAGAATCTCTTGATTAGCTCGCTCAGCTTGACCATTGGATTGGGAGTGAGCCACTTAGGGCACGTCAAGTCGAATATGCTCTCGTTGACAAAATTCTTTCAAATCACCTTTGGATAGATTAGTGCCATTATCAGTTATAATGCTGTGGGGAAAGCCAAAATGGAAAATCACCTTTTTGATGAATTGAACCACTGTCGCCGCGTCACACTTACTAACCGGCTCTGCTTCAACCCACTTTGTAAACTTATCAACCGCCACTGGGAGGTGGGTCTTTTTATCCTTGGACATTTTGAAAGGCCCAACCATATCAAGCCACCAGACTGCAAAAGGCCAAGCAATTGGAATCATCCTCAATTCTTGAGCCAGCACATGAGCTCGTCGTGCAAACTTCTGACAACCGTCACATTTACTGACCAGGTCTTCTGCATCAGCATGAGCCGTCAGCCAATAAAATCCATGACGAAACACCTTGGCTACGAGATACTTAGAGCCGGCATGATGAAAACAATCTCCTTCATGGATCTCCCATAAAATTCCGCAGCCTTCTTCAGGACAAACGCAATGTTGAAACGCTCCTGTGACACTGGATGATGCAACTCTCCGTTAACAATAGACATTGACTTAGACCGCCGGGTTATCTGCCTAGCCAAAGTTTCATCCTCAGGTAACTCGCTCCAGTGATATAAGCCAAATACAGAACTGTCCAATCAGGAATAGCATGAAGAGCCGCCACCAGTTGTGCTTCCGGGTCAGGAATAGCAAGATCCTCCTCTGTAGGCAATTTGGAAGAAGGGTTATGCAGAATATCCAAGGAAGTGTTAGGTGGCACCGGCTTACGCTAAGACCCTAGCCGGCTCAAAGCATCAGCCGCCTCATTTTTCCTGCGATCAACATGTTCAACTTGAGAACCCTTGAAGTGACCCGCAATAGCATCAACCTCTCAACGATAAGCCACCATGAGTGGATCCTTGGAATCCCAAGTACGAGAAACTTGCTGAGCCACTAGATCTGAGTCGCCAAAACACCTCACCCGGCTTAAGTTTATCTCCTTAGCCATCCGAAGACCATGGAGCAAGGCTTCATACTCAGCTACATTATTAGTACAAGGGAACATCAACCGGAGAACATAAGAAAATTTATCACCTCGTGGGGAAGTCAAGACGACTCCAGCCCCCGAGCCCTCCAACTGCCTAGTTCCATGAAAATGAATAGTCCAATAAGTGTTATCCGGCTTCTCCTCAGGCATCTGCAACTCTGTCCAATCATTGATAAAATCCACAAGTGCTTGAGACATGATGGTTGTACGAGGCATATACTTTAAACCATGAGGTCCAAGCTCAATGGCCTATTTGGCTACCCGACCTATGGCTTCTCTATTTTGAATGATATCCCCTAAAGGGGCAGAACTAACCACAGTGATAGGATGAACCAGAAAATACTGCTTAAGCTTCCGGCTAGCCATGAAAAACCCCATATAGAAGCTTCTGCCAATGTGGATACCTCTGTTTGGACTCAATAAGCACCTCACTGATGTAGTAAACCGGTCGTTGAACCGGATGCTCCTTCCCTGACTCCTTCCTTTCCACCACAGTGGCTACACTAACCGCTCGGCTATTGGCAGCCATATATAACAATAAAGGCTCCTTATCAATAGGAGCAGCAAGAATCGGTGGCTCAGCCAATTGTTTCTTCAAGGCCTCAAATGCCTGATCAGCAGCGTCATTCCAGACAAAGTGATTTTTCTTCTTCATCATCTGGTACAGAGGGATAGCCTTCTCACCCAACCGACTTATGAACCGACTTAGGGCTGCAATACGGCCCACCAAACGTTGAACATCATTAATACACGCCGGCTTGGCCAGAGAGGTGATAGCCTTTCTCTTCTCCAGGTTAGCTTCAATACCCCGTTCTGAAACCAGAAAACCCAAAAGCTTACCAGCTGGTACATCAAAAACACGCTTCGCCGGGTTAAGCATCATCTTATAAACCCGGAGATTGTCAAAGGTCTCCTTCAAATCATCAATCAGGGTCGCCTTCTTCCTGGACTTCACCACAATATCATCCACATAAGCATGAACATTACACACGATTTGATTATGAAGGCAATTTTGCACACACCGTTGGCAAGTTGCCTGGGCGCTCTTGAGCCCAAAAGGCATAGACACATAGTAGAAGGCTCCAAATGGAGTGATGAAAGCTGTCTTCTCCTGGTCCTTAACTGCCATCTTGATCTGATGATAACCAGAATAAGAATCCAAAAAGCTCAAACGCTCACAACCCGACGTACCATCGATAATCTGATCAATACGGGGGAGAGCAAAGGGTTCAGATGGACAAGCCTTGTTTAAGTCCGTATAATCCACACACATGCGCCAGGTGCCGTTTTTCTTAAGCACCAGCACCGGGTTAGCCAACCACTCAGGATGAAAAACTTCAACAATGAAACCAGCCGCCAAGAGCCGGGCAACCTCCTCACCAATAGCCTTACGCCTCTCTTCATTAAAACGGCGAAGGAATTGCTTGACCGGTATAAACTTTGGATCAATATTGAGAGTGTGCTCAGCGAGTTCCCTCGGTAGACCTAGCATGTCTGAAGGCTTCCATGCAAAGATGTCCCTATTCTCACGGATGAACTCGATGAGTGCGCTTTCCTATTTTGGATCCAGATTAGCACTGATGTTGAACTGCTTGGATGAGTCGCCAGGAACAAAGTCAACTAACTTAGTGTCATCTGCCGACTTAAACTTCAACAAGGGATCATGCTCTGTGGTTGGCTTCTTCAAAGATGTCATATCCGCCGGGTCAACATTATCCTTGTAAAATTTCAGCTCCTCTGTTGCACAAGCAGACTCAGCATAAGCAACATCGCCTTCTTCACACTCCAGGGCTACCTTGCGACTCCCATGCACTGTGATGGTGCCTTTGTGACCCGACATCTTAAGCTGTAAGTAAACATAACAAGGCCTCGCCATGAATTTAGCGTAAGCCGGCCGCCCGAACAGAGCATGATAAGGGCTCTTGATTTTAACCACTTCAAAGGTCAACGTCTCATATCTGGAATCATACTCATCTCCAAGAGCAACTTCCAAAGATATTTTACCGACTGGATATGCCGACTTACCAGGCACCACACCATGAAAAATAGTGTTCGACGGCTTAAGGTTTTTGTCGGTCAATCCCATGCGGTGAAAAGTTTCATAGTAAAGGATATTGATGTTGCTGCCTCCATCCATGAGCACGGTAGTGAATTTGTATCCTCCAACCTGAGGCGCCACCAACAGCGCCAAGTGACCCAGATTGTCAACCGGGTGGGTGATCTTCACGACTCTAGAGAATGGGGTGTTCAGACCATCGCAAATAACGGGGCACCGCCGGCTCAACAGCGTTCACTGCCCTTTTATGAAGATTCTGATCCCGCTTACATAAGCTAGTGGTGAAGACGTGGTACTGCCCACTATTCAATTGCTTCGGGTCACTCTGATAACCAGACTGCTGCTGCTGACTCCCCCGACTATTCTGTTGGTTGTAACCACCCTGATGGCCTTGGTTTTGAAAACCGGAGCTTGAACCACCGCCTCCATGACCCGGACCATGAGGGCCGGACCCTGAACCGCCATTCGGGCCATGGTTGTGCTAGAAAAGATGAGAATCTCTGAATTTCTTCATGATAAAAACAATCCTTCCACAAATGTTTAGATGGCCTCTCCTTTGTTCCGTGCCTCGGACACGGCTGGTTCACTACTACTTCGAGGTCGAGTTCTCCCCCTCCAGACTGAGCCGGCCTCCCCTCGCGACGCTGGTAATTATTCCGCGCACCAGTGTTGGCCACGAAGTCTAGATTCCCTTCAGCCCTGCGTTTACCATTGCCACCCTGACTGGTCGGGTTGCGTTGCTGCCCTTTCATGCCGCTACTCTTCTTTCCCTTGCCTGTCCTTTCATCATCAGACTCGGCGTCCTTGGTACCATCAGAGTCGGCATACTTGACAAGGGCCGCCATGAGCTCCCCCATGTCACTACAATGGCTCTTAAGCCGCCCAAGTTTCTGTTTGAGAGGGATGAAACGGCAATTTTTCTCCAACATTAAAACTGTTCAGCCGACGTTGATACTATCTGATGAGTGTATGATAGTTGAGACCCATCGCACCCAACTGGTTGTTGACTCGCCCTCATCTTGAACACAAGAGACAAAATCCATGATTGACATAGGCTGCTTGCACGTATCTTTGAAATTTTGAATTAAACGGGCATTCGGCTCCGCCCATGACCCAATGGAGTTGGCAGGCAGCCCCTTCAACCAAGTACGAGCCGGCCCTTCCAACATCATGGTGAAATACTTAGCGCATGCAGCTTCACTGACCTCTAGCATCTCCATGGCCATCTCATAACTCTCCACCCAAGCTTCAGGGGGCTGATCTGCTGTGTAATTAGGCACCTTACAAGGACCCTTGAAATCCTTAGGCAGACGCTCGTTACGTAGAGCCGCCACCAAACACGGTACAACCAAGGTTCTCGAGGTCATGCCTGCCTCCACCGAATTCATCGCGTAAGCCGGGGCGTGTTGATGAGCCTCTAGCTCGGCCTCCCTTCGCGCTCTGCCCTGATCCACCAAAGTCTGGGAATTGGCTCCTCCATGCGCCGGGCCATGTCCACAGGGCTGGTTACGGCGCTGCTCCGTACTTGAAACTGCTGGTGAATCAATGTGCCGGCTGTAACTCCGGCTTGGACGAGGGGTTGAGTGAATCCGCTCACGACTATAGGAATAAGCCTCTTGCTGCTCCAATGTTGTCTGAAGAAGTTCTCGGGCCCTCCGTGTTTCAACCGCCGTTGGAGACTGGCCTTCAACTGGCAGAGCTGCCAATCATGTTGCCGCAGCAATCATATTTTCCAGGGAGTTGGAATAATGACCCGGCGTCGTCAAAACATGCTGAGGCGGGGTATTGTTCATACGAGGAGAGCCCATGGCTCGTGGCTGAACCGGCGCTCCACCCCAAGGCGCTTCAACCGTCCGGTTTACCACTGGCGGGTCACTGGTCCCTGCACCAGGTTTCTTGAAGAGGTTCCTCGCCTCGTAAACCGGAGGTAAATGACTTCGATGTCTCCTCCTCATGACTTCGTTTGAAGCATTCTGATCCAATGTGAGCTGGAAGGACTCTGCCTGAATTCGTTGCGCCTGAACATCCAGAGCATCCCGTTCCGCAGTCATCCTAGCATTCTCAGCCGCCAGATCTTCCTTGGCTTGAGCTATCTCGTCTCGTAGCTTCGCAACTTCCACGTTATGATGAGCTTGATTTGCCGGGTTAAATCTCCTGTTAACAATGTTGTCAAAGTGTCCAATAAGTCGGACAAGACCTGAGCCGGCAGGCGCACAGGGCCTCCTGCCCTGGCCGCCGTTGCCGTTGCTGACCCGGAAATCATTGATGCTGCAGTCGTAGAATTCTGCCCTGGCTGTGTACCGGCCATGAAAATTGCGACCCTATTCGGCGGCTCATAGGGGTCCGGAATACTGTCACCATCGGAACGACCCCCAAGCCGGCCGTCTTGCAGCTGATACATTGAATTAGTCTCGCTCGTGGATGATTCACCATCAGATTAGATGGCCGTCTCACCGCCAGACACGGATCCTTCCCCAAATTCTGCCCCATGGATGAATCCAACGAAGGCGCGCTTCACGGCGGGTTGAACCCGGGCGGGTTGTGCACGCTGAGCCGTCTCGATGATGTCGGTGCAGATGTCCGGCTCAGGGCCCGGTTCGCCGATTTTGCCGATGAAGACATGGATTCCGCCGAAGGGGACCCGGTACCCGTACTCTATCGAGCCGGCCTCGGGGCCCCAGCCTGCGTCGTCGATGTAGGGCTTGCCACGACCACTCTTAGTCATCCGGCCCACAGCATATCCCTTGAACCCTTCGAAGTTGCCCCTCAAGAACTCAAAACCACCGTGCGATAGCCCTACGGTGGGCGCCAACTGTCATGGAATTGTCATGGCAGATGTCCTAGCAGAAGGACTTAGTCGTGGAGCCATCACAACTAGGTTAGCTTAAAGGGGTCAAACGGGACAAAGGACATAGGAGTTTATACTGGTTTGGCCCCTTACTGTGAAGGTAAAGGCCTAGTCCAGTTTGAGGTGGTATTGCTTGGGTTTCGATTACCAGGGAGCGAATACGCTTGACCTAGTTCTCCATCTGTTCTTTTTTTGTCCCTAAACCGCCGCTGGGTCGTCCCTTTATATACATACACTAGTACAACGAGCTCCTAAACAAACGGTTTAAAACCCCTTTCCGCGATGGCATCTGGAACCTTCGCCAAGTGAGTGTAGGCGATAGGGGGTCCTTCCCACATGACCCAGAAACCGTCGGGGATATGCCCTCCTGGCACACACGTTCGGCAAAATGAGGTCGTGTGCGACCGGCGAGCGCTCAAATACGGAAGTACGTACAATAGAGCTAAAAAATACAATTATACGGTGAAATTGTTTCTGGTCGCAAGTACATCCCACACAGTCAGTCCCCGCTAAACGTTTCCGTTTGTATGTACATCCCACACAGTCGCTCGAAGGAAAACGTTTCCGTTCACAGGTACATCACACACAATTTTTCCTGTTAAA